>NC_044310.1:159377769-159699019 GCF_007474595.2 Lynx canadensis | reverse complement strand
GTAGCCATACCTGTGATTTTAATATTACAAGGAATGCCAAAAGGAGCCTCTCCTACAGTTCCAGCAGTCCCACCCCATCTGCATGCACACCCTAAGTCAAGTTTCTGTTGCATGAACTAAAAACAAAACAAAACAAACAAAAACGGTGGCTTTAGCACCCACTTATTTGCTGTCTGGAGAGAGAAAAAATTAAATTCACATGTATCTGACAGAGAAAATGTCTTTATTTAAAGGGCCTTTCTATTTATCCTCCCACCCTCTTTTAAAGGTTACTTTGTCTTTCTGCATTTGCACAGTTTTGTAGAGTTGAAATCTACACAAGTGCCTTACTCTAAAGCATCTCATTAAAAAAAAAAATCATTCCTCAGTCCAAAATTCAAGTTATTATAATATGGCAAATTTCAGGCTTCTGTACCTGTTCAATGATGGCTTGGAAGCTATAGAGTCTGACCAGTCCTGAGCTGTACATCACAATCAGTATCCCATGAGACAAGGTAGCATCTGTAACGTTCCCGAAAATCTGAGGGGAAAGGTAGATATCACCTGAGAAAAGACCAGAAGGCCAATCCTCTTGAGTGTTCACAGTGGTTTGTGCTTTGCTTAATATTCAGGTCACCACGACATCACTGCCGCCTAGTATTATAACTTAATTATAATTTAGAGACCTGAAGTTAAGGTGTCATTAGGGTGGTAGGCCACTGGAGTCTCAAACTGGAACACTAATGGCAGTGTAGCATATAACCTTCAAAATGATTCAGCAGCATTAATTTGCCTCATCCATTTGCTTTACAGTTTTGCCAATATCTTTTAATAGCAAATCCTATTCTGGGGCGCCTGGGTGGCTCAGTTGGTTGAGCGACCGACTTCAGCTCAGGTCATGATCTCACAGTCCGTGGGTTCGAGCCCCGCATCAGGCTCTGTGCTGACAGCTCGGAGCCTGGAGCCTGCTTTGGATTCTGTGTCTCCCTCTCTCTCTGCCCCCCCCCCCACCCCCCGCTCATGCTCTGTGTCTCTCTCTGTCAAAAATAAATAAACATTAAAAAAAAAATTTTTTAAAAACCCAACAAATCCTATTCTTCATGGACGTAGGCATACACTGAGACCATCTAATTCTACCATACAGGATATGCATAGTAAATATAGAGACCTATTCTTCATGCTAAAATGCTACTTATAAAGAGACAGTTTTTAGCTAGAAGGGAAAAGATTGGCTCTGAGAAAGTACTTCTAATGAGAAACAGCCAATTCCAGAATTTTATTATTACTTTGTTCTTTAAATATCTAACACAGCTAGGTGTTTTAGTCATATAAAACCCAAACATGTTAAAGACCAAGCCAACACCTATAGAGACATTTAGACCGGCTAACTTTGAGTAAAGCTTTGGTTCTTTGTTCCCTTTGTTTTTGTTCTATGCAACGGATCCTGTCATAATCCTCCACAGAGCTCTGACAAATAACTTGATTCTGTGCCTATTTTAATATTTACAAAAGCCAACACAGACAAATTTTCATAGCAATGAAAAAACAAGTAGAAATTAAGTGAAAATCTGTTTCTGTTTCTAATTACTTAGTGAAAATTTACTACCCCAATAAATAGCTTAAAGTACATTCTAAGCCAGCCCATGGGTAGTCTTTTATACATGGTAAGTGAAAGATACGCTTCAATTCCAACTAACCCTAATCAAAACCAAATCCCTCCAATGATTATGGTAGGCATGTAAAAATAGATAGAAACAATTTATGACTTAGCTAAGTGTTCATTCCTGTTTTGGACTGTAATAAGCATACACAATTACTTAATCCACGAGCACAAAGAAAACAATTAAATTCGTAAGTTATGTTTTTTGTCATCTCTTAGAAGGATAATTATGCTTTCTTTGCTTTGATCTTGACTAGCTCATAATTTTTTATTGGCGGATCCTGGTTTCCCACTTTGAAAAAGAAGACTTGTGTAATTCAAACATATTTTCAAATAATGAGTGCTATAATAAAGTAGCCACTCTATTTTAAAATTTGGTTCATACTTTGGAGTCAACTCTAGTTTCTAATTCCAGTTTCTGCATTCACTTAGGATTTGGTTAATTTCCTAGTGGAATACATCATACATTACAAAGTTGTAAACTACTCAAAGTGCCTGGCACAAAGCCAAGAATGAACAAGTAATTGATACTATTCATTTGCCTTTATGTAGTTTAGTATACTATGCTTTTACAAAAATTTTTTAACATGTTCATCTTATTTGCTAATGACTATTAGCGGACTCTGAATATCTGCTTCAGTAATACTTAATTAAAGACTAGCAGAATAGACCAATAAATAACTATCCCCCCAGACTAAGTAACAATTTTTAAATGGAAAGTAGAAGGCTATTGATTCTTTTACTCAAAGGAAGTATGTCCTTTCTTTCCTCCCATATCATGGCCTATAAATCAAGAACAATGACAAGAATAAAACCTAAAACTGAATGAGTTGGAAAACTCACATATTTAATTATAAGGCTGTTTCTGTATCATAAAACAAGTTTTAGATCTATACCTTGCAATTAAAATGAGGCTTTTTGTTTAGCTTTTCACCTTCCTAATGGTCATTTTAAATGAGCTTTGGAATATCCCTCTGCAAAAAACCACCTTCCTCATTTCATAATTTTGTAAAGTAGTGGTTTGTTAACGACACCAAAGGTAATTCAACACTATGCACTTGAATGGCATAAAAACATGTAGAAAGAGGAAGGAATGATTAGACTTTCTTCCTAAATGAAACATTCTCATGTGTTTTGATATGAAACAAGCTAGATCAGAAAGCTTTTTACAATTAGGGGAACACTTGCAATCAAATGACTTAATAAAACAAATAATTAACCAATGGCATCCGATCTTTTATAAAAAAGTTAATATTGCAATTAAATCAGAAGTAAGTTCTTACCTTCTTGCTGATCTCCAGAATCCCTATGAGTGAAAAAGGTAAAACATGGAACACTGCAAGGTACAGCAAAATAGGCTGTTGAATGCCTGCCTACAAGGAAAGATTAAATTATAGGCAGCTCTCAAAAGAATTTCAGAAACACTGTTTTCATGAGTTGAAAACATCCATCTATCCTAGCATACAGTTATGTGGTGTTTTCAATTCATGAAAACCTCCGTCTACATTGCAAAGTTACTTAAACAGGATGGCATATGTGTTCAAAATAAGTCCATCAAACCTTCAGCCCTTCAACACACATGCACATACACACAAAAATCTATAAAAGTAAACCTAACAGTAAACATTTCTTAACAATGAAACATATTTTACATACTGTACAAAAACATTTTATCTACTGCATAACAAAATACACTTTCCATATTACAATTATAGCATAAATATATATTTATAATATCTACCATATACCATATAATTAAATTGTTATTATTATACATATATTATGGTATATTAATATAAGTTATATTGTAAGTTGGAGTTCTAATAATAAAGACCTTAATTAAAAGACACATAGTTATGGTCATATCACCCGAAAGTAGCATTACACTGACATGTCTACGTGAGATGAGAAGAAATTATCAACAGTTAAAGCTTCAATGATTTGTCTGTTTGGAAAAGATAGCTCCCTTACTTTGAAGAACAAGGTTCAATTTCTTTCCACTATGGAATGTAAAATAATCTGTCGTACTTCTCCAGAGTGGCTTAAAGGGTATTTCTTAAGCTCGTGGTAAACAACTTTTATACCATTTTTCAGAAATCAAAGATCATTAGTTCTTTCACAACAAATCTGCAGACAATTTCTTCATTTCATTAATGCTTAAGATTTATTTATTGATACTTAAAGATGTCTACCTGCCGGGCCAATGCTGAACATTTGTTTTGAGCTGACTTGACTGCAATAACTTCTTGAGGAGTGTCCCAGCTCAAATATCTTATAAAAGAATGAGGAGAAGGTTATTCATTGGGGTCAGTTTCCTTATAATCAAAATATAATAGTATTTTCTAAATAGTTCTTTAGTTATTTAAATTATAAAACAAAGTAATTTATTTTAAAACAAAAACAACTTAAAATTTCCCTCTAGATCCTTACGCAATAACTCCTATTAAAAAAAAAATATATACATATATATATTTAACTTTAATCCTTCTAGAGTGTCAGTGAATAAACTCTGTGTTTGATCAAACAGTATTCAAAACTTACAAAACAAAAAACTATTCCTGCTTTAAAATGGAAGTTACAGGGGCACCTGGGTGGCTCAGTTGGTTAAGTGGCCGACTTCGGCTCAGGTCATGATCTCGCGGTCTGTGAGTTCGAGCCCCGCGTCGGGCCCGTGTCGGGTTCTGTGCTGACCGCTCAGAGCCTGGAGCCTGTTTCAGATTCTGTGTCTCCCTCTCTCTCTGACCCTCCCCCGTTCATGCTCTGTCTCTCTCTGCCTCAAAAATAAATAAACATTAAAATAAAAAAAAAAAAAATGGAAGTTACAAAAAGCATTAAAAATGTTACTTTCACATTCTGCATGCATTATTCACTCCAAATATATATATATATATATATATACACACACATACACACACACACACACACACCTATATATACACACCTATATAGGTGTGTGTGTGTGTGTATGTGTGTGTGTGTGTGTGTGTATGTATATATATATATATATATATATATATGTATATGAAATTTAAAAACTACTAGTTAAAATAACAATTTTAGGGACATCTGGCTGGCTCAGTCAGAAGAGCATGTGATTTGATCTCAGGGTTGTGAGCTTAAGCCCCACATTGGATGTAGAGATTGCTTAAAAACAAACAACAACAAAAATACTTCTTAGATTGTACTAGGCAGATATTTAACTGAAACAGACTAACCTTCAGGAAAATCAACCATGAAGTACAACCTACATATAAAATACTATTTGCAGAAGGGAAATTAGGAACACCTGGCTGACTCAGTGGGTTAAGTGTCTGCTCAGGTCATGATCTCACAGTTCATGAGTTTGAGTCCTGCATCAGGCGCTGGGCTGACAGTTCAGAGCCTGGAGCCTGCTTCATTGGGATTCTATGTCTCCCTCTCTTTCTGCCCCTCCCCTGGTTGCGCTCTGTCTCTGTCTCTGTCTCTGTCTCAAAAACAAACACTTAAAGTTTAAAAAAGATGGGAAATGAAAACAGGAGAGGGGTGGTACCTGGCTGGTTCAATTGGTAGAGCATGTGACTCTTGATCTCAGGGTTGTGAGTTCAAGCCCCACGTTGGGCATGGAGCCTACTTAAAAAAAAGGGTGGGGGTGATATCTGCCAACTATTACAGGTTAGTTACTTAAGAGTGATACAACAATAAATGATAAAAGGTCTGTTATCCTCAGACCTTCAAAGGTACTCATGAGGAAAGAAAAATAGAATAGGTTTATAAATTGAGATCCAGGTATACAATGGCAAACTAAAAAAAAAAGCTTGAAATTTCCTGGGCCACAAGTCTCAAATTTATTTCATAGGTTTATATTTACATATGTATATATATATAAATAAGATCTTGAGTAATAAAGCCACATTTAATACCTGAATTTGCAATATGAAGCAAGATATATTTTCTCAAGGACTTTTCCAGTAGTTGCTGATATGCGAAATAGCCAATTATGTGCAGTTAGTGCTATGAGTGAGGATTTATAATCTGATGGATTGGGAAGTATTTCCCCCTAAAAAAATAAATAAATAAAAATCAAGGTGTAAAAATGAAACTGGCTGGTCATGAACAATCTGCAGTAATCTATGTCCAAAGAAACTAGCTAAAACCTTAAAGAAATAGCTGTGTAAAACCAAAGAGGAAATATTAAATGTACAAATAGAGAATTAAGACAAGGAAAGAAAAGACTGTAGGTTATTATTTTCATCATTAACTTATTGAGTTTATTCACATAAAGTGCTTAGACAATACTTGAAATAATTTATTATTTATTGTTATTTATCATTAAGTAATTCAACAAGTGTAAGCCAATCATCACCATAACAATAGGAGTATTACTAACAATGCTGTTGTGATAACAATGATAACAACAATAACGGTTCTTAAAACCATAAGAATTAATAGTCATCTGCTAAAGGGGCAGCGGGGTGGCTCAGTCAGTTAAGCATCTGACTTAGGCTCAGGTCATGACCTCCTGGCTCATGAGTTCGAGCCCTGCTGACAGCTTAGAGCCTGTAGCCTGCTTCAGATGCTGTGTCTCCATCTCTCTGCCCTTTCCCTGCTTGTGCTCTGTCTCTCTCAAAAATAAACATTTAAAAAAATTTTAAAAACAATAAAAAGAGTCATCTGCTAGAATAGATGTTTCTTTGTTCTAAGACTCGTCTTTTTGACAGAAGTCAAAATGGCAAGAGGACAAATTGTTCCACGATTCACTGCAGCTCTACTCTTAACCCGAATGAAAAGCTAGAATGCAGAATCAAGGCAGCCAAAGAAAAACAGAAGATGGACCTGGTTTTAAAGATATCCTCTGTTGGTGGCTCGGTTGGTTAAGTGTCTGACTCTTGATTTTGGCTCAGGTCATCTCATGGTTCATGAGACTGAACCCCATGTCAGGCTCTGCACTGACAGCGTGGAGCCTGTTTGAGATTCTCTCTCTCCCTCTCTCTCTGCCCCTTCTGTGCTCTCTCTCTCTCTAAAATAAATAAAGTAAACTTTTTAAAAAAAGATGCCCTCTGTTGTTAGTGCATTACCCCCCAAAAAGGGAGGTAATGGCTATTTGGGCATACCTGCCACTGATCAGCTGCCACAAGGTGGAAGTCTAAGGCAGGAAAAGAAAGAGAAGCAAAGAGTTCTACTTTAATTTGTAAAATAAAAAGGAAGTTCTTGGGGGGTGCCTGGGTGGCTCAGTCAGTTAGGCTTCCTAAGCTTCCCACTTCAGCTCAGGTCATGATCTCAGGGTTTGTGGGTTTGAGCCCCACGTCAGGCTCTCTGCTGTTAGCACAGAGCCCACTTCAGATCCCCTGAATCCCTCTCTCTTTGCCCCTTTCCGGCTTGCACTCTCTCTCTCCCGCTCTCAAAAATGAATAAACATTAAAAAGAAAAAGGAAATTCTACGACAAAAGTTAAGAATAGGGAAGTTAAAATTAATCTACTATTTGCGTTGGCTAAAAAGTGAATAGAAAAGAATAAAAGCATAGGTATTTTATATATGGTTTTAAAGATTTGTCTTTCCTTTCAGTTTTTGTGTTTGTTTCTTGGTTGTGTGTGTATGTGTGTTTAAGTTTAACTACTGGAAGTCTTACACTAAAATCACATATAATGATGTAAACATTTTTAGTCTGTGGTGTCTTACATAAGTATCACCTCCTGGAGATTTTTTTTAATGTTTATTTATTTTGAGAGAGAGAGAGAGAGAGAGAGAGAGAGAGAGAAGAGTGTGCGTGTGTGTGTGTGTGTGTGTGTATGCAGGAGAGGCAGAGAGAATTCCAAGCGGGCTCTGCACTAACAGTGCAGGGCTTGATCTCACAAACTGTGTCATGACCTGAGCTAAAATCAAGAGTTGGATGCTCAACTGACTGAGCTACCCAGGCACCACTCACCTCCTGGAGATTTAAAAAAAAAAGAATTGGAAGTAGCATATATAATAGGTTTGAGGTATTTTCCTAAACCAAAAGTTGCATTTCACACACTGTCTCAGAAAAGGTGCTAATTTATTATTTTTTAATTAAAAAAAAATTTTTTTTTTATATTATTTTTGAGAGAGAGAGAGAATGCAAGCAGGGTAGGAGCATAGAAAGAGGGAGACATAGAATCCGAAGCAGGCTCTAGGCTCTGAGCTGTCAGCACAGAGCCCAATGCGAGGCTCGAATCCACCAATGGGGAGATCATGACCTGAGCCCAAGTCAGATGCTTAACTGACTGAGCCACCCAGGTGCCCCTAAAAGGGTGCTAATTTAAATGTAGTTTCACATCAATATGTTAACAACAATAAATGATAACCTTCTTAGTTTTTCTTAATGGAAAATCTTGCTTAACTTCAAATGAGAAGAAAATGTTTAAAGAGAAGTGAGAATAGGAATTAGATTACTAGAAACTCTATTTTTTCAAGGATTGCTCTAAATTTTTTGTGTGTTTATACTGTGTCTTCAAAACTTTTCTCAATTAAGAAATCTGTCACCCTTGGGGTGCGTGGGTGGCTCAGTTGTTTGAGCGACCCACTCTTGATTTCAGCTCAGGTCATGCTCTCAAGGGTTAAGTGAGATTGAGCCTCATGTGGGGCTCTGCGCTGACAGTGAGGAGCCTGCTGGGGAATTTCTCTCTCCCTGTCTCCCTGCCCCCTTCCCTGCTGTCTCTAAAAAATAAATCAATAAACATAAAAAAAAAAATCTGTCACCTTCCTCCCCCAACCAATGAAAACAGATTAAACGGCTTTAGATATTGGGGGCACAACTGTTATTTTCAGCTTTCAGTAAGAAACTGGGGAAGAAAACAGATTTAAAACTTTCTGATTTTTAAAAACATGTCTCTTTTTAAAAAGAATAAGTGTAGGGGCACCTGGGTGGCTCAGTCGGGTAAGCGTCCGACTTCAGCTCAGGTCATGATCTCACGGTCCGTGAGTTTGAGCCCCGCATCAGGCTCTGTGCTGACAGTCCAGAGCCTGGAGCCTGTTTCAGATTCTGTGTCTCCCTCTCTTTCTGACCCTCCTCCATTCATGCTCTGTCTCTCTCTGTCTCAAAAATAAATAAGCGTTAAAAAAAAATTAAAAACAGTGTCTAAGGGAAAAGAAAGCAGCAGCTCTGGAAAACTACAATTTTATGTAAAAACAGTAGTCTTTGACAAAAGAGAGAATTTTAATAGTAAATTCAAAGGATAGCTTCTTTTCTTTTAAACATTATTTTTGGTCACATATTTTAAGTTCTATTTTTCCTAAAAAACAACCAGCCAGATTCAAAAACCTGATTAATTTGCTACAGTATGTCATAAGTACAGTTCTTAAAACACTGATCCCATGAAAAACTAATATGTAGAAATATACCTCAAAAAAGGAAGTCCTATAATCAAGAGTTTCAGAAAATGGTTTGATAATCACTGTGAACATTAGTATTATCGTAAGTATTATTAAAGGCTCTGAGAAGTAATTCTATAAATAAACTTGTTTAGCCTTTTAAACTCAGAATATTCCAAACTTATTTTGTGTACAAGTCAATTCTCTCAACTCCTCTAGCAAGTAGAAGATGCTATTTATGAAAACACGGTTCTGAAAAATACACATCAGGGCAATGTTAGTCTGTCTGATGGAGTGAGCTTATCTTATTATTTTATTTTATTTTGTATTACTTTTATTATTTTATTTTTTATTTTTGACTTAGTATTTTCCTAACAAGATTCATGGAGGAAACTCATAAGTCTACTTTCACAGAGCCAAGTGACATAACTGCTGTCCTAAATAAATATCTTATTTTGATAGAATGATCTCTTAAATCAGTAGAATGATCTCTTAAACACTGAGGATAACTCTAAACTAGCTTATATTGCTTGCAAAACTTTTAATCAGTTCATAACTTTTTTCTAGTTTTTAAGATTTACAAATACATCAAAATTTTAAAATACATTCATAATATTAATATATAATTTTTTAAGACATAAGTTATTTCCTGAGGGAAAACAAGCAAAGGATACACTCTCTCTTCTTGACTCCTTTCAAGGTTCAGGAATCACTATGATATTAAAGCTTTATTCCTTTATACTACATATCAACAATGATCAGTTCTTTTAAGCAAAAAATGCATTAGAAACAAATACTCTAAAAATAAATCTTACCACTGGGCATTCCCATAATAAAGCATCCTCTATTTTTTCTGATTTGGAACATTTTGGCATTTCATAAAGTTTTCTTGGCTCTGATGCAACACTGGGAAAAAAGAAAAATGAATGATTATTCTTCTTATTCATTGAGACAGTGTTTGCTCAGCTTTGAGTGATTTATTCTATTTAGAGATTTGGAATACCAAGATACAACTTGCTACTTTGTCTTCCTTTTCTTAACTAAATGTTAACATTTTTTTCCTGATCACATAATTCAAAAGGAAATTCACTGGAAAAAAACTGAAAAATACAGTAACATAGATTAGAATACTATAAAATTATAAAAATAGCCATTATTAACATTTTGGTTCATTTTCTTCTGGTTTTTCTTTATATACATATACTTACCTGCAGATTATTTTCCAAAGTTGGATCATATTGATTTCTTTCTTTAACCCTGAATGATTACGGTGAATATCTCTGCTGAATTCCATGGCATTCATAAACTGTTATTCCAATATTGTAAAATGAAAATTAGATAAAAAGAGTCCTTTTATTTTAGAATGAAAATTAATAGGTTAAAAAAGGAAATACCTTTAAGTTGTTGTTGTTTTTTTTAATTCCCAAACTGCCTTTCAGAAAAATTGAACAAGTTTTTACCTCTGCCAGTATTGAAACTACAATTTTTAGGTGAAAAATAGTCCCTTATTTTTAATTTATACTTCTCTGATTATTACTGAGATATGATCATAGATATTTTCCTTTTTTTTAACTGATGTACTTTAAAATTAAGCTACTATTTAAAAAAAAATATTTTTACTGCTTGTATTTGAGAGAGAGAGAGAGTGCGAGCAGGGGAGGGGCAGAGAGAGGGGGAGACACAGAATCTGAAGCAGGCTTCAAGCTCTGAGCTGTCAGCACAGAGCCTGATACGGGGCTTGAACCCAGGAATGCGAGATCATGACCTGAGCTGGAGTCTGATGCTCAGCCAACTGAGCCACCAGGCACCCTGAAATATATATATTAACAAAGGGAGAAGCTTCTAGGTTGGTGAACACATGGACATTCAGGGAGAGTAGTGTGCTCAAAGAGCATGGATATTCCATGGCCCTTTCGCATGTAACTTGCCTATGCAACTCTTCCATCTGGCTGTTCTTGAATTATATCTTTTATTATCAACTGGTAATCTACTAAGAAACCAATCACAAAAGACACATACTATGTGATTCAATTTATATGCAATGTCCAGAACAGATGAATCTACAGAGACAGAAAAGAGACTAGCACTTGCTTAGGGCTGAGGATGATGTGGGTATTGGGGCAATAGCTAAAGGCAATAAACTTTCTTTTTGAGGTGATGAAAATGTTTTAAAGTCAACTGTAGTGTTGGCTGCCTATATGAACCACAAGGGTTCACCAAAATTCCTATCATTGAATGAACATTCAATGAACTAAATATCATCAAATTGTATACTTTAAATTGGCAAATTGTATACTATGTGAATTATATCTTTTAAAAAATGTTTATTTATTTATTTTTGAGAGAGAGAGGCAAAGAGAGAGGGAGACAGAATCACAAGCAGTCTCCACACTGTCAGTGCAGAGCCTGACATGGGCCTCGAATCTAGGAACTGAGAGATCTGACCTGAGCCAAAATCAAGAGTCAGGTGCTTCACCAACTGAGTCACCTAGGCACCAGTGTGTGAATTATATCTTAATCAAGCTGTTAAGAGAAAGAAAATGTCTAATATTTTTTGTAGAAGCAAAGCATGGTGTTTAGAATATGCTTTAAAATACTTCGTAAAAAGATAAAGGAAAAGTGAGCAATGGCATAGATAAGCAAATGCAGTAAAATCTGGATCATCTTTGAATTTAGGTAATTAGTACATGGGCGTTCACTACACTATTTTCTCTGAAGCATGTTTGAAAATTTTCTCTTAAAACAAAGAAAGGCAAGTACTTCCAAAACAAAACATAGAACTTCTTCAGGGCACGTAGGTGGCTCAGTCAGTTAAGCGTCCAGCTTCAGCTCAGGTTATGATCTCAAGGGTTGAGAGTTCGAGCCCTGCTTGGGGCTCTGTTGCGCCAGCTCAGAGCCTGGAGCCTGCTTCAGATTCAGTCTCAGTCTCTCTCTCTCTGCCCCTCCCCACTAGCATACCGTCCTTCTATCTCTCTCAAATATAAACATTAAAATTTTTTTTTTAATTTAAAGAAAATTTTCTCTAAAGCAGCATATATTAGATACCTGACTTCCTTGACTCTGCTGTCTTCTAAGCAGAATAAAACACTACACCATACTCTGAGCAACCTATCATTTTGCCTGCACCATAAAGTAAATTCATTTTAAATTGGTACTTGCAAAGATGAAACCTCTAACTTTGGGTTTAAGAAGATTTTAAAATTATACCCATTTACCACCTACTCTTCTTTTGGGCTCATTTTTCCATTCTATTTCATTAAACATTGATAAAGCATGTGGTTCTATAAAAATGAGTCAAGATCAACAGTGAGGTGAATTACAGGAAAAACGTTCACCAAGATACCTGCTGACACAGCACCGATAATTGTCAAAATATATTCTTCCTCTCTCATAGGCTATTGGTGACTTGGAATGAGTTGTCCAAACATTCTTAAATTTAGTACTTTCCTGAAAGACACAAGGAATTTTGGTTTAGGAAATAACTCATAAGTCTCTACCCTTCAGCAATATTAAGTGGGAAAATTAAATCTACAGTTTTCAAAGTAATTCCACGTACGTTATTTAAAACATGTTCATTTATCCCTCACTCTGTCCTCACGTTTTACGCGGTGTGACCAAATTTTAGGAAGACTGTTTGCAGGAAGACATAAGAAGCTTAAAACTAAAAGCATACGGTGGTTCTATTAATAGCTATTTACTAATTCCCCAGGTTCAGGGCCTGGATACCCCTGTCCATCACCTGTGATCTTCTTAAAAGGAAGCGCTAACGAGTAAAAACTGCACCCCAGCAGGAGGCTTAGCCGCCAGTCGCCCCTCTGCCCTTGGCCCCATTCCCAGCAGCCGGCGGTCACCTGGCACACCAGCACCCGCAGGATGCCCAGGTTCGTCCTCTGCACCACGCCCGCGTCCCGCGAGAAGAAGCCCAGCGCCCGGCGGCTCAGCTGGCGGCACACGTTGGGTTTCTGAGTTGGGCCCATGGAGGCAAGGGCCGGGGGCGGGGTTTGCTGGGCTGAAGAGGCGCGCGCCCCTCGCTTCCGCGCCAGGCAGCGGCCGTTACCTTCGAACCTCCAGGCCCCAGCTCATCCAGGGGCCCAGGAAAAGCTGACGCGGGGAGCCGGGCAGGGAGCGCACGGCAGTGGGGGGAGGGGAGGAGGGGTTGGCGCTGCCTGAGCGCAGAGTAAAGGAAAAGATACCCCTCCCGGCCTGCCACTCAAACACTCTGCAAGTCTGCACCGGGCTGCGGACAGTGCGACGCCCCCGCAACGCGCGGCCTGCCGGAGCCGTACCCTCCTCACCCGGAGATGTAGTTCCCAGAGCCCTTTGAGGGAACCTGGCTCGTTCCCAGAACTACAATTCCCATCAGGCGGCGGGAAGAGAGCTCTGGTGCGGGCCCCGCCCCAACCAGCCGAGACCCCGCCCAGCCCCTCCTCCTCTGGCGGCGCCGAGGCTGCGCCGTGGGGCTCGCCCCCCTTTTCCGGGTCTGCGTACCGAGCGGGGCAGAACCCTAGGGGCGCTGTGTTGCCGCCTCCTGGTCTCGCTTAGCTGTGTAAACCTTGCCGCCCGGTTACCCTCGAGTCTCTCAGCTCCCGACTTTCGCTCTAGGAGGCCTTGGCCGAGCGCCGGGAGGGGCGCTGTGTTGAAAGCCACCCACCCTCTTTCCAAAGCAGTGTCCTGTGCTAAAGGTACGGCCCGCGGCTTTCCCTTCAGTAGCACGTTGGACGTTGTGGATGAGGTTGACGGTTAAACATTTCGGGTCTAGAAGCACAATGCTGTTGTAGTAGGAGTTAGTGGTGGAAGAAGCTGGCATTCCCACCAAACTAGGATTGACTTTCTCTCTCCTTTTGTGGCCTGCGGGGACACAAGGCTGGTTTTGCGATAATTGCTGCATTTTCCTTCCTCTCGCCTCTTTTTTCTCTTGTTTTGCTAATAAAATATGAAATGTTTACATTCTTAATGGACTGTAAGATACTCCACGTTGATTCCTCTAAGTAAAAGGTAACTTGGTCGCCTACCCCTGCCTATAGGGTCAAAGTTCCCGCTACACTACATTTTCCGTAATCATGCACTACATGTGCCCCCGGGGATTGCTTTGCAAGTCCGTTAAGGGTCGTGTCTTTGCGTCTCCCACGTGGGCTTGACATGCCACCTCTCTTTCATACGTGGGCAAGGGAGTGATTGCATTTGACTGACAGCAAAGAGTGCAGTACTGGGTGAGTGCATTGGGTCACAATTTAAGTGTTTGGTAAAAATTGTGTCCCGGATACCCAGGGTTCTCTATTGTTAACTTAAAATATTTCCTTCAGGGCTTGAGCTTTTGCTGATTTTTCATGACTTATTTACAGCATACTGTGGAGCGCTTTGTATATTTTTAGAGCGCACTATAATAGTTAATTTGGTAATTCATGAATGCAGCTGTCACTGAGAAAACTGGGACCCAGAAAGGAGAACTGGATTTTCTTTGGATGAAATGAAATTCAAATCATTGCTGACTTAAATTCATCATCTCTCTCTTTTCTCATCCCCCTTCACCCTCACTTGTTTGTCTTCCTGTTGTCTTTATCTCACCACCAAGTCACCCAGAGGGCAGTCATCCTGGATACCCTCCCTTTCTCACCCACAACCAAGTCCTTTTGAGTCTCTTTTCCATCTCCTTTTTATATCCCCTGCGTAATTTAGGGCCCCACCACTTCATCACATTATTATATTAAGTACCCTCCTTTCTGCCTTACTTAAGTACTTTCAATTCGAATTCTCCATCCTGCTGCCAGAGTGATTTTTCTAAAGCACAAATTTGTCATTTCCTTATTAAAATCTTTCAGTGGCTCCCAATCATCCAGAGCAGAATTTCTCAAGCCTGAGTGGATACCCAGGATTCTCCATTGTTAACTTAAAATATTTTTAGTATGTTAAATATATGCAAATATAAAACTATATATACACTCCTTATGTTGTATATCTTATACAACTATAACTCCCAGTTATAAGTTAAGTGAAGCACAATTATGAAACAAATAAATTCAAATGAATACTTATTCATTGTTACCAATGAGACAGTTTTTGTTGGACCTGATATGCTCCAAAAGCAAATATTCACTGTCCTCCATAGCATAACTTCTTTACAAAAGCCCTGTCCATATTGTACTCGTGTTGAGATTACTCAGTGCCTTCACCTCTTTTCTTTTTTTAAACCACGGCAAAGCCTGCCTTTGTTCAATGTGTCATGATTTCATTTGATCTTCACTTGTCAAACAACATGATTTACACAAAGTAGTCCCCATTTCTTTCTCATTAACCTATGCCAGTGACAAATGGTACCACTTGTTTGCCAGTGCAATGCTAAACAAAAACATGTAAACTGAAATCTTATGACAGTATTCAATTATAAGGGGGTCATTCAGATAACCCAAAGTATCCTTTTTAAAAAAATGTTTTTGTTGATTTTTATCAAGTTGTACAAATCCCTAGGGGTCTGAATAGGTGCCGTACAGGACAAAATCTGAATCCCTTAATGTGGTGTACAGGGCACTTCTATCTGCATCTTGCCCACACTTTCAGCCTTATTTCCTTGTCCATCGTTACTTAACATTTGCTCTTGTGGCTCTGACATGTTGCTCACTTACTCAAGCCAATGGGCCTTTCAGCTTTTCTTTGGAACTCCCTCCCTTTCCTTCTCTTGTCTGTTTTATCTTGTAACTCATCCCAGGTATCACACCTCCACTCACACTTTTCCTGACCCCTTCACTTCAGGTATAGACTTACTTCTTCTAACATGTTTCTCTGCATACATTGGTTGTAGCACTGTATTAGAATTATTGTTTGTTGGTCTTCCCAACACATTGTTTTTATGCTTTTTTTTAAATAGGCTCTACACCCAATGTGGGCTTGAACTCAGGACCCCAAGATCAAGAGTTGCATGCTGTACTGAGTGCCCCCCAACATACTGTTTTTAGAGTAGTCCATTCGTTCATTCGACATACATATGCATTAACCACATTTTAGGCAGTATACAAAGGATGCATATGTATGTTGAATAAATTGACTGTTCTAAGGACATTGTATAGAATCTATTATTGGCAACTAAGTACTTTCAACATACATGCAGATTTAGTCTCCCTTTTTTCTTTAAATCAGTAGGAAACCACAGTGTTCATAAGAAGAAATAAGTTTTTAAAAACTTGAATCCCCAACAGTTCTACCTATAAGTAGATATTTTTTCCATTTGTTGAGGGTAAAATGGCATGCACAGATATCCCTAGTTTAGGATTTGAAAATGACTTCTCAATTTAAGACCTAGAACAAACATTGTTTTTTTGTTTCTTGTTTTTCTTTTTCAATCTGTGTCATGTGTTTTAACAGAATACTTAGCTATCTTTACCACGATGTTTTTTAATATATATTTTGTTAAATTTATTTTGTTAGTAATCTCTACACCCAATGTGGGGTCAAACTCATGATCCTAAGATCAAAAGTCACATACTCTACCAACTGAGCCAGCCAGGCACCCCTATCATGATATTTAAAGACAAAGAGATATGAATTCAGAAGTTAATAAAATGCTTTTTGTTCATGTTCTTTGTTTAAAGAAGCATGGTAAAGCACTCAGGTTATTAAACTTGAACATTTGTTCAGAGATAAATTGTTCAGAGACAAAACCACAAGAGGTCATTCATTCAGCATGTAATTATTTTCATGTACTTTGTGCTGGGAACTATTTTGGCATAGGGTATAGCAGTGAATGGGATAGACAAAGCCTCTACGTGTGGAGGGAGTTAGACGATAAATACATAGATTACAAAAATAAAATTTCAGGTAGTGATAAGGGCCATGAAGAAGACAAAACAGGGTAATGTGCTTGGTAGAGTATGGTTGGAAGCCCGGCTTTATTTTAGCTAGAGTGGTCAGGGAAGGCCTCTTGCAGATTGGACTTCTGAGCTGAGACCTGAATGATGAGGATGAGTGAGTCTGCAAAGAATTGAGGTTAGAGTAGTCCAGGCAGAAAACGCTTGAATGCAAGGTTCCCAAAGCAATAACAACCTTGGCTTATTCTAAAACTGTCAGGCCAGTGTGACTCTATAGTGCATGTGAGGGAGATGAACTTGGAGAGGTAAGCCAGAACCAAGTTATATCAGGCATAAGGAATTTTGGATTTTATTCAAAGCCAAAGGAGGCTTTGAAGGAGAGTGACATGATCTAATTTGTGATATAATAAGATCTTTATGGCTATAGTGTGGAAAATGTACTGTGAGGAGATAAGAATGCAAGTGAACAGGCTGTTCACTTGGTCCAGGTAAGCGATGATAGTGTTTGGACTGGAGTGGTAGCAGGAGAGATGGAAAAAAGTGAACAGATTCAGGATATATCTTGGAAGTAGAGTTGATAAGACTCCTAATGTAGTGGATATTAACAATGAAGAAAATAAAAGATTCAAGTGAAATCATAATAAAGCAGAACCACAATAACCCTCTCCAAACTGCCCAGAACAAATGGAAAACAGGGAACTACTTATCATGTGGTGTCTATGAAACAATACCTAGATTTTATTAAATGTACATATCAGCTTTTTACACACTGATGCTAAAGAATGTTAGGTTCTGTTCTGTGGTTAGGAATGTGGGAAGAAGGAAGTAAAATCAGGTCCCAGAAGGGGCAGGGGTCAGAGCATGTGGGACCACGATAGTGTGATGGAAAAATCACTAGTGATAGGCTAACATTCCCTTTAACAACAAGAGTGAAATAGGCCAGTTAGCAGGTAGCTGGTGTACTTTAGGTGAGAATCTCTTTTGGAAATTTATTTTGAAGTTACTGAGGCTTTTGACCATGTCATGTTCTCATGTTTCCTTTTCACTGTATATTTTCACATTTTGTTTAAACATGAAGTACATTCATGCATATACAAAATCCAGAAAGATTAGGTTTAAAGATTGATAGTAATGATTATAAGCTATTCTTATTTTAAAATTATTTTATTTTAAGGAACATGTATACATAACATAATGTATAAAAAATATAAAATGAATGCACATGTATTTATCATCAACTTAAAAAAAACAAACCCAGAAGAGGGGTGCCTGGGTGGCTCCGTCAGTAAAGCGTCTGACTCTTGACCTCAGCTCAGATCTCCATCTCACGGTCATGATTTATACCCTGACGTGGAGCCTACTTAAAAAACAAAACAAAACTTTAGAGCATTACCTGCAACTTTGACACCTCCTAGGTGCCTCTCCTGATTCCCAGATCCCTCTTTCCTCTTTATATAAATAAAATATTGTTAACTTGTAAGTGTTTTTGAACATATATAAATTGAATCATACAATATATATGTACTCTTCTACAATTTGTCTATTTTTTCTTTTCTTTTCTTTTTTTTTTTTAAAGATTTTACTTCTCAAATGCCTGGGTTGCTCAGTCTGTTAAGCGTCCGCTCAGGTCATGGTCTTATGGTTGTGAGATCGAGCCCACATCAGGCTCCACACTGGGTATGGAACCTGCTTAAGATTCCTTCTCTCTCTCTCTCTCTCTCTCTCTCACTCTCACTCTTTCCCTCCCTCCCTCCCTCTGCCACTCCCCACCCCCTGCACCTGCATTCTGTCAAAAAAAAAAGTTCCCTTTAAAAATTTTTTTTATTTCCAAGTAATCTCTACACCCAATCTGAGGTTCGAACTCACAATCCCAAGATCAAGAGCCGTACGTGCCCTACCAACTGAGCCAACCAGGAGCCCCACCTATTTTTTCTTCAACATTATACTTGACAAAGTACCTATAGTTCATTTCATTTATTTTTACTGCTATATAGTATTTAATTGTATGAATTTACTACAATTTATCCATCTTCTACTGACTGGGCTTTTGTTTCTTTCAAGTTTTTTATTCCTAGAAAAGTACTGTTACAGACATCCTTTAACCTGTCTCCTGGTATACATGTTAAAGAATGTATTTCTTTTCTCTTGCTGTGTAACAAAGTACCACAAACTTGGCAGCTTAAATGAACACCCATTTATTATTCCTAATTTTTGTTCCTACATGAAAAATCAGTTGTCCCAGAACTATTTTTTTGAAGGTTCCCTCATTTCTTCACAGATCTGCAGTGCTAACTTCATTGTATATCAAGTTTACATTTATAATTAGGTCTGTTTCTAGTCTGTGTTTTCTGTTCCATTGTTGTATTTCTATTACTGGGCTAATACCTGACCACTTTTATAGTAAGGTTTGAGAGCTGGTAGGACAAATCCTCTACCTTATTCCATTTCTCAGGAGTATCTTATTTCTTTTTTGCCTTTTGCATTTTCAAATACCTTTTTAAATCTGCTTCAGTTCCACAAAAAAACCTTATTGGAATTTTGATTGGAATAGCATTAAATCTGTGTATCAACTTGAAGAGAACTAACATCTTTACCATATCAAATTATCCTACTTATGAAGACCATATGTCTCTCCATTTATTTAGATCTGTAGTGTCTTTCAATGAAGTTTTATAATTTTTTTCATAAGGGATTTGCATATTTTAAACTTCCTAAGTACATTATATTTTTGGTCAGTGTTATAAATGGTAAATTTTTAAATTAGATTTTCTAACTATATTTTTGCTAGCATATAAAAATGCAAATTTTCTTTTTGTATATTGGTCTTTTATTTAGCAACCTTGACAAACTTTATCTTTAGCAATAATAATTGTCATTTGTAAAACAAACAAACAAACAAACAAACAAAAAAACCCAAAAAAAGTCATTTGTAAGATTTGGGGGATTTTTCTATGTAGATAATCATGTCCTCAGGAAACTGTGACAGCTTTATTACTTCCTTCTCAACTCTTACCATTTATTACTCTTTCTTTTCTTACTGTGCTGGCCAGGACTTCTAATACAATGAATAAAACTGGTGAAGGTGGCCATTCTTGTTTTATTCATGTTTATAAACAGAATATTTCTAATAGTTCACCATTAGGATAACATTGTAAGTTTTTGATAGCTACTCTTAATCAGATTAATGAAATTCTCTTCCATTCCATATTTGCTAAAAGTCTTATTTGATTTTTTTTAAGAATATTTATTTATTTTGAGAGATAGACAGCATGCATGAGTTGGGTGAAGGGGCAGAAGGGGAGTCAGGGAGAGAGAGAGAAAGAGGGAGAGTATCTTAAGCAGGCTCCACACTCAGCTCAGAGCCCTACTCAGGGCTTGATCCTACAACTATGAGATCAAGACTTGAACTGATATCAAGAGTCTGACACTTAATCTAATGAGCCACTCAGTCACTCTTTGTTTATTTGATTTTTAATCATGAATGGGTGTTGAATTTAATCAACTACTTTCTCTATATCTGCTGACATAATCACATAATTTTTTCCCTTTAATCTGATAATGTCAGATGCTCAACCGACTGAGCCACCCAGGCGCCCCTTTTTTAATGTTTTTATTCAGCCTTTGGGAGTATTTTATAACAGAAAGGTTTTTGGGGTGTCAGTTCACCAAATTACCAGAACTACAATTCCACTTTATTTTTTTTAACGTTTATGTATTTCTTTTTGAGAGAGACAGTGCACACACCATGAGAGTGGAGCAGGAACAGAGAGGGAAATAGAGGAACTGAAGCGGGCTCTGCACTGACAGCAGAGAGCCTGACGTGGGGCTTGACCTCATGATCCTTGAGCCAAAGTCAGTCACTTAACCAACTGAACCACCCAGGCACCCCTACAATTCCACTTCAGTATTTTTAGTGTAAAGACTTCTGTTAATGTAAGATATGATCACTTACCATCACTTCTATCTTCTTGTCTCTATGCATAACCATCTCTCTTCCAGCTGGAAACAAGGAAGCCGTGTTATGTAGTAGAAAGAGCATCATACCAGGAGTCAAGAGGCACAAGTTGTAGCTCCAGCACCACCAGTTAGTGGGATCTTAACCAAGCCACTTATTCTCTCTGAGTTTCATTCAATCACCTGCTAAGAGGAAATACTCAGGATTGAAGTGAGAATTACATGAGTTTATAAATGTCAACTCGTTGTTGTAAGGGGAAAGGATGAGAACCAATGATGTCTAGTACATTCTCTGTTAGGGAAATGTAACCAAAACAGGTAGTTTAAGGAGAGAAGAGGGTTGATTTGGTAGCACAGAGGATCTTTTTTGTGTGGTGAAACTATTTCATGGTTTTGAAATGGTGGATACATGACACTGTGCATTTGTTAAAACCCACAGTGCTCTATAGCACAAAGAGTAAACCTTGACACATGCAAATTTAAACCCACAGTGCTCTATAGCACAAAGAGTAAACCTTGACACATGCAAATTTTAAAAATAAATAAGGGGAAATGGGATTCAGGATGGAGGGCAGACTGATAAAAGAATCTAATTGTATTATAAATGTATTTAATAACCTCACTGAAAGGAGCCAAGTAACTTGAAAATGATACTAAAACTAAAGGCAGTAGGAACTGTTCATAAGCACTGTACTCTAGTTGATAAAGTATGAACTCTAGCTTGCTATAGATAATGGTAGGTACATGTAGAAGCATTTATAAAAACGTGTTTATACAAGGTTTAGTATTCCCACATATATTTCCTTGTTTTGTCAATTGAGAGGGCCTAGAAGCAATCTTGTAGCAAGGAGCACACCCAGTACCTGGTCCATTCCCCAATAAAAGAAACAGACACTCTTCAGAGAAGTAGCTGATTCTAGGATTGGGTTAACGAATATACAACATGAGCCTGCAGTATCTTGTAGTGCCAGAAAATAAGGCAAGTGCTCCAAAACAAAAACACAATGATGAGAGTATGTCAAAAGAACATAGGAGCCAACTATAGAAAGAAACTATAGAAGAAAGAACTCTTAATAGCCAAAACAGGAACAGTTTGAGCAATAAATAAAATAGTATCGGGTTATAACCCACAGTGTAAAAGAAATGTCTTTGAATCCATACTGATAGAAACAAGTGATTGAGTAAATAAATGGAGGAGAAGAGACAAATCTCCCATGTAAAAGAATTCCAGATAATTTATGTAGTTATTCTGCCCTTAAAGAAGTGGAGCATAACTCGCTCCTCCCTAAGTGTGGACTGCACATAGTGACTTCCTTCTAAAGAATACAGTATGGAGGGACCACTGGGTGGCTCGTAGGTTAAGCGACCGACTTCAGCTCAGGTCATGATCTCACAGCTCTTGAGTTCGAGCCCCGCTTCAGGCTCTGTGCTGACAGCTTAGAGCCTGGAGCCTGCTTTGGATTCTGTGTCTCCCTCTGTCTGCCCCTTTCCCGCTTACGCTCTGTCTCTTCCTCTCAAAAATAAATACTGAAAAAAAAAGTTAAAGAATGCAGTATGGAAAGGAGGAAGGGAATAAGTTTACAGTGGAGAAACTTGTCAATCACTGCCTCAGCCAGGTGATCAAGGTTAACATTAACCCTGATAAGTCATATTCATATCATGAATACCCTTGATATGATGTGATAAGAATGGCACTTTACTTCAGTAGTTTTTTTCCCTAAAACCCAAACCCCCAGTCTAATCATGAGGAAAACATCTCATAAATATTGAGGGACATTCTACAAGATACCTGATCAGTATTCCTCAAAATTGTCAAGGTCTTCAAAAACAAAGAAAGTCTGAGAAACTATTAGAGCCAAAGTGGAGCCTAAGGAGACCTGATCACGAAATATAACATGATGCCCTAGATGGAATTCTATGAGAGAAAAATACATCGAATGAAGATAAAGGGAATTTGAATAAAGTATGGGCTTAGGTTTATAGTAATGTATTAGTATTGGCTTATTAATTGTAACAAATTACCATGCTAGTGTAAGATTTTAGTAATATAGGAAACTAGGTTAGAATATGGGAGCTTTCTGTACTATCTGCAACTTTTCTGTAAATCTTAGACTATTCTAAAATTAAAAGTTTACTTTTGAAATGCAATAGGCGTGTGTGCACAAGTGGGGGAAGGGCAGAGAGAGAGAGAGAGAGAGAGAGAGAGAGAGGCAGAGAATCCCAAACAGGCTCCTCACTGCCAGCACAGTGCATGACACGGAGCTCAATCTCACAGACCATGAGAGCATGGCCTGAGCCAAAATTAAGAGTTGGATGCTTAACCAACTGAGCCACCTAGGTACCCCTATTGCATTTTAAAAGTAAACTTAAGGGGCGCCTGGGTGGCGCAGTCGGTTAAGCGTCTGACTTCAGCCAGGTCACGATCTCGCGGTCCGTGAGTTCGAGCCCCGCGTCAGGCTCTGGGCTGATGGCTCGGAGCCTGGAGCCTGTTTCCGATTCTGTGTCTCCCTCTCTCTCTGCCCCTCCCCCGTTCATGCTCTGTCTCTCTCTGTCCCAAAAATAAATAAACGTTGAAAAAAAAATATTTTTTTAAGTAAACTTAAGATGAACTCAGTTATCAGCCTGCCTGCGTGTAGATCTCAGCCTCAAAACGTACTAGCTATACCAACCAGGGTATCCCACTTAACTAGAATTACTTTAACTTGTCTATGCCTCACTTATTTATCTGTTTGGGAGGACTAAATGAGTAACATAGTAAAGCATTTAAAGTAATGCCTGGAACATAGCAAGTGCTATATAATGTTTGATTCTGTTTATCATTACTACTTTGTTTTGATCTTTCGTTTTGGGGATCTATGTGTTTATAGCTGAATTACACTGAATCTTCTTCAGCATGCTGAAGTGTCCAACAAAACAGTATCCATAATGCTTTTTTCATAAGAGAGAAATTATTAAGATTGTAAAGATTCAAGAGAAAGGACCAGAACGTGAGGATTCCCACCCCGTTTCAAACCAAATAAATAGAATTGACCAAGTGAATGCAGAAGGTACAAAGCCTGGTAGGATCTACCCTTTATGGGCATAGACATGCCACATATCGAAATTCTGAAGTTAATGTTATTTGGTTTTCAGTAGATTTCTTATTAAAATGTCCACTCCCCTTGTTAAACTGGTATTTGGTTATACCTGGGTGGCTCAGTTGGTTTAGCATATGGCTTTTGATTTCAGCTCAGGTCATGATCTCGTGATTCGTGAGATCAAGCCCCACATCAGGCTCTGCTGATACCAAGGAGCCTGCTTGGGATTCTCTCTCTTCCTCTCTTTCTGCCCCTCCTCCACTCGTTCTTTCTCTCTCTTTCTTTCTCTCTCTCAAAAAAAAAAAACCAAAAAAACAAACACTCATGTCATTTTAGGACAAAGCACTGCCTACAGTACAAATCCCCAGATTTAGAGTTCAGCATCTGAAGTTTTGGTGACTTTTGAAACAAAATGGAATGTATTATAAAAACATAGGTTTTAGGCTTTTTACTCCTTTGCCTGAAATACATACCAGCTCTATCGAAAACTCCTTATAGATCAGCAGTTTAGGTGTAATAGTGTACTGAGTAGACCATAGCATTTGGAGTCAGGAAGACTGTTTGGGGTATGGAGTCTGATAGCTGTGTGAATGAGGCAACACATGTAACCTCTTTGAGCCTCATCTCCCACATCTGTAAAATGGTGATAAAGATGCTTGTCCTGCCTCCTTCCCTTACTTATTGTATTATTGTAAGGATGAGTTGTAAAAGTGAATGTGAGAGCTTTTTGTAAATTATAAAACCTATGCAGATATTATTGTTATAGTAATTCTCAGGTTTTCGACCAGAGTAAAATTCTAATGAAGCCTTATAGTCAGATTAGGTGTTGCATGCCTTTACTTATTTAATTATATAATAAGATGAAATCATTTGAATTTAACATGCCTTTTATGGAATATTTTCTCACAGTACTTTAGTTTTTATGATGTTTTTCTTTGGTGTAACAAAGGAAGGCATTGTTTTTATCTGTAATTGTTTCCTTCAGGTGGCAGTTTGAGGAAATGGTTTCCAAGCTCTTCGCTGAAATTAGCTATATAGAGAACACAAAAGTGTATCCCTGTGATTTGTGAAATTGTCTCTGTAGGACACAGACCCTCTTGTCCTGGAGTGGAGCTGACCAGCAGAGGGTGCACGAGCTTTCCCAGGAGCTGGCTTCAAAGGCTAGGCTGGGCAGACCTGACTGGTGCCATCTGTGTTTGCTGTTTGATGATTAAGAAGTACTATAAATGAAAAGGTTCTGGCACACCAAAAACACAGTTACCAAATGGAAAGAGAGAGCAGTCTTAATGTCACTTAGCAATGTGGCAAGTACCTGCCGTAGTTGGTGAGTAGGAAGTTTCTAGATAATTGGAGTTTGGTCTTCTAGCATGGGTTATTTGTTTTCCACCTCCTCCTGCTACTCTTTGCCTTTTCCAATAATTTCTTTCTCTTTCTGGATTCTTTGCCCTTACCGTCTGAGCATCTGCAGTTGTTGGCCTTATGTGGTCTAACAAATTGGAGTCTTTTAAAACTGACCTTTCTCTGAACTTCTATGGCCCTAGGGTAAATGGGTCCCGGATCCAACTGTCTACAGCACCCTGTCTGGGTCCCCTTACCAAGGCTCTCACAGGTTCCATGGCATCTTTTCCTCCATGTAAATGGGTGACCGTTAGAAAAAAGACTTCGAGACTTTTCAAGTGTTACTATTACTACTGCCCATACCATCTTTTTTTCCTTCCTTCCCAAGCACAGATCCTCTACCTGTGGATATTGTGTAGAGTTTATATACATAGCGATTGTAAAAATATTTTTATAAGTTTCCTGAATATAAAGGTTATTTGAGTTTACTTAAAAAGAAAAAGAACATTTGAGATGTGTGAAGAAGAAAATAGAAGGAACTCTTTGAGCGTTTCAATCAGAGAAAACTGTAAATTCTTCCAGACTTTTCCTATACATATGTATATTTGTTATTACATGTATTAATTTTTAAAAATGAGATCTTACTAAAGGTATGATTTTGTACCCTATTTTTCCCCCACCTAAAAAAATCATGGACTTCTTTCCATATCAGTAAATTTAGGTTTATAAGCAATATTTTTGCAGGCTCCACACAGTCATCACAGAGCCCGATGCAGGGCTCTATCTCATAAACCATGAGATCTTGACCTGAGCTGAAATCAAGAGCCAGATGCTCAACCCACTGAGCCACCCAGGAGTCCCTAAGTAACATTTTTAAGTAGCTACATGATTTTCCCTTACATGGATATACAGTAATTCAGTCAGTTTTCTGAGGATGACTATTTAGATGGTGTACAGTTTTTCAGGATAATGTACAACAGTGCCGTGACGAATGCTTAATATATTCTTCTGGTTACAGTCTTAGGATATAATTCTAGAAATTGAATTTTCCATCAAATTTATTCTTCAAGAATTTTCATATGGGGGCGCCTGGGTGGCTCAGTCGGTTAAATGTTTGACTTCGGCTCAGGTCATGATCTTGTGATTCGTGGGTTCAAGCCCCACATCGGGCTCTATGCTGACAGTGCAGAGTCTGCTTCAGGGTCTGTGTCTCCCTTTCTTTATGCCCTTCCCCGCTTGTGCTTGCTTCTTCTTTCCCTCTTTCTCTCTTCCTCTCTCAAAAATAAATAAACATTTAAAAATTTAGAAAAAAAAGAATTTTCATTTGTATTGACAGAGTTTCCTCAGAAAAGGTTTCTCAATGCAGTCTCCCCTGAGAGTGTGTGAGTATGCTTGTTTTTCTATACCACTGATCACAACATTTCACTTTGCCAAAATGATAAGTCAAATACTTAATTAAGCCATCATGCTCTTTTTAAATTTTTTTAAATGTTTTTATTTATTTTTGAAGGAGAGAGAGAGACAGAGCATGAGCAGGGGAGGAGCAGAGACAGAGGGAGACACAGAATCAGAAGCAGGCTCCATCCAGGCTCTAAGCGGTCAGCACAGAGCCCAATGCGGGGCTTGAACTCATGAACTGTGAGATCATGACCTGAGCCGAAGTCAGACGCTTAACTGACTGAGCCACCCAGGCGCCCCCATCATGTTCTTTTTTAAAAAAATTAGTGGTCCTGCCATTCTCCCAGAAAATCTCCCAGAAAATTAAGCCAAAAGGCAGCAGTTCTCCAACTGTTTGGTCTCAGGACTCCTTGACACTGAAAAATTATACCCCCAAGAGCTTTTATTTATATGGATCATAGTTGTCAATGTTTACTATATTAGAAATTAAACCGAAGAAAAATGTAAATATTTATTAAGTCATTTAAAATAACAGTAATAAACCCACTACATATTAGCATGAATACCATTTTTATTAAAAATATTTTCCAAAGGAAACAAGTTAATGAGAAGAATGGCATAGCTTTACATTTTTGCAAATCTCCTTAATATCTGGCCTCTAAGAGAAGATGACCAGATTCTTTTTTTTTTTTAAGTATACTTAACACATAGTGTTATATTAGTTTCAGATGTACAACATATTGATTTACAATATGTACATTACTCAGTGCTCACTGTGATAAGTCACTGTCTGTCACCATGTGATGTTATGATGATATTATTGGCTATATTTCTTACACTGTACTTTTTGTCTCTGCAACTTATTTTAAGACTGGAAGTTTGTACCTCTTAATCCTCTCACCTGTTACACTGGATTCTTATGTTTGCTTCTGTATTGAGTCTGTGGTGATTTGTCGTTCTCTTTTAGATATGTGAAGAAAAGCTGATCTCACAGAGAAATGTGAGTAGTTAGAAAGAGGAGGAGTACTTTAATAGTCTCTTAGGATGAATGTGAATACTCTTCTTTGATATTATACCAAATTCCAATAAGTGGTAGTTTCTTAAAGGTGAATTGCAATATAATACTTGAAACCATATCAGTGTACTTCTCTTACTCTGTTACATTAAAATCCATTGATCGTCTTGCACTCTGAATGGATCTTTTACCCATGTATGATTTTGTGATACCGTATGTGTCATCTGGAAAATATTGGTTCACTGAGTTGTGCATGTCTTCCAAACGTTGACACATTTTATTATACCATGTCAAAAATACCTTATTCTCCTCAGAACAGTGTTGAAGTGTCAGAAAGCTGTTAAGCTAAGCATGGTGGACACAAGTTTTCTAGAATTCTAACTTTTTGCTTAAAAGCTTGAATTTTATTAATGGCAACAAATGGTGTCAGTTGTTTTCCTGCCAGGCTTACTTTGTTTCTGAGAAAATGCCAAAGTACAAATGGTGTTCCATGAAAACAATTGTTTCGCTTCATCAAGGATATGCTGAAGTGAAACAGACTTTTTTTTTTCTCCTGTCGATGCATGGTTGGTGAAGAAAATAGTCACCTGCAGTACAGTTTGGTGCCACTGCCTTGATTCAGACTAAGGTGCCAGCAGTTTTATCCACCATTGCCTATGCATCATCAGTGCACCTGTCACCACTGTAAAAAAAGACAAAGAATATGTTGATATTATTAGGAAAAGAATTTTGACCTTTTGTGGACCCCCTTAAAGTGTTTTGGGCCCCTAGGGATCCCTGGACCACACTCTGAGAACCTCTAGTCCAAGGTAATCATAGGAACCCATTCTATTTTCAGAGACTGATTTAGAGATAGTTTGTGACTCTCAATTCTGGCCAGAGAAATCCGAGAGCAAGCCTGTTGAGGGGCTTGTGAGATAATTTCTCCATCCCTAAAAAAAGACGTAAGAAAGAAATAGTCCGTTTCTTCCTCTGGATGTTGCTGTGTCAGTGTGATGCCTGGAGCTGCAGCAGCCATGTCGTAATTGGCAAAGGGAACGAGCCTTAGGGTGAAGGTGATGCTCAAAGAGCAGGATGGAGAAATGGCAAGAACGTGGGTCCTTGATGACATCCTTGAACTAAAGATGAAACCACACCTAGAACTGGCCCAACCTCTGGACTTCCAGTCATGAGAGATATTTTTCTCTCATTATTTAAGCCAAGATCTTCTGTTACTTGCAGTTGAAAGCACCCCCCAAAGACATTTTTCGTTAGTGTGATGAATATTTTTAAGTGTTTGGTGGCCATTTGCATTTTTTTGGTGAATGTTTGTTGATGGCATTAGCACATTTTCTACTGAGGTCATTTCTAAGTATTTTCTAAGTGTTCCTTATATATCAATAGTACATTGTAGTGTTTTGCAGTATCTCCACTGGAGTCTTTTGTAGCATATCTTCCCATAAGCTTTTATAAACAATGTATTAGTCTTTTTCTTTCATTTTTAACTTTTTAGCTTTGGCGTCATGTTCAAAAGAGTCTTTTCTACCCTACTTTTTAGTAAGCACATATATTTTTTAGGCCTATTAAGGAGTATTTTTTACATTACCTGGAATTTATTTTGGTGTTAGATATAGCATTGGCATATAAATTTATTATTTCCAAATACGTAGGCCATTTTCTTTTTCTTTTTCTTTTTTAAAGATTTTATTGATTTATTTATATTTTATTTATTTATTTTTTAGTAGGCTCTACGCTCAACATGGGGCTTGAATTCATGATCCCGAGACCAAGAGTTGCATGCTGTACTGACTGAGCCAGCCAGGCACCTCCCCTAAAGATTTTATTTTTTTAAGTAATCTCGATACCCAACATGGGGTTTGAACCTACAATCACGAGATCAAGAGTCACATGCTTCACCGACTGAGCCAGCCAGGCACCCCTTCCTTTCTCTCTCTCTCTCTCTTCCTTTCTTCTTCCTCACTCTCTTTCTCTTCCCCTTCCTTTCTTCCTTCCTTCCTTCCTTCCTTCCTTCCTTCCTTCCTTCCTTCCTTCCTTCCTTTCTTTCTCACCCAAGTTGGGGCTTGGACCCACCACACCAAGATCCAGAGTCACAGGTTGCACCAGCTGAGCCAGCCAGGCTCCCTGGTAGCCCATATTCTTCAAACACTTTTTTGAATAGTCCAACCATAACCTACTGATTTGAAATACTAGCTTTATTACAAATAGAATTCTTGCATGCATTTTGACTAGTTTCTGGATTATCTATTCTTTTTCACTGCTTTGACTATATATCCTAGCACTAGAGACATGGCTAAGTATACACATACTTGATGTATAGTGTACTCTAATGTCTGGAAAAATGAGTTCTTCCCTACCCCCCTTTCCCCAATGCCACCGCAACTAGCATCACTATTTCCCTTCCAGTATTTTCCTGGCACTTTCTGCATGTGTATTCTTCCAGATAAACTTTTAAATTATTTGTTTAAGCTTCTCAAAAACATTTTTGGAATTTTGAATGAATTTCTTTAATTTTATGGATGATTTTGGTGAGAATTTACATTTTTACAATATTAATCTTCAGCTTCAGAAACCCATGTACCGTCTTCCTATTTATTAAAATTATCTTCCATGCCCCTCTGTAGAGTTGTATAGCTCTCTTAATATCAGTTCTATACATTTCTGGCTAAGTTTATTCCTGCGTATTTCATATTATGTTTGTTATAATCATAAAAGGAACCTTATCCCCTGTATATTTTCTATTTTGCTATTGATGTTAAAAAAAACATTCAGCTCATATTTCCAGATAGTTTTGGCTTCTTAAAAAAGAATAAGCACACAGGGTACTATCATTTGTGTTAGTACAGTATATACTGTGTGAACTTGATTTATGAGGTATGACTGTTTAAGGCTGTTTAAGGAAACAGAACATACCAGAAGCTAGATCTCAATGAATATGATCTTTCTAAGCTGGTTATGTTATAGCAACAAGAACAACAACTTACTGTAAAAAAAAAAAAATTAAGGGTATTATCCTCAAGCAAAGAGTTTGCCACCACTGAGGATATGAAAAAGAATTAATAGGCCTGCTATGAGGACATTATCTGAAAATAAAATTTCAAAGATGTTTATTATTGGAATAAATGATAATCTCTCAAAGTGACTTACTTGAAGGGTCAACACTTATTTTGATGTCCACATCTAGTTTTTAGTTAAACAACATCACTTTTAGATACACCCTATGTTATCAGGTGGCAAAAAAATGGCTGACAAGTTTTTTATGTGTTTTGTTGTTGTTTTAAAAGAATCATATTGTTTTTGTATTAAATAAGATTCATGTTGCCCCAGGCACTATGGATTGGCAGTGTTTCAGCTGTTGGGAAAATGAAATTTGCCAGTTTTCTAAGATCATTTAAAATAAACAAATTTCTTTTCATCCACATTATGGATTTAAAAAGCATGTGTGGGCTAGTCTTGTATCTTAATCACCATTTAAAATGTTTCTATAGAACATATGGTTCTAGGGCGCATGGGTTGCTCAGGTCAGGGGCTTAGGTCAGGATCTCACGATTGGTAGGATCGAGCTCCAGGTCAGGCTTGTGCTGATAGCATGGAGCCTGCTTGGGATTCTGTCTCTCTCTCTCTCTTTCTCTCTCTCTCTCTCTCTCTCTACCCCCCACCCTGTCCCCTGTGCCCACATGTACATGTGCTCTCTCTCTCTCTCTCAAAATAAACTAAAAAAAAAAAAAAAAAAAGAAAATGTAGTTCTGAGCTTTTAACAGCTGACTTACAGATAATATTAGAAATAAGACCTTTTATAGATTGAAGATCACAAAGGTTTCTCTACATGATGTGATCGAGGTTAAATATATAATTCTTTCTTGGGACTCCTGGCGGGTTCATTCAGTAGAGCATGTGACTTTGATCTTGGGGTTGTGAGTTCAACCCCCGTGTTAGGTGTAGAGATTACTTAAAAATAAGTCTTTAAAAAATATTTTATATATACATATATAACATTATGTATGTATGTATGCATCTATCTATACATATATATATATAATGTTCTTAAGCAACTTGCTATGGCATTATTATTCATGGGCTTTAAAAAATAATTCCTAAATTTATTGATTTTTTTTAGTTTATATAATTTCTTGGCATAAGGTTTATTGTATGTTTAGGTAAAGAGTGTTTGTATCCTTTATTTCTTTGGGTGAGGAGTCTGGCTCCAAGTCAGAATCCTATGTGTGATGTTTCAGGCCTGACCATAGGCAATTACAAGATTTTCCTGGAAGGCCTCATGGGAAGAGCTACCATTCCCACACAAGAATTGGGGTACAGCCAGTGCATTGCAGTTTTCTGGAGTGATTGCAGTCAAGGCTCCCCTGGGCAGTCATGCTCAATAATGAGGACTGCTGCTGAGATACTTTCTCCACTTTGGTGGCTCAGTACTATTCCCCTCTTAGCTCTTCTTCCCCCAGCCCCACTCCCCTTTGCCCATGGATCCATAAAAAGGCAGGAGACAATTTCCCCCATCTGTGCTGCATCTACGTGATCCGAGTGCCATTCCGCAGGGAAAAATGGAATGCTGGAGAGCTGGTGCCTCTCGTTGCCTCTTGCTTACACCGTTGCAGTAAGTAAAAGGCTCGACTGTTAATTTCAGTTTGGCTTGTTGTCCTAATTTACCATTTCAGTACCTGATTGCTCAACAGTAGGAGGTGGGAATAGTGTTCCTAATAATTTACTAATTTTTCATCTGATAGATTTTTTTCCTTTTCAAGCTTTAAGGGGTGCCATTTATTTTTGTTTGATTTTATTTAAATCCAAGTTAGTTAACATACAGTGTAATAATGATTTCAGGAGTAGAATTTAGTGATTGATTCATCACTTACATGTAACACCCGATGTTCATCCCAACAAGTGCCATATAGAAATGTTTCTGGAATTCACTGAATAATAATTTGACTTTATATTTGTGAGGTATGATGTATTTTATAACGTTCTGTGCAAGAACTTTGTAACTTAGGAATTATCTCCATTTTGCAAATGAGCCAATAGGTTCAGGCCCAGTAAGTGACTTTTCTAAAAGTCATGATAATAGATGGTTGGACCAGGACTTGAACTTGAGGCTTATTATATTCTTAGTTTAGCACTTTCTACTCTGCTTCCCTACTTCATTGTTAAATTAGTCTTACCTTCTTGGGAAGTTGGGACGACTTTAGGGCTGTTTAAACTAAGAAGTATAGTGCAAGGCTTGATTCTGTGGTGTTCATGAAGCCTTCTGGAAGTTATAAGTCAATGATAATGACAGTAATATCAGCTAAAGTTTACTGAGCACTTACCATGTATCCAGCACTACATTACATATATATTTTACATAGATCACCTTCTGTGACCTTCCTATATCTTAGAATACTCTTATTAGCCACCTTTGAGTAAATTAACAAAGTATCCCGTCAGAGGTTGTGTGGTAGCTGGTGGCAGAGCCTGCACTCAACTTAGTCCAAACCCTTTGCCTCTCCACTTGAAACTGCTTTCCAAGAAGACTTGAGGTGATTCTGCCCTACTTTGCAATATTTCAGCTATTAAAGAGGAATAAGAGGGGCTTCTGGGTGGCTCAGTCAGTTAAGCGTCTGACTTCAGCTCAGGTCATGATTTCGCGGTTGGTGAGTTTGAGCCCCTGGTTGGGAACTGCACTGACATTGCAGAGCCTGCTTGGGATTCTATCTCTCCCTCGTTATCTGTGCCTGTCCCACTCTCTCTCTCAAAATAAATAAACCTTAAAAAAAAAAAAAAGGAATAAGAGAATTCTCTGGAACAGAATCTCCTAATACAGTATTTCTCAATGTTGAAAAATGTATAAACCTCCATTTAAAGGGGAAAAAATTCTCAGATCTCTGGGTTGACTTAAATTGACATATTGTTATACAAATCTAGGTAAAAGTCCTTGTGCATAGAGCTCTTTTTCAACTATAAAATCAAAATAAGTATAAATACCATCACAAGGCCAATAAAATTCAAATTAACAGCATAATGTGACTGCTGATGTGTTACCAAAACTAAATTGCAGCTCTCATTGTTAATTAGGTACTGACCTCCTCAACGTAGGTTCACTTGACTTCAGCCCATCTTTACTATCACGTGCTGTGTATCTTCTCAATTCCCTTACCACTTTTCTCAATTTGAAATACTGCAGAATCTTTTGGGGTGTGCTATATACTCAGACGCTTCATTTCCATATTATATCTGTGCTGCTTGTTGCCAACAAGATCATAAATGCAAACCCAGGCACTGAAATCAAGTAGCAGTTATACCTTTGCTCCTATTGATTTTGTTTTTAGATTGTCATAATAAAAACACGATTTAAAAAATTGTCATAGGACCTCAGTTTGACAAACCCAGTTTGCTTGTTTGTTTTTAATTGTTTTAAGTCATCTCTATACCAACGCACAACCCCGAGATCAAGAGTCACATGCTCCACTGACTGAGCCAGCCACGCACCCCAAAGGCTGTTTTCATAGGTGTGTCCAGTAGGAGATTTTTCCTGAAGAGCAAGGAATGGAGATCTGTTGTAATGACCTTCAGAAGGTTAAAATGAGGTGGTGGATGGCCATCATGTTTTTAGCTCCTGTCCATGCTAAAGTTTCTCTTTCATGGGTGTTTATAACCTTGTGGTTCTTTCTAGCCACATATAAGAGCTTCTCTCATTGAAAGCAGGATTTCCTTCCCATTGTTACAGTGTCACTGTTTTTGTTACTAGGTGACATGGGTTAATAAACTCAGAAGGCCTCATTATTAACCCATACATTCTATCTCTCTTCCCCTTCTTTTTCTTTTCTTTTCTTCTCTTCTCTTTTCTTTTCTTTCCTAAAAGAAAATAAAATCTTTTGTAAGATTTTATTTTTAAGTAATCTGTACACCCAACATGGGGCTCTGATTTATAACCCTGAGATCAAGAGTTGCATGCTTCATCAGGTGCCCCCCCTTTCCCTTATTTCTGTTTAACCCAGACTTAAGCCCGGTGAAGTCCATCAGCTGCACCCCACCCTCATCCCTCCTTCTTCTTTATTTTTTTATTTCTGGTCATTTTGGGCTTATTTCATGGTCATCAGTTCTATTCACCCTCAATTCCACTGTCCTAAGTCACCACTACTTTCTGTACCACCAGCCTGGACAGGCCTAATCTAGATAAAAACAAATATATTGCCCCCAGACTGCCAGGTGGTAGAGGAAATCATATAACTGCTTTATCAGGTTACTTTTTTTTTTTTTTTAAGAGAGAGAGAAAGAGAGAGTTCAAGCGGGGAGAGGGGCAGAGGGGGAGAGAGAGTCTTGAGCAGGCTGCAAGCTCAGCCTGGAGCCCAACACAGGGCTCAATCCCATGACCCTGGGATCATGATCTGAGCCAAAATCAAGAGTGGGATGCTCAACTGACTAAGCCACCCAAGTGCCCCACTATCAGGTTACTTTTGGTTACAGATAACAGAAAGCTCAGATTGGCTTAAATAATTGAGGGAATGTATTGGCTTAATAACTGAAAAAGCCAGAGGTGGGACAGGCTTCAAATGAAACTTAATCCAGCTACTTAACAATGGCATCTAACTTCTTTTTATCTTTCAATTTTTCTTTCAGAGTTAGTTTCACCCTAAAGTTGTACCATCCTGAGGCCAGACCAAGATGGCTTTTGTTATGTACTGAATTGTGTCTCCCCAACTCTGCCCCAATTCATGTGTTGAAGCCCCAACCCCCAGTGTGACTGTTGGAGATAGGGCCTTTATCGAGGTAATAATAGTTAAGTGAGATCGTAATGGTGGGGCCCTAATCCAATAAAACTGTGTCCTGGGGTGCTTGGGTGGCTCAGTTAAGCATCCAGTTTCAACCGCAGGTCATGATCTTTCCATTCCTGAGTTTGTGAACCTCCTGTCTGGCTCCATGCTGACAGCTCAGAGCCTGGATGGAGCCTGTTTCAGATTCTGTATCTCCCTCTGTCTCTTCCCCTCCCCCACTTGTGTTCTGTCTCTCTCTCTCTCAAAAATAAATAAACATTTAAAAAAGTTAAAAACAAACAACTGTGTCCTTATAAGAAGAGAGACACTAGAGAGACATCTCTTTCCCCAAGCATGCATGGAGGACACAGCTGTCTACAGGCCAGCAAGAGATACCTCACCAGAACCTCACCAATTCTGATACCACCTTGATACTGAACTTCTGGCTGCCAGAACTGTGAGAAAATAAATTTCTACTTTTTAAACCATCCAGTCCTTGGCATTTTGTTAAGGCAGCCTGAGCTAACTAGTAACAGCTTTCAGCAGCTACAGGGCATCATGTTTCCTCTTTCATCCATAACAGGTACGAGAAACCATCTTTGTCCTAAAATCTCTGGCAGTAGACCTAAGGTGCACTCTGTTGGACAAGTTTAGTCACATACTTACCTCTAAACCAATCACTATACCCATAGGCTGATTGGCTTAGCATAGATTAAACAGTTCACCTCTAGTTTCAGCCAGGTCTCCTGTGGCTTCTCTACAAACTCAAAGATTTCAAATACATGAGCTATTTATTAGTGGGGAGTGAGTGCTCAGGAGGCCACCAATAAATGATCACTAATGTGAGTCACAACTTCAGATGGACCAATTAGCTGTTAACATTCCTTTACTCAAATGTTGTTAGTTTTCTTTTCCATTTTTTTCTGTTCCTCCTTTTCTCAAGTTCCCTACCTTGCAGCCTCTTCACAAAGAGAGCATCAGGGATTCGGGTGGGGGGTGCCTGGTGGCTCGGTCGGTAAGCATCTGACTCTTTCTGCTCAGATCATGATCTCATGGTCATGAGATCGAGCCCCACATTGGGTTCTATGCTGGACATGCGCCCTGCTTGAGATTCTTGCTCTCCCTCTGCCCTTCACCCCAACTTGCTCTCTCTCTCTGTCTCAAAAAAAATAAAAACAAACAATTTTTTTAAAGTTATTAAGAAGAGAGTATTGGGAAAGGACTCATTGAACAATCTTCCCTTCCACCACAAACTCACCTGTTCTCACTCATCAGAGGATGAGATTGTTCTTGACATCTTACGTAGTTAACTATGTTTTTGGTGTACTTAATTCCCCACCCTTCCTCCCACTTTTTGAAATTTGTTTGTCAACCATCCATCTCTTTCCAGTATTTTCATTCTTTTTTTTTTTTTTTCAATATTAGGTTTTCTCTCATTCTACAAAGATACTCAAGATTCTCTGCATCTTAACAAATAACTCTTCTTTGATCTAGGTGACACCTCAAGATTTAGCCAAGTTCTCTCTTTTCCTTTCCACTGCCTATCAGACTCATCTCTATTCACTACCTCCCCTACTCATATTGACCTACTTATTCCTCAACTCTGCCTTCTGCTGGCACAGCCAGGATCAAAACACTTTGATAAAGGTCATCATTGATCTCTGCTTCCAAAACCTGTTATTTTTAGTTTCTTTTAGTGTTCTTTAGTATTTGATCACAGAAGCTGATTCTTCTTCCTCTACCCGTCTCCTAAGTGTTGTATTACTATGAGTTCCATCTCTCTCATTTTTTCTCTTGGTCAATTCATCATGACTTCAGCCACCACCTGGAAACCAGTGATCTGTCTCCCAAATCTACATCTCTAGTGCCTACCAGCTACCTAAATTCATGTTGCAATACCCATTTAAATATATTGTGGGATCCTTAAAATTTGTCATGTGCAAACAAACTATCTTCTCTTCTCTACCACTGTCCCACCATTGTCATAACCTTTTTTCTGAATTCTGTCATGAATAGTCTCATCCTCTACCCAGCTACCCAAGCCAGAAGTTGTGTTTCATGTTTGGTTTCATCCTGCTTTCACATCTAGTCATTTCAAACAAAACAAAACAAAACAAAACTATTGATTCTGACTCTAAAATATGTCTTGACTTGGCCCCTTCCTTGATTTTCATGCTACTGTCTTCTCTAGCTCCCATGATCTCTGACAAATTCTTATTGTGTGGAGCCCTCATTTAATCAGTTCTGTGTAGGAGTGGTTCTCAACCATTGATGTGCACCAGGATCATATATGAAGATTTTAAAAGCTATACATGCAAAGGGGCGCCTGGGTGGCTCAGTCAGTTAAGTGTCCGACTTTGGTAGTTTGGTAGTATAAAACCATCATTATAGTCTTTATAGAATACAAATCTGGTCATGTTGCTCACCTTGTTTAAAACTCTTCAGTTGTTGTCAATGCCTTTAGAAAAACATTGAAACTGCTTAATTTGGTAGAAAGATTCCTATCTAGCTCCGGCCTAAATTTCCAGCCTTATAAACACCTCCCACCCCTACCCCCACCCCCTGTCTGCCCTTCACATCATAGACTGTAAGGATACAAAGTTAATTCTTTTAAATAAACTTTTCATTTTAGAACAGTTTTAGATTTATAGAAAAATTGTGAAAATAGCATAGCTACCATATATTCCATACCAAGTTTCTCCTATTATTAACATCTTATATTAGTATGGTATATTAGTCGCAATTAATGAACCAGTGTCAATACATTACTGTTTACAGTAAAGTACATAGTTTACTTGGATTTTCTTAGTTTTCACCTAATATCCTTTTACTGTTCCAGAATCTCAGTCAGGACACCACATTGCATTTAGTTGTCATGTCTCCTTAGGTTCCTCTTGGCCCTTACAGTTTCTGAGATTAACTTTTTTTTTTTTTTTTTTTTTAATGTTTACTTTGGGAGAGAAATAGAGCATGAGCAGGGGAAGGGCAGAGAGGAAAAGAGAGAATCCTAAACGGGCTCTGCCAGTGCAAAGCCCAACATAGGGCTCAATCCCACAAACCGTGAGATCATGACCTGAGCCAAAATCAGGAGTCCAATGCTTAACCAATTAAACCACCCAGGCATCCTTCAGATTACCTTGTTTTTTTTGATAACCTTGATGGTTTTGAAGAGTACTATCAGGTATTTTAAAGAATGTTCCTCAAATGAGGTTTGTCTGATGTTTTTCTTACGATTAGACTGGGGTTATGGGTTTGCAGGGAGGAAGAAGAACACAGAGGCAAAGTGCCATTCTCATTACATCATGTCAAGAATACATACTATCGACACACCTAGGTGGCTCAGTCAGTTCAGTGTCTGACTCTTGATTCTGGCTCAGGTCATGATTTCGTGGTTTGTGGAACTGAGCCCCAAGTCAGGCTCTGTGCTAACAGCATGGAGCTTACTTGGGATTCTCTCTCTCCCTCTCTCTCTCTGCCCCTCCCCACTCATTCTCTCTCTCTCTCTCTCTCTCTCTCTCTCTCTCTCTCTTTCTCTTCCTCTCTCTCAAAATAAACATTAAAAAAAGAATACATACTATCAACATGACATCACTGTTGATGTTAACTTTGATTACCTGAGTTAGTGTTTGTCAAGTTTCTCTACTTCAGAGTTAACTTTCTCCCCCTTTCCATACTGTACTCTTTTTTTAAAAAATAGTTTTATTTATTTTTGAGAGAGAGACAGAGCGTGAGTGGGAGAGGGGGCAGAGAGAGAGGGAGACACAGGATCCGAAGCAGGCTCTGGGCTCTGAGCTGTCAGCACAGAGCCCGATATGGGGCTCGAACTTGGGAACCTCGAGATCCTGACCTGAGCTGAAGTCGGACGCTTACCCAACTGAGCCACCCAGGTGCCCCTCCATACTGTACTCTTTAGAACGAAGTCACTCTGTGCAGCCTGCACTTAAGGAATGAGAAGTTATGGTCCACCCCCTTGAGGATGGAGTATCTATGTAAGTTATTTGGAATTCTTCTGCATGGGAAATTTGTCTCCTTTCCTTCATTTATTTATTTAATCAATCATTTGTATCCATATGGACATATGGATATTTATTTTATTTGGGGGTTATAACCCAAACTATTTTGTTGCTCATAGTGTTTCAGCTTTGGCCCCATTAGGAGCTCTTTCAATTGGCTCACATGTCCCTTTAACATACCTCTTTCATTGTGGGGTTTGGAGGTTTGTTTGTTTTATTTTATTTTTGAGCACTTCCTTACTTTCTGGCACTTATTAGATGCTCCAAACTCATCTTGTATATTCCTTGCCCCAGTCCTAGCATCAGTCATTTCTCCAAGGAGCAGTAGTTCCTTTTATTAGAGAATAGTATTAGAAACCAAGATCTGGGTGCTTCATGTGCTTGTTGCTACTGGGATGTGGTTACTTCTAGGCCTTCTCAGCCAGCAGAGTAAGGAAATATATGTATATACTCTAACTTGCTAACATGTATATACATATCTACAAATATTTCTATATATGACATCTGTATTTATATAAAGCTCTACATGAGTTCATACTGATGATTCCATTTCTAATCCATTACCACATGTATCATTCCAAGCTTCTTCCCTTTGTTTGTAACCTTCCATTCCCAGTGAGAAACCTGGTTCCCACCATCTACTATTTTTTTCTTAATTGTTCAATTCCAATGTGTTTTTATAGTGCTTTCAGAATTGTTAACCCTTTTTCAGCTGGATTACAGTGCTTATTATACTTCTTGCCTTTAGTTTTAAAGACTAATTCATCTTCAAAGTTACCTTATTAGCATCTTTTTCCAAATTAATTTTTATTTCCTGAATGTACCATATGCTTTCACACTTTTTTGTCTTTAATTGTGCCAGTCCCTCTGCCTGAAATGTCCTGGCTTTTATCCTTATCTCCTTGGAATATTGCCACTCATTCTTCTAGACCCAGCACAGATTTTGCCTCCACCCAGAAACTTTCCTGGCCACTACCAATAGCCTTTAATCATTCATTCTTCTCTGCTCTAATAGCACCTTGTACCCACTTTTACCACACATGCGTCAGGACTCCTTGTTTGCATCTCATTCTTCTTCACTGGATGGTAAGATCCTTAAGGTCAGAAACCAAATGGATTTGTCCCTGGATTGCCAGGACTTAACAGTAGTGGATATTGTATCTTAGAATCCTCTTGGATGAAAAAATAACAGAAAACCTAATAGTGGCTAAAATATATAAGGACTTATTTTCTTACCTAGCAAGAAGTCCAGAGGGAAGGTGGTAACTAACATTGGTTTACCTGTTCAGGGTTGCCATCAAGAATCAGATCCTTTTCCTCCTTTGTACATAGCATTGCATCTAAGTTCAGGAAAGAGGTAGGGTGAGATTGTGCCAGCAAGATATCCTCTGCCCCCTTTTCCTCTGTAGGAAAGCAACGATATTAGCTCCTTAACAGGTTTCTGTCAGCTAGAACTTGGTGTCTTGTCTCCTCTAGCTGTAAGAGAAGCTGGAAAAGTGAGTTTTTAGGAAGACTAATCTTTTGAATAAGAACAAGATGTTGGAATAATCACAGATGCTCCAAGTAATCACAAGACCACAAGGAGATCAGGGGTCTGTTTCTTATTGGATAAAAGGCCTAAGGATAGAAAACCAGTCCAAGAAGGCTCTTCCATACAAGAAAAAAACATGAGTGATCCAAGTGGGAGCACAGGTAGAAAGCACAGGTTCATCTTTTGTAGAATCTAACATACTCTGGCCATCCACTCTATAATCCTAGACAATTCAATATTCCTCTCTGGAGACCTTCATCTTGTCTTTTCTCATATAGAAATTGTACCATTCATGTGAATTCTACTTTTTATTCTTTGGCCCCTTTTCTGTTACGCCTTCTGTGGTTTTGCAGTTAGAATTTTCCCTGATAGTCCATGGTGCAGTTTGCCTTGTTTTTTTGCAAGTTATAACTAGTTGTAGTTCTTTAAAGTAGAATTTACACAGTGCTATAGCTTCTGCTTACCTAAATTCCATGTTATTTTGAAATTATAGAAATACATTCATTTGGACACCTTTATTCACTGATTCTGTATTTCAGGCTTTTCATACCTAACATTCATTTATGATATAAAGGTTTTATAATATTCCATTTTGTAACAGGGGAGCGTTATTGATACATTAGTCCAAAATGTGACTGGGTAAATCCTGCATATGTGTACAAGTACCTTCTGCCATCTGCTGTACCTAGGGATAGAGACCTTTGCAATGAACAAAAAGCAGAAGTCTCGTTAACAGATGAACTACATCAATCTCATCCATGTGCATTTTTTACTAGCACTTGTCGAGACTGATAGCACATAAAGTATGCATGTAACTTAGTACCCTTTCTCAGCCCACCAAATCTAATTAATGCCTCCAGAGGTTACTATAGTGCACACAAATGTGAAATGCCAGGTGAATGAGTTAAAACAGATTTTATTCTGGTCCAGCATAATGATTTTGGAAACAACTTCCAGTGTAAGTAGAATGGTATATCCTTCAGATGTTTAGGATTGAGGCTCCTTTAAGATGGGCTGACATGAAATCCCTTAAAGAACTTGTGAGTCCCAGTAGACCCTCGTGAGTACATGGTGTGGCCCCCTTTAAGGGCAGTCATAGTGAGCAAACACTGAGCATGAGATTTCCATTTTGAAGCTGCAAAGTGACTGATGTCATGGTGTGATCAAAGTGCTCTGCAAATACTTACTGTAATTATTGTTGTTGTTCTGTTCTTGCTAATAGCCTTATTTATACCCTGAAATTATAATCATCCATAGAAAGATTAAAACAAGATGTATAAGTTTTCTGAGCTGTTTGCCTCACAGATGGTCACCCTTGGAGTTCTTAGAAATTGCCAGGGTTAATTGAAGCTTTAGTTTTCACTGCAGTGTAGTTGATACTTAAGTGTTTCCTACCTGTCGGCTTTCACTATCCAAAAACAGTACAACAATAGCACTTTAATTTGCTCTCATTAATGCTAGCCTCTCAGGTAATGTTAGTGCAGTTTTATCTAGATGATGTTTGTTCCTCTGAATGAAACCTTTGTACCAGCTTCCCAACTGAGAAGAAAAGCTAAACAGTGACAAAGGTAAAAACACAAATGTCTCGCTAATTTATCTTTTAAGATGCTCAGAACCCAGGAAACATCAAAGGGGAGTTAACTTTTAAGTGGAGGGCAGGCATTTAGTGTATGATTAACAGCAGTTTCTTTTCCTGTGATTTCAGTTAGCTGAGACAACTGGGAATCATTCTTGGGGAGCCTAACAAATAGTTTTTGCTCAGAGCCAGCTGAATGCTCCAAGGATAACTGTTACAGATTCACACAAACAGCAGTACTATTTGCTCTAGTTCTTTGGTGCTTTTCTGGTAGTATTGAGATGTGAGACAGCAATCTTAGGATCAAGCTTAGATAGAAGGCAAGTAAGGTCCTCCTTTGCCTCTAACCCTCAGCTGTGTAAAAGTAGAAGACCAGCGAGAATAAAATGGGTATTAAAATGTTACATTATTTAGGTGATACAAGAGCTCTTTGCCTGCATCTTGAGATTTGAGTATTGGCAAAAGTGTAACGATGCTTTCCTAAATCTGGGGACTAGTGTTTCCCACTGGAATTGCTTGCTATTTAATTAAGGCCCAAGAGAAGAAACAGAATTGCAAAAAATGAAGGAGGAGAAGGAATTCTGGGCCTCCTTAAATCAGTTAGAGCAAATTAGCAACCCCAGTAAAGACTGGAGAATCAATGCTATAATCCTTCTTGCTTGCACGTGTGATGTACAAAAGTAGAAGGCAAATGGGTGATTTATATGTATGTGAATAACAAAGATGTAAAAACAACATGCAATGAAAGTAGAGCGTGGACTCTCCAGTTAGACTGCTTGAGTTCAAATTAAAGCCTCATCAGTTATGGGTTGGGTGACCATTAAGCATGTTAGTTTTATGTCATCCTGTATGGGTTTTTCCTTTGTAATGTGGTTATAAAAATAATGCCCTGTGATAGGGAAATAGAGGTTAAATAAGATAATACATGTAAAGTGCTTGGAATAGGGTCTCACACATGGCAAATACTTAACTTTTTTATTAGTTGAGATTTACATGAAAGATAAATTGGGATCAGTGCTTTTACTTCCTCAAATATTTTTTTCAGTTTTCAAAATTTAGTATGGAGTGTTTCCTTCAACTGAAGTTATCCTTTTTACTTAAAAAGTACTTAAAACTATTATTCTATAAAAATTAAATTTGCAGTTATTTAAGAAACACTTTTTCATGTTTGTAACATGAAATACCCTTGTACATCTTACATATTCTGGTAGAATATGGTATAGTTTGCTGGTATGGTAAAACAGATAGGTGAGTCATTGGGAAAAGGGCTCCATTTTAGTAGAAAGCAAAGCCTTTTGCCAAAATCGGAGGTAGGGCAGAGATCTTCCTTCTATACCAAGGCTTCTTCTTTTGCTATGCACAAGTGATGAGCCCAGCAGAGTGGTATTAAAACCATCTTCTCCTTGGCTTGTCATACTGTATGTGGAACCTGAGGCATTTTGTACATTTGTGCTTTTCCTTGCATTCTAAAATAGTTCCACACTTAGCTGTATCTAAGCTGGCAGAAAGTCTGTCAGCATTTCATGGCATACCTCTGTGTACTTACAACTAAAAAGTATAATGTTATAGATAATAAAATTCTGATATTTACTCTGATAAATTCTGATATCACTCTGATATTTATCTGAGCTTCAGTTCCTTTTTGGATCTGTTCCTTAGTGATTTCTTTAGCCAATTAAATACTCATGACTGAGTCATGGCATTGAAATCTCAGAGGGCCATGGCCCTGAAGTCATGCTTATTCTGTTTCACTTTGACCTTGGCAAGACTCGATAGGAAGAACCACTATGGGATGGTGAGCTGCAAGTAGGAACCTATAGGCAAAGTAAGTAAAAGAAAGTAAAGTAAAAAGTAAAAAAAATACCGTATGATTTTATGGACTAGAATTTGATATGGCAGAATTGGTTTGAGCTAAGTTAAATGAAGGGTGAAGACCACAAAACTCTTTCAGGTACTTCCAACAATAAACAAAAACTTTATAAACACCAAACAAGGATTTGTGAAGATTTTTGTTACCTTCATTTTTCTCTTCTCTGAACTAAAGGAACTCAAACTAAATATCAGCCTTAGCAATTAAAGCACACTAAAACACGTCTAAAAAACTCTTACTTAGGCTTCTCCCTTTTAGATACCCTCAAGTTTTATTTCTGACAAACACTTGATAACTTGAAACTACAATGAGAAGCGCGAAGTCTGTGAGAAAAGCTGCATTGTAACAATGTAGCCAATATTCAAACAATTCAAATATACAATTGTTCTACTTATCAGTTATGCTGGCCTCATAAAACAAAATGGTAAGTGTTCTCTCCTCTATTTTCTGAAAGACTCGGTGTAAGATTTTGTTATTTCTTCCTTAAGTGTTTGATATTCACTAGTGAAGCCATTGGAGCTTGCAGTTTTCTTTGTAGGCAGGTTTTTTTGTTTTTTATCATGGTAAAATATATATAAAATTTAACATACATTTTAATCTTTTTTTCAGTTTATTCGTTTTGACAGACAGCGTGCACACGGACATGTGTGCAAGTGGGGTGGGGCAGAGAGAGTCCCAAGTGGGGCTCAATCCCACAAACTGTGAGTTCATGACCTGAGCTGAAATCAAGAGTTGGATGTTCACTGATTTGAGCTGCCCAGGTGCTCCCCATTTTAATCTTTTTCAAGTGTACAGTTCAGTGACATCAAGTATATTCACGTTGTTGTGCAGATATCACAACTATCCATCTCTAGAGCTTTTTCCCCAACTAAAGCTATATACCCATTAAACACTTAACTTCCCATTCTCTCATCCTGGTAGCCCACCACCATTCTACTTTCTGCCTCGATGAATTTTTAACTATTCTAGGAACTTCATGTAAGAGGAATGATACTACATTTGTCCTTTTATGATTGGCTTATTTTACTTAGCATAATTTCTTCAAGGCTCATCCATGTTGCAGCATGCATTAAAATTCCCTTCTTTTTAAACTGAATAATATTCCATTTTACGTATATGTTATTTTGTTTATTCATTCATCTTTTGGTAGACACTCAGGTTTTTTTCCACCTTTTGTCTATTATGAGTAATGTTGCTATAAACATGATGTACAAATATCTCTTCAAGTCCTTCCTTGCACTTACTTTGGATATACATCCAGAGGTAGAATTGCTGGATTGCACAGTAATACCATGTTTGATATTTTGAGGAATTGCCATACTGTTTTCCACAGCATCTGTACCATTTTATATTCCCACCACCAATGCACAAAGGTTCTGGTTTCTCCACATCCTTTTTTTTTTTTTAAATAATAGCCATCCTAATGGGTATGATGTTTGTTTTGCTTTTAATTACAAATTAAATTTATTTAATAAATTTAGGGCTATTTGAATTTTTTTTCTCGTGCTGTTTTGGTAAGTTATTGCTAAATTGTGGTTTTGATGGCATTTATCTCATCTAATAAATGGAATATAATTTTTTGTAATATTTCATTATTAGCTTTTCAATGCCTATAGGGTCTGTGGTGATGCCTCCTATTTTATTCCTGTTATTGGAAATTTGTGGGTTTTTTTCCATTTTTTTTTCACATTAGATGAGTAATGTGCTGAGGTCATAACAAGGTTTGAGGGAAGCACATGTCACACAACACAACAGCATGAACACCCAATCCTTACACTTAAGAACTACAAAAGGATCCAGAAATTTGCATTTTTTGAGACACAAGTGTTGGAGATTAGTCTTGCCAGAAGCTTATCAGTCTTATTAATCTTTTCAAAGAATCAGCTTTGACTTTGATTTTCCCTGTTTTGTCCATTTTCTGTTTCATTGATTTCTGCCCTTTTTTAATATTTTATTTATTTGTGTGTTTGTTTCAAGTATTTATTTTTGAGAGAGAGGAGAGAGCACAAGCAGGGGAGGGGCAGAGAGAGAGGGAGACAGAATCGGAGGCAGACTCCAGGCTCTGAGCTGTCAGTGCAGAGCCAACGCCACTGGGTCTCAAACCCACAAACCTTGAGATCATTACCTGAGCCGAAGTCAGACATTTAACTGACTGAGCCATCCAGGCGCCCCAATGTTTTATTTATTTTTGAGAGAGAGAGAGAGGTATAATGCAAGCAAAGGAAGGGCAGAGAGAGAGGGAGATACAGAATCCAAAGCAGGCTCCCAGCTCCCAGCTGTCAGCAGAGCTGCTATGTAGGGCTCGAACTCAGGAACTGTGAGATCATGACCTGAGCTGAAGTCAGACACTCAACCACCGAGGTGCCCCCATTTCTGCTTTTAGTTTCTGTTGTTTCATTCTTTCCACTTACTTTGCATCCCATTTACTATTTTTCTAGCTTCTTAAGATTGAAACTGGATCATTGATTTGAGATCTTTCTTTCTTTCTAATAGAAGCATTTAAAACTATCAATTTTCCTCTAAACGTAGGTACATCCTATAAATTTTGATATTTTAACATTTCATTGTTATTTAGTTCAACATATTTTCTAATTTACCTTAAGATTTACTAACTCATGTAAATCTTTGACCTATATGTTGTTTAGATGTGTGTTGCTTAATTTCTAACTATTTGGGAAAATTTCTAGATATCTTACCCTTTGAAGTTTGGATTAAAAAAGCAAGAACCAACAATATGCACTTTAAATGTAAACACACAAATGCATTTAGAATGTGTATATATATATATGTATACATATATATATGTATATATATATGTATACATATATATATGTATATATATATGTATACATATATATATACACGTATATATATGTAAGTATATATATGTAAGTATATATATGTAAGTATATATATATATGTATATATGTAAGTACATATATATGTAAGTATATATATGTGTATATGTGTATATATATATATATATAACATATGAAATACTGCATAAGACAGCTGGTAGGATTATATTAATAGTAGACAAAGTAGACTTCAAGAAAATAACTATTACCAAAACTCAGGAGGAATATTTATTAATGAATCAATTCATCAGAAATATTAACATTAAACATTGTTAATGGCCAGAAAGCATACTCTGTATGATTTTAATACTTTGGAATTTACTGAGACTTATCTTGTAGAATGGCCATATGTGGTCTGCCTTGGAAGATATTTGCCAATGCACATTCACAAAAATGTGCATTCACAAAAATTCTCAACAAGATAGTAGCAAACCATATCCAATAATACATTAAAAGAATTATTCACCATGATCAAGTGGGTTTTATTCCTGGGATGCAGGGCTGGTTCAATATCCGTAAATCAATCAGTGTGATACATCACATTAATAAAAGAAAGGATAAAAACCACATGATCCTCTTAATAGATGTTGAAAGGCATTTGACAAAATACAGCATCCTTTCTTCTTAAAAACCTTCTTTTTGAGGGATAGAGTAGGGATTTGAGTAGGGATAGAAGGATCATACCTCAAGATCATAAAAGCCAAATATGAAAGGCCCACCACTAATATAATGGGGAAAAACTGAGAGCTTTCCTCCTAACGACAGGAACATGACAAGGATGTCCACTCTCACCACTGTTTTCAACATGGTGTTAGAAGTCCTAGCCTCATCAATCAGACGACACAAAGAAATTAGAGGCATCCAAATCAGCAAGGAGGAAGTTAAATGTTCACTCTTCACAGATAACATGTACTCGATGTAGAAAACCCAAAAGACTCTGCCAAAAAACCCCTGCTAGAATTGATACATGAATTCAGCAAATTCACAAGATATAAAATCAATGTTCAAAAGTTGGTTGCATTTCTATATACCAATAATGAAGCAGCAGAAGAGAAATCAAGGAATCTATCCCATTAACAATTTCACCAAAAACCATAAAATACCTAGGAATAAACCTAACCAAAGAGGTGAAAAATCTATATACTGAAAACAATAGAAAACTTATGAAAGAGATTGAAGACACAAAAAAATGGAAAAACATTTCACGTTCATGGATTGGAAGAACAAATATTGTTACAATGTCGATACTACCCAAAGCAATCTACATGTTCACTGTGATCTTGATGAAAATAACACCAGCATTCTTCACAGAGCTAGAACAAACAATCCTAAAATTTGTATGGAACCAGAAAAGCCAAAGAAATAGCCAAAGTAATGTTGAAAAAGAAAACCAAAGCTGGAGGCATCACAATTCCAGACTTCAAACTATATGACAAAGCTGTAATTATCAAGACAGTATGGTACGGGCACAAAAACAGACAAATAGATCATTGGAATAGAATAGAGAACCCAGAAATGGACCCACAAATCTATGGCCAGCTAATCTTTGACAAAGCAGGAAAGAATATCCAGTGGAAAAAAGACAGTCTCTTCAGCAAGTGGTGCTGGGAAAAGGACAGCGGCATGCAGAAGAATGAACCTGGACCACCTTCTTACACCATACACAAAAATAAACTCAAAATGGATGAAAGACCTAAATGTAAAACAGGAAACCATCAAAATCCTAGAGAAAACAGACAACAACCTCTTTGACTTCGCCGCAGCAACTTCTTACTTGACATGCCTCTGGAGGCAAGGGAAACAAAAGCAAAAATGAACCATTGGGACTTCATCAAGATAAAAGGTTTCTGCACAGCAAAGGAAAAAAAAATCAGCAAAACTAAAAGGCAATCAATGGAATGGGAGAAGATATTTGCAAATGACATATCAGAGAAAGGGTTACTATCCAAAATCTATAAAGAACTTATCAAAATCAACACCTCAAAAAAACAAATAGTCCAGTGAAGAAATGGGCAAAATACATGAATAGACACTTTTCCAAAGAAGACATCCAGATGGCTAATAGACACATGAAAAGATGCTCAACATCAACATCACTCATCATCAGGGAAATCACCAATCAAAACCACAATGAGATACCACCTCACACCAGTCAGAATGGCTAAAATTAACAACTCAGGCAACATCAGATGTTGGCAAGGATGTGGAGAAAGGGGAACCCTTTTGCACTGCTGGTGGGAATGCAAACTGGTGCAGCCACTCTGGAAAACAGTGTGGGGGTTCCTCAAAAAATTAAAAATAGAACTACTCTCCAACCCAGCAATTGCACTACTAGGTATTTATCTGAAGGATACAGGAGTGCTGTTTCAAAGGGGCACATGCACCCCAATGTTAATAGCACTATTGACAATAGCCAAAGTATGGAAAGATCCCAAATTTCCATCTAGTGATGAATGGATAAAGAAGATGAGGTATATATTTATGATGGAATATTACTTGGTGATCAAAAATAATGAAATCTTGCCATTTGCAACAACATGGAAAGAACTAGTGTATTACACTAAGTGAAATAAGTCAATCAGAGAAAGACAAATACATGATTTCACTCATATGTAAAATTTAAGAAACAAAATAGATGGGGCGCCTGGGTGGCTCAGCCGGTTAAGCGTCCAACTTCAGCTCAGGTCATGATCTCACGGTCTGTGAGTTTGAGCCCCGCATCAGGCTCTGTGCTGACAGCTCAGAGCCTGGAGCCTGCTTCAGATTCTGTGTCTCCCTCTGTCTGCCCTTTCCCTGCTCACGCCTCTGTCTCTCTCTCTTTCTCTCAGAAGTAAATAAACATTGGGAAAAAAAAATAGATGAACATAGGGGAAGGAAAGCAAAAATAATATAAAAACAGAGAGGGAGACAAACCACAAAAGGCTCTTAAATATAGAGAACAAACTGAGGGTTGCTTGAGGGGTATTGGGAAGGGGTGAGGGGCATTAAGGAGGACACTTGTTGGGATGAGCACTGAGTGTTATATGTAAGCGATGAATCACTAAATTCTATTCTGAAATTATTATTACACTATCTGTTAACTAACTTGGATTTGAATTAAAAATCATTATAATAATAAAAATAATAATCAGTCTTTTAAAAATACAAATAAAATAAAACAGAATCCTTAAAACATCAAAATCTAGATGGTCAAATCATGCAAATACACACAAAAAGTTAACAAGTTAATGCCTCCTGAGTGGTGTAGCCTGGTAGATCCCCCAACAGTCAGAGGAAGATGGCTCTGCGTATTGGGCTGGCCCAGGACGACACTGTAGAGAAGGTGGGACAAGGTTATAAGGGATCCATTAAGACGCAAGAGTAGATAAGGCAAAGGACAAAGAGGAAGAGGAAGAGCACTCCATGCAGGAGGAAATCATTAGCCGCAAGGGGGGAAACACTGTAATAAAAAAGAAAGGAAGAAAAAAAAAAGAAAAAATATGCATTCAGCTGTTATTAGGTATAGTGTTCTTTCTATGTGTCATTTAGGTCAAGTTGATAATGTTAATTCTTCCATATACTTACTGATTTCTTGATAGTTTGTTTCTGAATGTTCTTTTTATTACTGGGAGAGGGGTATCGAAATCTTGAAGAATTACTGTGAATTTGTTAATTTATCCTTTTAAAAAGTTTTGTTCATTTTTGCTTCATGTATTTTGAAGCTCTGTTATTATGTACATGCACATTTAGGATTGTATGTATTGATAAATTGGCTCACCATTATTAAATGTCCCTTTTTATATCTGTAATACTCTTTTTTGTGTGTTAGTCTACTTTGTTATTAAATAACAAAAATTCAACTGAATAAATTATAAAGATCCAGTTGGCTTTATTAACCAATTCACAAATCAGGCAGCATCCCATCTAGCAGGTAGAAAGGAGATCTGAAGGGCTACAGAAAGGAAGAGGTTTTTGAAGGTAAAGAGGGAGCAGAAAAGGAAATTATTAGCAAAGAATCCATTGTTTTAGGCAAGGTTGCCCTCCTAAGGAGAAGTGAAAGGGTGTCTCAATAAAAGTCCCTAGTGCTGACAAGGAAAGTCTCATGCTGACTGATTAAAGGTTACATTTCTGGGGGGTTAAAACTACAGTTAGGTTAGGTATTAAGTCTTATTTTACTGACTTGGGGCCTTACCCTAAGTGATGCCATTTGGGTCTGTGGTTTTATTTTTAACACTATTAATATAGCTCCACCAGTTTTCTCATGCAGCTTTTGCTCAGTATCTCTTTTTATTTTAATTTAGTTGTATTTTTATATTGAAAGTGCTTTTCTTTTTTTTTTTTTTTTAATTTTTTTTTCAACGTTTATTTATTTTTTTTGGAACAGAGAGAGACAGAGCATGAACGGGGGAGGGGCAGAGAGAGAGGGAGACACAGAATCGGAAACAGGCTCCAGGCTCTGAGCCATCAGCCCAGAGCCCGACGCGGGGCTCGAACTCACGGACCGCGAGATCGTGACCTGGCTGAAGTCGGACGCTTAACCGACTGCGCCACCCAGGCGCCCCGAAAGTGCTTTTCTTATAGACAATATGTGGTTGAGTCTTGCTTTTTCATACAAATTGACAATCCATGTCTTTTAATGGGAATCCATTTACATTTAATGTAACTGTTGATATAGTTGGGTTTAAATATGTCATCCTAGGGGTGCCTGGGTGTCTTAGTCGGTTAAACATAACACTCTTGATTTCAGTTCAGGTCATGATCCCGGGGTCATGGGATCAAGCCCTGCATCAGGCTCTGCATTGAGCATGGAGCCTGCTTAAGATTCTCTGTCGCCCTCTGCCTGTGTCCCCCATTTGCATGCTCTCTGTCTCTCTCAAACAAAAAAATAAATAGGGGCGCCTGGGTGGCGCAGTCGGTTAAGCGTCCGACTTCAGCCAGGTCACGATCTCGCGGTGCGTGAGTTCGAGCCCCGCGTCAGGCTCTGGGCTGATGGCTCAGAGCCTGGAGCCTGTTTCGGATTCTGTGTCTCCCTCTCTCTCTGCCCCTCCCCCGTTCATGCTCTGTCTCTCTCTGTCCCAAAAATAAATAAACGTTGAAAAAAAAAATTTAAAAATAAATAAATAAATAAATAAAAATAAATTTAAAAAGATAACTATGCCATCCTAGTATTTGTTTTCTAATTGTCTCTTTCGTTTTTAGTTTCTCTGTGCTTCCTTTCCTGCCTCTTTTGGGTGAATGGAATATTTTTAGCTATTCTTTGTCTTATTTCAAATAAAAATACTACTTGGGGCACCTGGGTAGCTCAGTCAGTTAAGCATCCCACTCTTGATTTCCTCTCAGGTTATGATCTCACAGTTTATAAGTTCGAGCCCCTGTCAGGCTCCACGCTGACAGCGCAGAGCCTGCTTGCATTTCTCTCATTTCTCTCTTACACTCTCTGTCTCTGCCCCTCCCCTGCTCGCATTCAAAATAAATAAATAAACATTAAAAAAATACTGCTTATTCATGCAGTTTCATGTATTTTGAAGCTCTGTTATGTACACGCATGTACAGCTTTCTGTACCGGAATTCTGTCTGGGGTTGACCTTGCCCATCTTTTCTTTTCCCATCACAAAATGAAACCAAGACCTAGTAGACATTAAGCTAACATGATAGTTATAACATAAGACACACCCTTTTAAATCACTGTAATCAATGTAACTGGATAGCTGTCTGTATACTGCCACATTCTTCTGTCATGTCCTTCTTCCATGCTGTATGCTGCTTAGGAGCCAGCCTGGAAGATATGAAGTTGTTTCCTTCTTATGAAATTTATGTCAGACAAGGATCATTTTTGTATTATCAGTCAAACAGTTAATTCATGAGCAGCTTGGTGCTGCCCTTAGAAGCTTGCAATTTGGTTAAGGCATTTATATAATTTTATTATGTATTTTTCTATGTTGTATTATGTAAGTGTATCATATTTATATAATAAGAAAGATAAAGAGCAATACAAGGCTGTGTGTAACTGTTACAGATAATAAATAAACGAGGTAAAGATGTTTATGTAGTTAATTAGAAAAACAAGCTGCCTAAACAGCTGCCTATAGAGATTCTTGATCATTTATAGTGAGAGAAACTCATATCTTTTTTCCCCTGTCTTCCTCTTTTATATAGATAGATATAGATAAGTATCACATGATTATTTGAAGATTGAAATTTCATTTTGATTTGGCTTTCCTGGGTGGAAAACGTTTACATCATTTTACACTTTTGAGCATGAATTGCCTCTCTTTCTAGGTGTAATCAGTTTCTACTCTTCAGCATACAGATTTTATGAATAATATTCAGTGCAGAAAGAGAGCTCTAAAAATAATTGTGCAGGTAGGGTTTTGTTAGTCTTACATGGAACACAGGCAGGAGAAAAGAACAAAGGCACATCAGAGGAAAGGTAGTGGTAGGCAGAGCATTTAATTTCATTTGCCTCCACCAAAGAGCTTGCATTTATCAGAGAAGGAAAAACAAACAAGAAACAGGAGATCTGCAGTAGCTATTGAATGTTTCATTTCTCATCACTGTTAGTCACATTTGAATGGAACCATTACAGTCTTTTTGGTGTATAACTAAGCCTTTCTTTTTCCTCCAAAAAGAAGATCTTGAATTTTATGTTTAAAAGCACAATGAGATATTTTTGACATTCTGCAGTTCATTTTGAAAATCACAGTCAAAACCCATTGCCTTTCAGTAAGGTGGTAAAGGATGTATATAATACACATCATTTTTACACGTAATAGTACCTTAGATAGTCTCTAATGTGTATTATGTACACACACCTTTTAGCATCTCTTTCTATCTGGCAGCTTACAGCATTAGGCTGAATGTTTTGGTGAACAACTGAGTCGGGGTGAAATGCTGAGCAGTAGAACAATGGATTTTTATTATAAAAAGTAAGCTCTTCACAGCTTCTTTCTGATACTTTTCTGTAAAGATTGTAAGCCAACATATTTGCCACTACATAATTAAGATGGCATACTCTTTAATGTTAAAATTATTCTTCCAGAAATGGAGATGGAATTGACTAACCAACTGATGATTCTCCTCTTGAGCTATGATTTATGTTTTGTACAGGGAAATCTATTTTTGCAAATGTATTACTGACTATTCTTACAAATAAATGTATACAGGGTTGTTATAATTAAGAATTGCTGGGCTCATCTACTACAACAGTATTTACTTATTATTTGACTAAATTTCATATTATTCAGCTCAGCCCAGGGAAGGAGATTTAGTAGGTTTGCTTTCTTATTCTGATACTACTATACTTTGGTTTTCGGTCTAGTGGTTGTGAAATATTCCCTACAAATATGTTTGCTTAGAATCCCCAAAACAAAATAATAAAATCACTTAAAAAAAACCTTTTAATACACAAAATTCATATTCTGGGCTGATATGCTTTGGCTGTGTGCTAAAAATTAAATAAACAAATACCAAACAAAGCAAAGTTGGTCAAGGCTATGACTTATGAAGAATACCAGCCAATGGTACAACCCTAAATATTCTTTTTCCTTCTCTTGGCCTGAAAATACTTCAGGAGAGAAGCTATCATACCCATCTTTCATTTAAAAATGATCAGTTTTCATGTCTTAGATTCTAAACCTTTTAGAATAGTTTTTGGCTCTTAGATAAAACAATACACTGTGTAATCCATATTGACTCATTAATCGTTTGTAACTTTACAGGTACTGATTAGGATGAATGTGATTTGGAGAAATTCTGTTTCCTGTCTAAGGATAAGAAAGGTGCCACATAGATACCAAAGTGGTAATCACCCAGCGGCCCCTCTGGGATCAAGGATTTTAACTGACCCAGCCAAAGTTTTTGAACACAACATGTGGTGAGTTATGTTTCAAGGTCTAATATATATGCCTGTTAAACATTAACAGTGGTATTATTTTCATTTAGTGCCAAGAAAGGATTTTTAAACTTGATCCGTGTTGTTAAGGTCCAAAGGCAGGGTAACTCATCCTAACTTAAGTGTTGCCAATTCTGAATTTCTTCACAAATGGAATTGGAAAAATGACTTCCCAAGTGCTTTCCTCAGCTTTGGTGTTCTTGCAGACCCTTCCTGCTCACCTCTGGTCCTGAGTACTTGTCAGTCAGCAAACTGTATATTCACCACCTGCTGCTTACTGAGCAGGGAGAACACACTGGTATGACCCTAGTCTGTGCTTTTAGGAAATCCAGCCTCTGTTTGGAAGGATAGATATTTCTAGGAAAAAAATACATGCAGTGCATAGCAGCAGATTGTAAGGGCCCCGTGTGTTCTTATAAGGCATATACACTGTATGTCTTCTAAGAATAACTCAGTAGTGCAAAACCACTTTTCCTTTGATGCTGGAAGATTCCCCTCCCCCCCAATTTCAGCTTTATTGATGTATCACTGATATATAAAGGAAGCTTTCTTTAAGTGGAGAAATTGAGATCAGGATTATTTATTCTGTCTCCAGTACCTAGAACAGTCCCTGACACATAAATATTTGTGAAGTAATGACTTAGATAGTTAAAGCTGGAATAAGGGCATTCTAGGTGTGTAAAAAGTCATAAAACACAGAGATTGAAAAGTATAAGACATATTCAGGAGACTGTGAATGTGAACAGGATAGTTTTCCTAAAATAAGGACTCTTAGAAGATTTATAAATGATAAGGCTGGAATGATATAGAGCAGGTATGGGGGTGGGAGCAGGATTGCGTGAGTTCTGGAATTCACAGCTGAAGTAGAAGGCATTAAAGAGCCACTAAAGAGAAATGGCAGCATACATAGGCTATTAACTATTGTATATTTATTTGGTTAACAGTATACTAACTAGATAGATCAGCAGGTAGAACTAGAAGCAGGAAAGGACCAATCAAAGAGAGATCTCAAAGGAAGAATAAATAGAACTTGATGCTTTTGCAGAGTAAAGGAAAAGAAAGCATTTGACTCTGAAGTTTTGATCCAAGATGACTAACTGAAAGTTATTAATTAGTTCCACACTATACAATATGTGGCCACTAGCCAGATGTGGTTATTGAGCACTTGGAACCTAATTAGTCTCAAGTGATATGTGCTGTAACATTTTGAAGACTTAGTATGGGCTCTCTCAGCCTTAGTGCCATCTTTTTGGAAACTTCTGCACCATGAGGAGGAAAAAGCAAATGTTCAGGATGAAGTGTAAAAGAAGATGAGGTAGAGGTCCAAAGAAACCACTAGCTTGTGAGCCCATGGAAGCCACAGGAGCAGAAATAAGGAAAGACAGAGGCGGGGATGCTGTTACAAATTGTTGAACTGCATACCAACTTTCTAGAACTTGATTCAATGGGTCTAGAATGTCCATCACCATCTGATCACAAGGACCACCTTTGAGCGACCCACCTTGTTTATTATACCAAAACAGTTCCTTTTGGTCCTTTGCCCTGGACCCGTGACTTTCAGAAATAATTCTGTTTTCATTTGTGGCTGAATGTAACATGTGTACAATAAATCATCTCTTCTGCTGTCTTAGCTGAAGAAAAAAAACAGTACAGGGGTACCTGCGTGTCTGAGTCAGTTAAGCATCTGAGTCATGATTTTGGCTCAGGTCATGATCTCATAGTTTGTGAGTTCAAGCCTCACATTGGGCTCTGCACTGATAGTGTGGAGCCTGCTTGGGCTTCTCTCTCTGTCTCTCTGTCTCTCTCTCTGTCTCTGCCCCTCCCCTGCTCATGTACACTTTCTCTCGAAATAAATAAATAAACATTAAAATAAAAGAAAGTACAAAAAGAAGAGGTAAAATATATCATTAAAATTTTTTTATACTGAACCACATGTTAAGATGATATTGTTTTGGATATATTGAATTAAATAAAATATATTATTAAAATTAATTTTATTTCTTTTAGCTTTTTTTAAAGTTTGTTTATCTTGAGAGTGTGTGCATGCACATGTGTGTGAGTAGCGGATGGGGAGGGCAGAAGGGGGGAGGAGAGAGAATCCCAAGCAGGCTCCGTGCTGTCAGCACAGAGCCCAACATGGGACTTGATCCCATGAAACGTGAGATCACAACCTGAGCCAAAATTAAGTCAGACACTTAACCGACTAAACCACCCAGGCATCCCTCTTTTAGCTTTTTTAAAAATGGCTACTAGAAAATTTTAAATTACACCTATGGTTGACATTATATTTTTTTGGACAGTTGCTGAATTAAACTACTTTGCCTGCCATTACCAGTGTGGACAGTTAGAGTAGGCTGTGAGATCATTGCCAGGCAATTAAACCTCCACAGGAACTTCTGGTCCTAGGCAAGATCTTCGTTTACCAAGTTTTTATTCTTCATTAGAGTCTCGTGATTTAGCGGTCTATGTTCTCTTCTTCCATCTGCTACCACCAGCTCTTTTGTCCAAGGTTCCTGCCTACCCATTTATGTTCTGTTTTGTCATAGACTCTCAGGGAAGCAAGGGTCCTCTGGGTCAATGCCTCTCAAGCATTGTGGGCTAGTACAAGAATCCCTTGGGGAGTTATTATTTCACTAGGTCTAGAGGTATGGCCCAGGAATTTGTAATTTGAAAAAGCTCTTTTAGTAATTCTGTTGAGCAGCCAGGTTTAGGAATCTTTGATCCAGTCCAGTGGTTTTCAAACTTTTCTTTAGCAGTGGAATTTTTTTCCAGGTGAAGTCTTATCATGGAATCCCAATATTTAAGCGGTAAAAACAAACCTTGTCTTAATGAAGCATGTAGAGGCCTGAGGCACCAACAGCTCCACCTCCCTTTTCCTCTCCCACCGTGCCTCCCTCACTGTAGAAGCCTCATGGCCTCTTAGGGTTCTGTTAATTGAAGTTTGAAAAACCTTAATCTAGTCTCGACAGCTGTCCTTCTCCACAGCATACTCCCTAAAAGGTTGTGCAGCCCATGCCGGGATACTTGTAGTGAACCCTCTCCAAAGGTGGATTCGTACTGTAATAATAAAAGTAATTTCCTCCAAAGAAAGAGGAAAGCAAAAGTAGTTGCTTCCTATCATCTCCTCCTGTACCTGTTTTGCTGTGGTTGCTTTTTTGTTTGTTTTTTGGGTTTTGGTTTTTGTTTGTTTTTATTGTTTGTTCTTGTTTTTGTTTTTTGCTTAAAGAGAAGATTTGTAAATTAAACTGAAAACCAGAAGACTGGTTTACTTTCCCCTTCCTTCAAGTCCAAGTTCTGTCCAAAATTTCTGACTTCCTCATTTCCTCCTTTGTAGTTAAGAATGTTTCCTCTCTTGCCGAACTTTGATTTTTAAAAGATGTTTTTAGAAAACTACTGTACCTGTCAGTTCTTTCTCAGAGATGTAAAATTGTCTACAGTTTATTTTTCTGTTTAGCCTCTAATTTAGTTAGTAAGTACTATTTACTCTATATGTGACCCACTTTTTACAAATATTTTTTGAGGAAAAAATAAATATAAATATACCCCTTTTTATTCAGTTTCTGATATCCTGAGAAAGAATTGCCCTCCAGCCCATTTCACTAAGAAGCCTGAGTTCTCCAGATAAAGAAGATGGAATGAATCTGAAAAACAAAGTATTCTTCCTTCAACAAAATGAATAGAAAGTAATAAAAGCAAGCAAAACTACCAATAGCAACCAGAAAAGTCCATAAACATGGCAAATTAGTGATCAAGTAAAGAAACTGTAGATTCATATGTGGCTCAGAGTGGTTCCTGACCTCACCTTCATCTCTCAGAAGCAGTACCAGGAAAAGAAGATCAGCTGGCAGATCATTACTAATACTCATTAGCAGCCCAGTAAAGGTTGAAAAAGAACTCTTGAAAATAAATGGTTTTGCCTATGGCAGCAGAATTTAAGGTCTCAGCAGAGCAGGGAAAATGCTGAGGCTCACCATTTTCTGGGGTTCCATGCTGAATTGGGAGAACTATCCCAAGCCCAAGTGAAACCCTTTTAGGAATAGGACACATCTTAACTAGATGGGTGAAACCTAGCATAGGACTTAATGAAAGGGAAGGGAAGGGGAAAGGAAGGGAGAAAGAAAAAGAGAGAGAGAGAGAGAGAGGAGGCATGGGGAGGGGAGGGAAGAGAAAACAGATTTCACACTCTCATAAAGGCTGTCCACTACCCAGTGGAGTTTCCTCCATCTCGCTCAATTCTAAGACCCTCAAAATATAGGAAAGTGGATACAATCTATAACGCTGAGCCTTCAAACTGGGAATTTACAGAGAAAGATAAAGAGGTCTCTGAGTAAGGTTGGGTGTCAAGAGAATTTATCTGCAGAAAAACAGAAAGACAGAAAGAGGGAGAAAGAACATAGCAAGCATTATTGATTCGTTTGCATTTTCCAGTATTTAAAGGAAATCACAATATGTATTCTCTTTTTTGCCTGGCTTCTTTCACTAAGCATAATTACTTTTGAGATTTATCCATGTTGTTGCATGTATCAATAATTTGCTCATTTTCATTGTAGATAAAAGACTCATGAGAGCTTTTTACAAGCTCTCAAAATTCAGTAAACAAAGCTCATGATAAGAATATATAAAAAGCTCCCAAAATTCAACAAGAGCCCAATAAAAATGGGCAAAATATTTGAACAGATACTCCGCCGAAGAAGACTCACAGATTAAAAAAAGAAGATACATGGATAATAAGCACATGAAAAGATGATCAGCATCATTAGTCATTAGGGAAGTGAAAATTAAAGTTAACAATGAGGGGCATATATGGCTGGCTCAGTCAGTAGAGCATGTGATTTTTGATCTTCCCATCATGAGTTTGAGCCCCGTGTTGGATGTAGAGATTACTTTAAAAATAAATAAATAAATAAATACTAAAAAGCTTTCAAAAAAAAAGCTAAAGACACAATGAGATACTACTACAAACTTATTAGAATAACTAAAATTCAAAATCCTGTACTGAATATTAGAGAGGATGTAGAGGAACTGGAACTTTCATATACTACTGGTGGGAATATAAAATGGTATAACCACTTTGGAAAACAGCTTAGCAGTTTCTTAAAAAACTAAACATAAACCTGTAATATGATTCAGCCATTCAATTCCTAGATATTTACCCAAGAGAAAAGAATGCATATGTCCGTACAAATACTTATACATGATTATTCATAGCAGCTTTATTTGTAGTAGCCAAATTTGGAAACAACCCAAATGTCCATGAGTAAGTAAATGGACAAATTGTGTATTATATATATAATATATATATATATATATATATATTATATATATAATGGAATACTACTCAGTAATAAAAAGGATTGAGATACTGATAAACATAACAATATGGATGAATTTCAAAATAATTATGCTGAGTGAAAGAAGCTAAAAATGAAGAGTATATATTGTATTCTTAGTGCTACACCAGAAAATGCAAACTAATATATAGAGACAGACAGCAGATCAGTGGTTGTCAGTGAAATTGGGGGTGGTGATGAGAAGGGGAGGGCTGGAAAAGAGGAATTTTAAAGGCACACAAGGAAACTTTTGAGGGTGATGGACATATTCATTGTCTTGACTGTGGCGATTGTTTCCTGAGTGCCAACATATGTCGGAACTTCTCAAATTGTACACTTTAAATACGTGCAGTTTACCGTATGTCATTTATACTTCAATAAACCCATTAAAATATAGTTATATCCATACATTGGAAAATAATGTAGTAGTTAATAAAAATAAGAGAGATCTGGGGTGCCTGGGTGGCTCAGTCAGTTAAGCATCCGACTCTTGTCATCGGCTCAGGTCTTAATCCCACGGTCATGAGTTCAAGTCCCACACTGGGCTCTGCACTGGGCATAAAACCTACTTAAAAAAAAGAGAGATCTATGTATGTTGATATTAAGAGATATCAACAACAAAAAGAGCAAGTTGCAGAAAAGTATCGCAGGTCTCATTTTAGTAAGGAATTCTTGTGCATGTGCTATATGTGTATATATATCTTTGTTTTTATATACACAGAGAAAAGTCTGGAAATGTCTACATCATACTGTTTATCTCAGGAATGGGCATGAGGATGAGAGGTAGAGATTAAACTTTATATTTTATATGCATTAATTACTGTTGCAATTTTAAAAGAATGCCCTCCATACACCTATTCCCATCTTACTTTCTACCTGATAAATTCTTTATTCTTTAATAGCTGATTAGAACTCATCTTATTAAAATTTTGAGTTCTACCAAATCTTTTTCATCTTTATGTCTCCAATTCACATTTCAGTGCTTGAAAGATACAGGTTCTCAATAAATGTCTAATGATGGAAGTGGGTCTTAGCTTCTTCCAGCAGCTGTGACCTCTATTTAATGGAATAGAGAATATGCAGAATATGCAGAAGTGGGAAGGCATCACTTCTTTCTGTGTGTCTTTTGTAAGTCATTCATTCCTAAGGAAGAAACAGATTTACTAATAAAAATAATCAACGGAAATACTTAACTATAGCCAAAAAGACAAGTGAGCAGCCAGGAGTCATAAGTATAAGTTAGTGTCAATAGTAGAAAAGATTTAATTGAAATTAGTTAAATTATTAGCTGATATACCTGTAATAATTGTATTTCATCCATCTGAGGCTCACATTTGTTTCACTGATTAACATCTCTGAAATCATGATATTTCTTACAACTGATGACATCTTACAATTATAATTGGAGTGGTTTTTTTTCCTTTCTTACCGGTACAGAAAATAACTGTCTTAGATTTGACGAATTAGGATAATTATAATTCCGAAGTAGTTAATCTTAATTATATATTGTTTTGAGAATTATTGCTCTTATTTTACTAACACACAAACTGAGAGACACAGAAAATTTAAATGACTTTTCATTACCATATATCAAAGTTAACATATAGAACACATAGAATCTTTGTTACATTGTTAAAAAAGCATTAAGGTTTTTGCTCTACAGATAAATGGGCAGTAGACATAGAGAGTTGATCCAGGAGGAAGTCCATGTGAGCCTATGAGGAAATACACAAGAGTAAAAGAAATACAAATTAAACAATAAGGTACCTTTTTATATCTATTAAAATAGTATCAAAAAAGAAAAAGAGAGAGAAATTTAAGATAACACTCAATTCTGGTTAGCATTGTAAGTTAATATAATGTGTTTAATTATCTTTCTTTTTTTATTTGTGTCATTTGTTCTTTTATTTCCTCTACTAGCTTTTTGGCTATACATCTTTACCTTATTTTTTAGATACTATTCTAGAAAATAGTTTCAAACATTTTCATCTCAGAACCTCTTTAGACTCTAACCTTTTGAGGACACTAAAAGAACTTTTATTCATGTGAATTATATCTAGTGATGTTTTCCATGTTAGAAATTAAAACTGAGCCATTAAAAATATTTAATTCATTTTAAAACAACAACAATCCATTACATGTTATATAAATTACATATTTTAATGAAAATATCTATTTGTTCCCCCAAAAGCACGGCATTATTTTAAATGTTTGGAAGTCTCTTTAATGTCTGGTTTAATGGAAAAAGCTAGATTCTCATATCTGCTTCTTCATTCCATCTGTTGTGATATGTTGTTTCAGTTGAATTATATGAAGAGAATTTGGCCACACACAGATATGTGCTAGTAAAAGAGAGGAGTTTTCACATAGCATTTAAAAATAATTGTAGGTATTTTTCCTGATATTATACTAAATCTCAGCAATGGTAGTTTCTTAGTTACAATACGGAATATGAAACCATATTAGTTATAATTCATTGATACATTTTACACTTTGGATATTTTATTTCTGCATCATTTTATAACATTACGCATGGATAATTTTGAGTAGTTTGATTCTCTGTTTTATGTAAATCTTTCAAATGTTGACACATTTCATTATACAACATTTAAGAATTGCTTTTGTAATATCACCACTTTCTCATCAGTAAAATCTCGAAGTATTGATTGGAAAGCTATCAAATTCATGGGTGGACACAACTTTTGCCAAATCCTAATTTTTGTTTTAAAACACAAAATTTATCTTTGGCAGCAAATATTATCATTTGTTTTCCTTAAAGTGGAAGCACATTTCATTTACTTTTAAGATATGTCAGATACCCAAGTCTGAATAACTAAGTTTGTCTATAGTTGCATTTTCAACTAAAAATAGGATTCCCTGAAAACAAAAAAGCAGATAATTCAGTTCACAACATAAACAACCACACAAATTCTTTTCTATAAGTCAGTCGTCGTACTTCACAATGCAGAAATGCTTTATGTATGTCTCCTATTTTGTCACATGGAATATTAAACATATGTATACCCAAGGGTCAGTATTTTATAAAATAGTTTTTATTGCTTTATCAGACACATTCTCCAGTGAATTCTGTTTTTTAGAACAAAACCTGGTGAATTCTTTACCACCCACTGGATGGTGGTGTAGAATCAACAACTACTAGCACATTTTGGTACCACTGTCTTGTTTCATAATAGGGCAGCTGCACTTTTACCTACCATTGTTTTTTATACTATCAGTGTAAACATCAATCAGTGAAAAAGGCAAATAGCAGTATTACATAGTTTTGACTTAGTGAACCACCTGACACGGTGGGCAACACCTTGATAACTATAGTCCTAGAGATTACAGTGTTACTGTCATTATCTTAAGGTGCTTCCTTGACTTGATACAGTTTACTTAGAATTAATATTGTACCACATAATATAAAATGTTAAAAAGATTACAGTAATATGATTCTACTTATGTATTCAACTTGTGTTATATTGTTGCTGTTTGGTTTACTTTTGTATGTTATAAGCTCTATGATTCATTGTTATTATTTTTGCTACATACAGTTAGTAATTTTGTTAAGAAATTAAGACAAAGTAAAAAAAATTGTCTTATAGTTACCCACATATTTATCACTTCTCATCTCTATATTCTACTCTGTGGCTCTGTGTCTCTATCTAGTACCATTTTCCTTGAGCCTGAAGAACTTTAACATTTCTTATATTATAGATTCTGCTAGTAACAAATTCTCTTAAATTTTGTTTATCTGAAAATGTTTTTATTTTTAAATTTTGAAAGATATTTTCACTGCATATAGAATTCTAGGTTGACAGAGATTTTTCTTTCAGTACTTTAAAGATGTTCATTTGTGTTCTGGCCTCCATTGTTTCCAATGAGAAGTCAGCTGATGTTTGCAGTGCTTTTCCCCTCTCTATAATTTTTTTAAAGATTTCTTTTTACCTTTGTTTTTTAGAATTTTTCTGTGTATTTAACATGCCTGGGGTTTGCTTTGCTTCCTGGATTTACTATTGGTTATTGTTTGTTTGTTTGTTTGTTTGTTTGTTTTTAATCAAATTTGGAAAAACTTTAGACAGTATTTCTTCAGTTTTTTTTTCCTATTCACTCTGTCTCTTCTATTACTGGGACTTCAACTTGTGTGTTTCTTAGACCCAATTTGTATTATACCATAGATTATGAAGACTTGCACCTTTTTTTCCCCAATTTTTTCCCTGTGTTCTCAGTTTGAATAATTTCCATACCTGTAAGTCTTTAAGTTCACTGACGTTTTCTTCTTGTAGTGTTCATTAGCTGTTAAGCCTAGCCAGTGAATTTTTCATTTCAGATATTGTATATGGGTTAAGGTCAAGAATTTCCATTTAATGGTTTCCATTTCTTTGCTGAGGTATCTCCATCTATTCATCAATTCAGTCCATCTTTTCCTCTAAATCTTTGAACCTTTTTTAAAAGCTATTTTAAATTCTTGTGTACTAATTCTGACATTTGAGTTTTCTTAGTCAGTATTTATTGGCTGCCTTTTCTCTTGATTAGGGATCACGTTTTCCTGATTGTTCAAATGCAAATAGTTTTGATTGTGTAGTGACATTGAGGATGATATCTTTTATGGAATCTGGATTATTTCTTTTTTTTTTTTTTTTTTTCCTTTTGGATTATTTCTAACTTTAAAGGTGTTGGATTTTTTTTCTGGCAAGTGGTTGAATTACTGCCAAATCTCTCTGGTCAGGTAAGATTTAACTTAAAAAATTTTTTTTTTAGTATTTAATTATTTTTGAAGGAGAGAGAGAGAGAAAGAGAGAGAGAGAGAAACAGAGCATGAGCGGGGGAGGGGCAGAGAGAGAGAGACACACAGAATCCGAAGCAGGCCCCAGGCTCTGAGCCATCAGCATAGAGCTGATGTGGGGCTTGAACCCACGAACCGTGAGATCATGACCTGAACTGAAGTCAGACAGTTAACCGACTGAGCCACCCAGGCACCCCAGGTGAGATTTAATTTTAAGTGTTGTTAGGGGGAGACTGTTTTGATATTGTCCTGAATCCAGTTTGGGTCTTATTCCTATCGCATGGCATTTCTAGGGTCTTAACTGAATAATGAAGGTGTTCAGAGTGGTCTTTCCACTCTGGCTTAGCCAAAATTCCAATAACTCTGAGTACTGCACTGCCTATGTCCAGTCAGGTTTTTTTTTTTTTTCTCTGCCTTCATCTCCAGAATCCATCAGGACCTGTGGAGTCTGTCCTATTGGTGAATAGCCAGAACTAATTAAACACTAGGAGAACTCTCTTGCAGATTTCAGGAGCCTACCCTTCTGTCCAGCCTTCTCTTCATTATTCTGCTGCACAAAGTTGCACCACCTCAGGAACTCTGAACCCTGATCTCTGCCTTCTCAGCTTACAAAAGTGCCACTCAGTAAGACAGCCACTCTCTGATGGGCTGTACCTCTGTACTATAGTCTAGAACATGACCTAGACCGAAGGCCAGGGTGAATGTGGGGACTGACCTTTTGTGTTTCTCTTCTCTTAGGGATCACAGTCTTGCACTGTCTGAGGTGTAATACAGTGCCTAAAAACAATTCCTTCATATATTTTATCCAGTTTTATCATTGTTTATGGTAGAAGGGTAAGCCCATTACTACGTACTCTGTCATGGCCAAAATTACAAGTCCTATTCAGCAATTTTAAGTCATAATTATGAAGATTTTTTTAGCTTTATAGAAAAATGTTTGTGTATATGTATATATACAAATACAGGAAGGGAACTTAAGAACTATTAATCTGTTGGGATATTTAAATGAAAGGAAAGACTTTTTCTCTTTAAAATTTTCTATTATTATTATAATGATAACTGCAATACATATGATTTTGTCATGGAATTAAGGATTATTAATATAATTTTAAGCTGAAACTAATACCCTCCATTTCTGCCTTTTTACCTAAGAATATTTTATTTTTAATTCACCAGTCACCTAATAAATTTGTTAAATTTGTCTTTAAATTTTGTCTTATGATGAGGCTTTTATATACCAACAAGTAACAAAGACAGAAGAGCATTCTATTCATATAGCTTATACTGGGTACTTTAGTTTATATCTGATTATTAAAAATTATAATAGTGGCACCACATTCAGCAGAATTTTCAATAGGCAGGATCCTCAAAAATGTTAGTACCCAAGCTAAATTATTGAGGTGTGTGTATGTGTGTGTGTGTGTGTGTGTGTGTGTGTGTCTGTGTTTAACTTTTCCAAACCAAACCAAATACACAATTATTTAGACTGTTAACTGCAGTCAACTTAAAGCTGAAGCAAGGAATCATCATTTGATTACACTTTACATATAGAAGGAATAAGAAGTATGGACATATGCACATTCATGAACTGAGGTCATAAGACTTATGACTACTACAAAATTATAAGACAAATTCTACCAGCCATATTGTAAAAATTTATTACTCAAAAATTCTTTTATTTTTGATATTTCTTTTTTTAAATATTTTTAATGTTTATTTATATCTGAAGGAGAGAGAGACAGTGCATGAGTGGGGAGGGGCAGAGAGAGAGGGAGACACAGAATCCAAAGCAGGCTCTATCCGCACAGAGCCCAACGCGGGGCTTGAACTCACAAACCCATGAGATCATGACCTGAGCCAAAGTCAGATGCCCAACCGACTGAGCCACCCAGGTGCCCCTATTTTTGAGATTTCTTTTTCTCAAATTCAACTTTCCAGGAAAAATGTTAAGTGTATTTTGTATTTTCTGCTTAATTCTCTCTCTCTCTTTTTTTTTTAAGTTTGTTTATTTTTGGGAGAGAGATACACAGAGAGGGAGAGCACACAAGTAGGGCAAAGAAAGAGGGAGATGAATCTCAAGGAGGTTCTGCACTGTCAGTGCAGAGCCTGACGTGGGGCAAGATCATGACCTGAGCCACTATCAGTAGTTGGACGCTTAACCAACTGAGCCACCCAGGCGCCCCAAGGAAATTTTAAAACAGTAATCTCAGTTCTCTTATTTGAACACAATTGTTTTTATTCATCCAATATCTTTATAACTTTATTTAGTTCTGATTATAATACATATACAATTTTGGGATCTGCTGTTTTAACCTCATGTGTCATAAATACTTTTCCACGTTGCTAGGTAAACTTTATATTTATAATTTTAAATATCTGCATAATATTCCTTTAAGTTACCATATTTTTTTCATTACCCTATCACTGAGATTATTTCCAATTTTTTTGTATTATATTTGGTATTCTAGTGAATATCATTTTATAGGTATTTCTCTGTTCTTTTGAGTTACTTTATTACAATAAATTCCCAGAAGCGCAATTCATAGGTCAAACAGTGTGGAACACTTTTTTCCTTTGTTGTTAATGATGGTGGTTGTAATACCTGACTATTTTCAGTTTGTTTGTTATTTGTCTCTATGCTTAAATTCTATTGTAATTGTATTTATTACTTACAAACCTGAATGATTCTTATTGCCGTCTGTTGGGTTTTAGTATATGTGAATCAGACTCTTCTAATATAAAGAAATGCCATAAAGCAGCAGGTCTGGAGGAAGTTCTCATAAATACAGTAGAAACATTTTATAGGTTTCTGTGGGGATTTGGTAACTGTACAGTGGAAAATCTGTTCTGCTGGGGCTTAGGGTATAATATTCCCCTCACTTAGCAGTTAAGAAAATGAAGCAACATAAAGAACAGTGTAAGGAAGTTAGAGCAATTTAAGAAATAACTAAATCTATTAAATACTCAGGAAGAAGCAAGTTAAACTAACAGTTTAAAACAAATGCTTAAAGCTAAAGACCATATATACTCTCATTGTCTCAGAGCTTGATTTTTGTTACAGGGAAATGGATTGTTCTATTTTCTTTCTTATATGCTGTAGAAATTCATAGATGAGAAGCTTGTACCCAGCCTTAGTAATCCTATTTTTTCAATAAATGACCTGTTGCCTTTAATATCATAACTATCATTTAATAATGCTCTATATGGATTTATATATACAGAAAATAAAGTATAATTGCCAGTTCCAAGTTATGTATGTGATTGCTCACATAAGTTAAGTCAAAACAAAAATCTGTTCTAATTTCATTCATTGAAGCATGTGAACAAAGCTGCTGAATGATTATTTAGGCTGTGAACGACTGGGTTTTATTTGAAACGACAGTGGTTAAATTTTCATCTTTGGAACTCTGATTTTTTTTGCATTATCATTTACTTTTCTTGAGAATTTCAGTATACCAGTTTTGATCCTACTTAAAGGAAAGCAGTTTCTCACCTTCCAGTGGTGTATTTATAGCCAGGTCACTGGAATATACCCTCTCATATCTGATTGCATAAACATGACTTAAAATAGGACCGAGCTTATCATTCCACCCAAAGTAACTCCTTATTCTGTCTTGGTTACCCCTACTTGATTAATATTCAGTTTTGAGACCTTAGAATCATTCTTGACTCTATTGTTCTTCTCCTCCCTGCAGCTACTTAACCTCTAGGTCACAGCTACAGGTTTTGTCGGTGTCTCTCCCTCTGCTCTGCCTTTCTGTTTGTTGCCACTGCCTTAGTCCCGGAACTTATTATTCCTAGACCACTGAACAGACTTCTCACTGGTCTCCCTTCCACCTCCCCACGTCATTTTCTGTTGTACACTACTAACCTGTTCACACTTAAGATCCTCTGAAATCTGACCATGACCCAGCTGCCAACTTCATCTGCCGTTACCCAAGAGAACCAATCAAAATGGATTTTTTTTTATTGTTTCCTGTATATACTGTCCATATTCCCAGCTTCATAATGACATGAATAATTGCCCCACCTCCTTTCCCTCTAACCTGGGCCCAAACTCCCCTCCCTCTCAAGCCTTCCTATTTGCCCCAGCTAGCATTAATTGGCTATATTTGCATACAGTAGATGCTAACCAAGTAGACTACCTTGTATTCTCATTTACTTCTGTTAATCTCCCTGCTTCAGGAGAATATAAACCCCATTATGGCCAAAGATAAGTCTTAAATCTCTCAGTATCCCCCACTGTCTTGGTAGACATTAATAGACTACTTACTTGCCAAGAGGATGGACTTGGATTTGAATTCTGGTTCTGTCATTTAATGGCTATCTTACCTTGATTAAGTTACTAAATTTCTCTTTCCTCTTATGAGAAATGAGCATGATTATAACCCCCTCATAGGGTTTTTGAAAGAATTAAGTAAGACATATATGTATGTAATGTGCTTACTAGCACAACGCTTAGCACATAATAAATAATAGTAGCTTATCAGTATAATAATTATGACCAGGCTAAGTGCTCAGTTAATGTTTATCAGCCACCATTATGATGCATGTCAAAATGTTGATATTTTGCCCCTTTATAATCAATGAGGTAGCTACAAATATCATATGATATTAATGTTAATTTTTCTTACAATTATCAATAAGCTACATGGAACTTGAATTTTAGATATGTAGTTTCTTTGTTGTTTAGAAAAACGGTTTAGGGCGCCTGGGTGGCTCAGTCGGTTAAGCGGCCAACTTCAGCTCAGGTCATGATCTCGCGGTCCGTGAGTTCGAGCCCCGCGTCGGGCTCTGTGCTGACAGCTCAGAGCCTGGAGCCTGTTTCGGATTCTGTGTCTCCCTCTCTCTGACCCTCCCCCGTTCATGCTTTGTCTCTCTCTGTCTCAAAAATAAATAAATGTTAAAAAAATAAAAATAAAAAATAGAAAAACGGTTTATTCCTGAAAATTACATCACTCATTCATAGTCTTACCAAGTGAGAAAAAGGCATTGCAAACTTTGTAAAAACCAAACAAAAAAACAAAAACAAAAAAACCCAAAAAACTCACCTTTTGTGTATAAAGATGTTGCTTCTATTCCATGAAAACATTTTAGCAGCGGAAAATATCTTCTCATGTAGGAAGTATAAATTCTGAAACTGAAAATACTTATAGAAAGTGCAAGATCTTGAAAAGCTGACCTTCTTATATACTATGTGAATTATTCTATCATTTAAATGTAAAAGAATCCATTTACAGAAATTAAGGCAACTAATAAAAATATAAAATTACTTAAAAGACTGAAGGTAAGTGCAAAATATTTTAAAACTTATATCTCTTTGACAGTGAAGTATTAGAATACAATTATTATGAAAGAGATTTTAAAACTGTTAAAGAATGCCATATTCATAAACAAAAGGGCAAATAAATTTAGCCTTAGAGTAAAATAGAGCAAACCATGCTAGTACTCAAATAATCATGCACCATAGTGCTCCTGGGACATTACTTCGCAGTCATTTCCAAAAGGTGGCTGGGGCTTGCAACACAGCCAGATTTAAACAGAAGAGCTATAGGAGTTCCAGGATTGTACCAGCACTATCAGAAGAAACATCTGACACAAAATATATTCATTCAACACAGAATTAGTTTGTATCATTTGTCTTTGACTCTGCTAGAATGAAAGATGTATCCTTTGTCACTCTCTTTCTGATTTCAATTATAAAGCAGGTGTTACAATCTTTTCATTTTTTGGTAGGGATCACATGCAGTGGTCAAAAGAAGAAGAAGCAGCAGCCAGAAAAAGAGTAGAGGAAAACTCAGCTGTGCGAGTCCTTCTGGAAGAACAAGGTAGGCAACTACATGTAGTAGCTTCTGGAGCCTGGTTTTTCTCTTTGACCTTCCGCTGGTTCAGTTCACATGTTAGTCTGTTTTCCTCCTGTGTCATTACTTTGGAGAGTTCTTAGCTTTTACCTACGCCAATCCACTTGTTCCATTTGGGAGAATTCCATTATTCTAGTGTAATGGGACAAAGTTAGTGAAATAAATTATGTATTGACTCTTTACTTGCTTTTTTGGTAATCATAGTATTACATTTTTCTGAGAGATACACACAAGGAAATTTTGAAATTTCCCTCTTGCTATGCATCTTTTATTTATTTAGTTAGTTGTTTTTGTTGTTTATTTATTTATTTTGAGAGAGAGACAGAGCTCACAAGCTGGGGAGAGGCAGAGAGAGAGAGGGAGAGAGAGAATCCTAAGCAGGCTCCATGCTGTCAGTGCAGAGCCAGACCCAGGGCTTGATCTCACGAACCGTGAGATCATGACCTGAGCCAAAATCAAGAGCCAGATGCTTAACTGACTGTGCTACCCAGGTGCCTCACTATGCATCTTTTAGTATGCTGTTGTGCATTTTACTGGCCAGGAATATTTAATAAATTCAGAAACTTTGAGCAAAAAAGGTAAAGTCGTATTAAAATGTTGTGACCTTTTAGGCTAAACATCAAGGTACTTTTCTTGGAGGCCTTTTGATATTCAGAGTTTAATTGAGGTAAGACCTTGCCAACCTTCGAATCTGGCTTCTAAAAAAATTGGCTAATGCTACTGTTACAAAAACAGAAAATAACAAGCATTGGTAAGGATGTGGAGAAATGGAACCCTTATGCACTGTGCAATTGGTGAAACTGTAAAATGGTGCTGCCTCTATGGAAAACAGTATAGAAGTTCTTTAGAAAGTTAAAAATGGAAGTACCATATGACCTAGCAATCCCACCTCTAGATATATAGCCAAAAATTGAAAACAGGGTTTTGAAGGTATATTCACACATCCATGTTCATAGCAACACTAGTCACAATAGGCAAACGGTAGAAGCAATCCACATGTCCCTCGACGGATAAATGGATAAACAAAATGTGGTATACACACAAGAGGATATTACTCAGCCTCGGAAAGGAAGAAAATCCCACCACATGCTACAACATGGATGAACCTTGAGAATATTATGCTAAGTGAAATAAGTCAGTCACAAAAAAGGCAAATACTATATAAATCCACTTATATGAGATACCTTAAGTAGTCAAATTCATAGAAACGAAAAGTAGAATGGTGGTTACCAGGGGCTGGGGGGAGGAGGAAACACAGAGTTGTTGTTTTAAAACATACAGAGTTTCAGATTTGCAAGATGAAAAAGTTCTGAACCTTTGTTTCACAACAAAGTGAATATACTTAACACTACTGGACTGTACACTAAAAAATTGTTAAGATGATAAATTTTATGTGATGTGTTTTTTACCACATTTTTTTTTTAAAGCACACTAGAAAAAACTTGGTCTGTGTCATTCTCACTTCATAGCTAGGAACCCATATACACTTTGACCAACCCATGTACTCTGGAGATAAGACTTTCTACCTTGTTTTTCCTAAAGTGATTTCTCCTTTCAAACAGGTTCGTTCTTTCTTTAAAAAAAAAAAAAAAAAAAAAAAAAAAAAAAAAAAAAAAAAGTTGTTTGAAGTACCAAATACATAGAGAAATTTTCACAACTCTTAAATGAATTGTCCCAAAGCTCATTGAATTTCCCCAATATCCACGTCAAGAAACAGATTATTACCATTAACCCCAAAATTTCCTCATTTTCTGAATGAATAACAATACTTTTCCAACCCCTCCGACTCCACAAAGAGCAACCACTATTCTGGCTTCTAAAACCCTAGATTAATTTTGCCAGAACAGCTTGGTTTTGGTCATGATGATTTCTCAATCATTCTTGTAGCAGTATCAGAGTACCTGTTAGATGGAGCAAGTGTCAGCAGACTATGGCCAGGGGCAAATCCAGTGTACTGCCGGTTTTTATAAATAAAGTTTTATTGGAACACAGACATAATCATTTATTTACATATTGTCTATGGCTGCTTTTGAGGTATATATACAGAGCTGAATAGTTGTAATAGAGACTGTACATAGCCCACAAAGACTACTTACTGTCCGACCCTTTACAGAAAAGTTTGCCAACTCCTGAGATAGAATTTGGTTTCCAGATCAATCCTATGTTCTGAAACGCCCCAGGGAAAGATGTTTCAATTCCTCTGTGCAAGCCAAACATAGTGAAAATCACTAATCTCACCAATAGTCAACTATTATTCTAGTGACTTTAGTATACAATTGTAGTTAAGGTTTGAAAACTGAGCTAATGAGACAGCTTTTAACCAATGAAGGGGGCATTTCTTCCCTATCTTATTCTCTGCCACCATTAATGACTTACTTTATCCTCTGGCACTGTTTGGTACTCCTTAGAGCTAGTTCTCCTTCCTTATCTTAAGCATGAATATGTCCTGGAGGGTGGGCAGGATAGAAGAGCACCTGATCCACGATGGAACCATTCTATTTTTATGAGCTCCAGCCATGCAGTCCCAGAGTGGTATATAGCCAGGGAGTGTTGGGGCTGGATTTGAGGGTGCATACCAGTGGCAGTTCTGCTTACAAATCAGCCAACATTGCATTCCTTTGCAGGAACTCTGTCACACTGTTTCTGAGGAAGTATAATTTTGCTTCTTTGCCAGCAGCTGCACAGACATATTTTCCACATTACTCAAGCTTCTGCTAGTGGCCACCTGGATGTGACAGAGAGAGTCAAGCCTAAACAGAATTAAAAGTTATCAGTCATCTTAATTCGTTTCCAGGAAGTTAAAAATTATCTACAGTATATTTCCTGATATGAAAAACCAAGAATTTTTTTCATGCTCTCTTGAATATTTGTTTAGGACATAAATAGATGAGCAGTGCTGATAATGTTCCCTTAAAGTGCTCTGTACTGAGGCTGCCTATTTTGGCCTATTTATGTTAACAATGAACTTGAGTGAAGCTAATGAGAAGGTTATTTTAGGGCTTGGAAACCGCAGTAAAGGAAAATGACAGTTCCCACAGAACCATAGTGTGACTGAAATAGAAAGGTGGTGACTGGCCTCTCTCTACAGAAGCAGGAAAAGCAGGCTGGAGAGGACTGATGATACTGCTTTGAAGCATTTGGTTTGCTTATTAGCACATACAGTCTCTTTCTGAGCAAGTTTTCTGGCTGCTGTGGAGACCCAGAACTAAAGACTCCATTTTAAAATGACTCAAAATGGGGAGCCTGGGGAGCTCATTCGGTGAAGCCTCTGACTCTTGATTTCGGCTCAGGTCATGATCTCATAGTTCATGGGTTCAAACCCCGTGCTGGGCTCCATGCTGACATCACAGAGCCTGCTTGGGTTTCTCTCTCTCCCTCTCTCTCTCTGCCCCTCCCCCACTCGTGCTGTCTCTCTCAAAATAAGTAAACTTAAAATTTTGTTTTAAGTAATAAAAGCAAAATGAAATAAAATGACTCAAAGTGATTGAGGTTTCCCCACCCTGGAATAGAACATGGTGCGGTGGACTGCATACATGTCAGGGAATTGCCACAAGGAGGGGACCACACAGGGAGAGTGGCCATTTATGCCATTTAAGTAAGATTGCATAGAGCGGCAATTGAGGCTGCTGTGGGGATGGCAAAGAAAGAGAACTTCTGTTCTGAGGAGCTATGTTCAGTGACAAGACATTACAGTGAGACTAAATACCTTCTCAGCCACCCAGCCAGTCTCTGCCAGGTCCTGCTAGGCTGTGGAAGTCCGGGGGGAAGCTTCTAATTTGATATCTAGTGTCTCTGATGAATACAGGTCAAGGTGAATGGATCCATTTAAAAGCTCTGTTCGTAAACTTTGTAAAAACCCAAAGGAGGCTCTGACCCGGTTCTTATTCTGGTGCTTCTGTTAACCACCATCTCTTCTTTTCCAGGAGAGCCCTAAGTCTCTGAAAGAGCCTGTTTTCTCCCATCACAGAGGATTCCGTTGGCAGATCATTATATAGCATAAGGACTATTTATTGATCTTATCTCACTTATTTTAATGTCCCTGGGAGGAAATACTCGTTGTTCTGCCATGCTGGCCTACTCTCTAGCACACTTCTTTTGGTCTTGTGTGTGTCACTCCCTCCTGTCACTCCCATTTCTCGTTTCTCACCTATTGTCTCAGATGTTGTGAGAACTGAAGTCAGGAAACACCCTCACAGTTCTGAAAATAGGAACTTAAGCATCACAAATAGTGTAGTTTTTTGCTGAGAGATGGTTGACATTTCATGTCTGTGATTAAAGTGTATAACATCCAAGCTCTCATTAGCAATATTTCTTCCACTTAGGTGCCCAGATTAATAGTTTTAATTCCACGTTTCCTTTTGGTAATTTATTTTAAATATTACAATAGCTCATATTTCTTTTAAAAGCAGATTAATTCAGAGAAATAAGAAAAACACATTTGGCAGTTTTTGAGTTAACATGTTTATATTTTATAATTTCCTAAAAACATCTCCAGTGTGTTATATCTTAGCTGATCATTTAGCAAATGTAATGGGCTTTTAAAACTTAATAACGAGGGGCGCCTGGGTGGTGCAGTCGGTTAAGCGTCCGACTTCAGCCAGGTCACGATCTCGCGGTCCGTGAGTTTGAGCCCCGCGTCGGGCTCTGGGCTGATGGCTCAGAGCCTGGAGCCTGTTTCCGATTCTGTGTCTCCCTCTTTCTCTGCCCCTCCCCCGTTCATGCTCTGTCTCTCTCTGTCCCAAAAATAAATAAACGTTGAAAAAAAAATAAAACTTAATAACGAAAGCAGCTGCTATTTTTACTTTAAAATATACTTTCAAATAACTACCTATCTAGGGTGAGTTATCTATGTTAAACAAAATAGTAAAAGAATAACTTTACCACTTGTGAGTACCTTTACCACTTGAAAGTGTCCTGTGTGAAAAAAAAGAGTAGCGAAAAGTTTCGTGTGCTGATAAATTTAGGGTACTTTTTTTTAAAATGTCTATTTATAGTTGAGAGAGAGAGAGAGAGAGAGGGCGCCAGCTGGGGAAGGGCAGAGAAAGAAGGAGACATGGAATCAAAGCAGGCTCCACGCTCTGAGCTGTCAGCACAGAGCCCGATGTGGGGCTTGAACTCACAGACTGTGAGATCATGACCTCAGCTGAAGTCAGATGCTTAACCGACTGAGCCACCCAGGTGCCCATAGGGTACTTATTTTTAAGTCAGCTTTGTTTGTTTAAAAGTTCATGCTGTGCTCTTAGAAATACACTTTTCATGGGGCACCTGGCTGGCTCAGTCAGTAGATCATGCAACTCCTGATCTCAGGGTTGTAAGTTTGAGCCCCACTTTGGGTGTAGAGATTACCTAAACATAAAATCTTGGGGCACCTGGGTGGCTTAGTCAGTTGAGCTTCTGACTCTTGATTGTGGTTCAGGTCATGATCTCAGGGTTGTGGGATCCACATGAGCTCCACATGAGCATGGAGCCTGCTTAAGATTCTCTGTCTCTCTCTCTTTGCTTCTCTCCCCAATCTGCATGCTCTCTCTCTCTCTAAAAAAATAAAAAATAAAATCTTAAAATATATGTGTGTGTGTGTGTATATATATATATATATATATATATACACATATATATGTATATATATATCCTTTTCGTAAGAGTTTTTTTTTTTTTTTTTTTTTTTTTTCTTTTTTTTCAACATTTTTTTTATTTATTTTTGGGACAGAGAGAGACAGAGCATGAACGGGGGAGGGGCAGAGAGAGAGGGAGACACAGAATCGGAAACAGGCTCCAGGCTCTGAGCCATCAGCCCAGAGCCTGACGCGGGGCTCGAACTCACGGACCGCGAGATCGTGACCTGGCTGAAGTCGGACGCTTAACCGACTGCGCCACCCAGGCGCCCCAAGAGTTTTTTCTTAATTAGACAATGAACTTTATCAGTGATATATGGAAATTTCTAACTTTGAGAGCTCAGGTGTTTGTGTAAATGATGTGTAAAAATAATTCTAAATTGCCTTTTGTTTCACTGTAACAGGATAAATTTTCATAATTCATACTAATCATATCTCATATGTCAGATACATAAGTGGTTTAATTCAGTTTCTTAGTTGTGATATTCAGTGTGATTCAGGGTGAGTTCTGAATATTTAAGTATAGTTAGTATGTCATATTCCTTCTTCCCCTCAGCAGTATTAAATTTAATAAATGAATAATTGAGAATTTGCTTCATCTGTCTGTGGTTAAGCACATCACTACATCCCTTTTACTGCCATTGGCACTGAGCAATTAACTCTGAGTCCACAGCCTAGGAATATGAAAGGAAAAACTGCTTCTCCAAGAAAAACTGATCATTAATATACCTATTTAGAAAATCAGTTGGTAAAAAAAAAAAAAAATCGGTTGGGGCATCTGGCTGGTTTAGTCAGGAGAGCATGTGACTCTTGATCTCAGGGTCATACATTATGTATGTATTTTGGACAAGATTAAGAAAGGGCAGATTCTCCACACTATATTTATCATTATTGGCCTGAACTTGAGATGAGTTAATAGGAGGTTGAAACTAAATTTTTCACTCATGGTCAGGAAAAATAGCTCTTCCACTTCCCTGTTATCAGAGACCTTTAATGTTCAGGAAATTAAATCATATGCTGAAGGTGTTTACCTTGCTCCTAACCAGATCTGTGAGTGTGAATGAGCTTCTGGTGGGGTCTCAGAAGCCATCACACATAACTGGGAACTATGAATTGTCAGCCTTGATTGAGATACTGCTGAAAACACAACTTTAAAAAGCAAAGAACAAGAAAGTTCCGGCCCATTAGCCTTTACCCCAGCCCATGCTGGGTGCTGTTTCTGTTTTGTTTCTATCCCACAAACCCACCTATTCTCATAGAACATTTTATGTTTCCATTGCTCATCATAATTTCATCATATGATTTTGCATAGTTTATATTTTATATAAATCAAATGGTGTTTACTTCTGTATTTTTTGTCTGTTTTTATGAAGGTTCACTCCAATCAGCATTATTTTTACAATTTATACTGATTATGTCATACTGAAGTTTTAATTTCAATTGGATGCTTTATAATGAGAGGAAAGTACAAAATCAGAAAAACAGGTTATTTTCAGAGATATTTTGGAGGGGTTGTTACTGATTTTGTGTTGTGATGCCTGGGTGGTTCAGTTGATTAAGCATCCAACTCTTGATTTTCGGCTCAAGTCATGATCTCAGGATTCTTAAGATGGAGCTCCGGGTTGGGCTCTGTGTTGACAATGCAGAGCCCACTTGGGATTCTCTCTCTCCCTCTCACTCTTCCCCTCCCCTGCTGGTGCTCTCTCTCTCTCTCTGTCTCTCTCTCTCAAAATAAATAAACTTTAAAAATTTTCTGATTTTGTGTTAGGAAGGCAATATAGTGTAATGGTTAAGAGCACGAGTGGGGCTCGAACTACACCCAAAGTGGGGCTCGAACTCACAACACCAAGATCAAGAGTCATATGCTCTTCTGACTGAGCCAGTCAGATACCCCAGAGCATGAGCTTTAAAGTCCAATAGACTTGGGGAGTGCCTGGGTGGCTCAGTTGGTTAAGCGTCTGACTTCAGCTCAGGTCATGATTTCACGGTTCATAAGTTTGAGCCCCGCATTGCACTGTCTGCTGTCAGTACAGATCCCGACTCAGATCCTCTGTCCCTGTCTCTCTCTCTGCCCCTTCCCCACTCATGCGTGCTTGTGTGCACTTGTGCTCACACACTCTCTCTCTCTCATAAATAAATATTAAAAAAAAAACGTCCAGTAGACTTGGTCCAGATCCTGGCTCTAGCTGGATGACCTTGGAAAATTTTTTATCCCCTCTGACCTTGAATTTCTTTGTCTGTAGATTGGAGTAATAATATGTCTGATTGGTGTCATTAGGATTAAAATGGGAAAAAATCCAAATAAAGCATTTGACATAGTGCCTAGCACATAACACTCAGTATGTGTTATTGCTGTTAATGATATAATGATTTATGTTTTTTTCTCTTAATTCCTGAATAGTGGGAAATACTTGAAAAAGGCTTGGAAGTGTACGTATTAGCAGACCTTGACTGTAGTCTTCTCATAGTAATCAGATCCTTTTTAAAGATTGCATAATCTAGGGTTGAATTTAGATGCTTGATGTATTTGCAATGAACCAGATTCCAGTCACCTTACTGAAGATTCATCTTTATAAACTGTAGAAATTAAAACAGTAGTAGTACAAGTTCATATTTAAGACAGCAATCTGACCCAAGGTTTTGTAGTTTGTAGAACTGACAGTGTTTAATGTTCTCCATAAATTCATGGGGTTTAATAAGAAAAGTACATAGACTTTTAGACCTTGAACATAGAGAAACACTAATTCAACCCCTCATCAAATGAGGAAACTGTCGGCAAGTTGAGTGAAGAATTCATCTAAAATTCTTGTTTTGTGTATAAGATATAGATAAAACTTTACAAAAAGAAAGAACTACTTAATAATCATTAAATTGTTGCCATCACTCTAAATATTCATCTGATTATTATAAATGAGTATATAATAAATATTAATGTTTTTAAAAAATTATTTATATGTGAGAGAGAGAGAGAGAGACAGAGCATGAGCAGGGGAGGGGCAGAGAAAGAGGGAGACCCAGAATCCGAAGCAGGCTCCAGGCTCTGAGCTGTTAGCACATAGCCCAACATGGAGCTCAAATTGTGAGATCATGACCTGAGCCAACATTGGACGCTTAACCAATTGAGCCACCCAGGGGCCCTGGTATATAATAAACTTTAGAATTGTAATCAGTGTATAGACTGGTCTGTGTGAATGTTTTCTGTTAATATCATTATCCTTTAGATTTTAGTGGCTATTGAAGATTACTCTGTTTTGACCTGCATGGCTTGCTTGGTCATTCCTATGTTGTTGGGTATTTGAGTTTATTTCCTACTTATTCCTATTTTTTAAAAAATGTTTATCTATTTATTTTGAGAGAGAAAGAGAGAGAGGGAGGGGCAGAGAGAGGGAGAGAGAGAGAGAATCCTAAGCAAACTCCATGCTGAGAGCACAGAGCCCATTTTGGGGCTCAAACCCATGAACCATGAGATGATGACCTGAGCCAAAATCAAGAGTCAGACGCTCAACCAATTGAGCCACTCAGGAGCTGCCCCCTTCTCCCTATTTTAAATAGCACTACTATGAACATTTTTTCTTCCAAGCTGCTGTCCTGCTATTTACCTCCTTCCTCCCAATTAATTCCGAGGGGGATATTTCCACAGATTATTTGAGATGTAGTGTTACATTCTAGTTACTGATAGTTAGGTTCAAACTCACTTCACAAGTAGCTTGGCAATGAAACCTCAGATACTAGGGATTTTACTAAATGTAGGTCTTCTTAGGTGGTTGCTTTTTATTAAACTGAAACATTTTTTACCAGCACAGAGTGAGTTACAAAGAGAGTTTTTAAGGAAAAAGGAACAGGGGAGGTGTGAGAAAACCCTTGGGAAATTTGATAGTTTCCTAATTCCTCCTGAATCTGATTTTCAGAATGTTGTTTTATTTCCTCACACAGTATACCAGGCACACTCCAGTTCTTAAAAGTAGAGATAGAACTATTTTAAAGATAATATATAAAATTTTCAGATTAACCACAAATGGGCTTCCTTCCATTAGTGCAGATGTGAACATGTTTTGGACTTCAGCATCATATAATTCTTTTGTTACAGAGATCTACTTTCATTTCTCAGACCTTAAATACAGATGGGAGTTTCTGTCTTTATAGCAGTCCTGCTGCCAGATACAATTCAGCCTTGATGGGAAGGAAGTCTTGTGGCCAGATGGGTGGAGATCCATGTACAAGGCCATAAAGATAAAAATGGAAAGAAAAGGAAAACTATAAAGGCTTCAGGACAGGGTTCTACAACAAAGATGAACTGGCAACTGCTGGCAACTGCTTGTTCTGAGGGTTGGGGCTTCTTTACAATTATGAAAGAAATGATTCCATTATTTTTATTTATAACTTTATTTAGGGGATAGTAATTTCATACAGATCAAAATTCAAATGAAAATTCTTTCTTTTTAATTTCTTCTTTCCTAGCCTTCGTTTGTTTGTTTATTTATTTATTTTGAGAGAGATATTGAGAGAGCACAAGCGGGGAGGGGCAGAGAGCAAGGGGGACAGACGATCTGATGCAGGCTTTAGGATCCAAAGCAGGCTCTATGCTGACAGCAGAAAGCCCAGTGCAGGGCTTGAACTCACTAACCAAACCCTGAGATCATGACCTGAGCTGAAGTTGGACACTTAACCGACTCAGCCTCCCCAGGCACCCCCAAATGAAAATTCTTTTTCTATTCCTGGCCCCAGCCAACCCAGTTCCCCTTTCTAGAGGCAACCAGTATTACTAGTTATATGATTATCCTTCCAGAGGTATTCTGTACATATACAAGCAAATATGTGTGTGTGTATGCATTGTGTTTCTGTGTATGCACACACATGTGTTCTTTATCTTCATTTTTCCTAACAAATGATTGTATCGTATACACACTGTGCTACACTTTGCTTTTTTGCCCAACATTAGATCTTGGAAATTATATCGATAGAAGGTCTTTTTTATTCTTTGAAAGCACTTTAAAAAGGTCATGTGTCGGGGCGCCTACGTGGCTCAGTCGGTTGAGCAACCGACTTTGGCTCAGGTCGTGATCTCGCGGTCTGTGAGTTCCAGCCCCGCATTGGGCTCTGTGCTGACAACTTGAGAGCCTGGAGCCTGCTTCAGATTCTGTGTCTCCTTCTCTCTCTCTGCCCCTCCCCCACTCATGCTCTGTTTCTCTCTCTGTCAAAAATAAACATTAAAAAATTTTTTTTTAATAAATAAAATAAAATAAAATAAAATAAAAAGGTCATGTGTCTATATTGGGTGAGAATAATTCTTTTTTTTTAATGTTTATTTTATTTTTGAGAGAAAGCACGAACAGGGGAGGGGCAGAGGGAGAGGGAGACACAGACTCTAAAGCAGGCTCCAGGCTCTGAGCTGTCAGCACAGAGCCCAATGTAGGGCTAGAACCCACAAGCCATGAGATCATGACCTGAGCCGAAGTTGGATACTTAACCGACTGAGCCACCCAGGTGCCCCAGGTGAGAATAATTCTTAACCCAGGGATTAGGCCTGGTACATGCATAACAGTGTCCAAGAAATGTTTGTTGAGTGAAGGAGTGAGTGAATTATTTTATTAATTTAAGGTACAAATAAAAAGAGGCAGAAAGCTGGGGCACCTGGGTGGCTCAGTTGGTCAAGCGTCCGACTCTTGGTTTCCACTCAGGTCGTGATCTCATGGTTTGTGGGTTTGAGCCCCACATCAGACTCTGCAGTGCATGTTCACACAGACTCTCCACAGTATGGAGCCTGCTTGACATTCTTTCACTCCCTCTCTGTCTCTGTCCTTCCCCCGCTCACTCTGTCTCTCTCAAAAATAAATAAATAAGGCTAAGGAAAAAAAAGAGGCAGAAAGCTAAGAATTGTCTGAAGTTCTGAGATGGTTGAACTAACGCTGATACTGGACAGAGGGAAATCCAAGGGATAACATCATGAAATGCAAATTTCCTTTAAAAAGGCATATCTCTTTAAGGTTTCATAGTAGGAGATGTCAATAGGAAGAGATTCCTCTGGAGGTAGGGGGAGAATGGGATGGCTCTTAGCTCCAGGGGTTAAGATAGGTGGTCCTAGCTCTGCTGTGACTGGGCTCTGGGGCCTAGAACAAGTGGGTTCATACCTGTGCTATCTTCTGTTCAAACACAAAACAAGGGAGTTGGGAGTAGATTATTTCAATGGGCCATTCTGGCTCTAAGATTGCGTAATTTATAATTCTGCAATTTCCTGTCTGATTACCAAGATATTCATTGTGTTGAAACTGCATATACAGAGACATAAAAAATGGTGTCCTTTCTCTAAGAGTCCTACAAGTTATTGGTAAAAATGTGAGTATTAAGAATCCAAGATTTAGGGGTGCCTAAATGAGTGGCTCATTTGGTGTCTGACTCTTGATTTCAGCTCAGATCATGATCTCATGGTTCGTGGGTTCAAGCCCCCCATTGGGCTCCACACTGACAGCACAGAGGCTGCTTGGGATTCTTTCTCTCTCCCCATTCTCTGCTTGTGTATGTGCTCTCTCTCTCTCTCAAAAGAAATAAATAAACTTTAAAAAAAAGTCTATGGGCGCCTGGGTGGCTCAGTTGGTTAAGCCTCCAACTTTGGCTCAGATCATGATCTCTTGATTCATGAGTTCAAGCCCCTCATCAGGCTCTGTGCTGTCAATGTAGAGCCTTCCTGAGATCCTCTGTCTCCCCCTCTCTCTGCCCCTCCTCCCTTTGTGCCTGTGTGCACACATGCGCTCTCTCTCACAAAAATAAACATTAAAAAACTTTTTTAAATCTATCTTCCTTAAAAAAATAAATAAAAATAAATTCAAGATTTAAACTATAAAAAGTAGTTTGCAATGATTATATTCGTCACAAAAATGTATTGGCCAAACTATTAAGACAGAAGCAGATTTGTAGGGGATAGAACTAAATACCCCATACACTGACACATTTTGAGAAAAATAATACTCTGTAGTTGTAACCTGTAAGAGGCCAAAAAAAAAAAAATCAGATAAATAAAAAATTATAATATTAAAGTTATTCAGTAGTAAATGTAATTGTTATAAATGTATGTAATATATTTAACAGTATTTAATTATTAAATATATTTAGTTATTAAAGTAGTAACTAATAGTAAACATCATTTATAGTAAAATAAATCTTTTTTTTTTCTCTTTATTTTAGTTAAGTATGAGAATGAAGCTAGTCAATATTGGGATACATTTTATAAGATTCATAAGAATAAGTTTTTCAAGGATCGTAATTGGCTGTTGAGGGAATTTCCTGAAATTATTCCAGTTGATCAAAAAACTGAAGAGAAGACACAAGAATCATCATGGGATAATGTGAAAACTGGTGCTGCAAATTGTTTCTCAAGAACGCACTGCCCTATTATGCCTGAAGAAAAAAATCTTGGTATGAAAAGGTGTGGTTCATCAGATGGTCCAAGCAAAGCAAGATCTCATTTTTCCAACCTAGACTCTGAAGAACACAGCGAAGGACCTCTGAAGACCGAATTGTTTCCTGGTAGCAGTGCCACTTTCAGAATCCTTGAGGTACTGTCCTGCAGGGGCAAAGATGGGAGGTGGCAAATAATTTTAAAATGTATATTGCATATTACTTTATTAATGATCCAGATTTTTTAGGGGGAATAATGATCAAATCTAACTAGAAAAGGGTTCAGTATGCCTTTGTGCATAAAAAATATTGAAGGGACTCACATGTATAATCAGGCTCTAAGTTTGTGATTTTAATTTTTTTTTTTTAATTTGTTTTCATTTCTAATTTGAAGGCAGTTTTAAATACCAGTAAAGTTTTGGCCTTAATTTCTGTCTCTTTCTGTTATTACCCCTTTTTAAGTGAAATAGAAATAAGTGAGATATAATTAGCTATAATCCAGTGTAGACCTTGACTTTCTTTCTTTCTTTTTTTTTTTTTTAAATGTATTTATTTCTTTTTGAGAGAGAGTGAGAACAAGAGCACAAGCAGGGGAGGGGCAGAAAGAGAGGGAGACACAGAATCTGAAGCAGGCTCCGAGCTGTCAGCACAGAGCCCAAAATGGGGCTCGAACTCAAGGACTGTGAGAGAATGACCTGAGCTGAAGTTGGACGCTTAACCAACTGAGTCACCAGGTGCCCCTTGACTTTCTGTTTTTAAAAGTAAATCTCCTCCTTTTGGTTATAAAGGTATCTATACAAGGGATTTAACCACTCTTCACATTTTACTAACTTTTTTTTTTCATTTATACTATTTTATATAGTTGAGCTATACTGTACCTGTATTTTGAGGTTTTGGTTTTTTTCTATTTAACATTATATCATAAGCAGTTTTTTCTATCTTAAAAATTCTCTATAAACATTTTTGTGGCTGCAAAATATTTTATTATGTGGAGTACTTTAATTCTGCTTATCTGTTTTTATAGTACTGAGCATTTAAATTGTTTTCAGGTTTTCTACAGAAAATATCTTTGGGTATAGACTTTTCTGTATTTCTTTTATTATCTTGGGTCAGATTTACTAATTCGTAATTTATTTTAAAAATGTAATGCTCTTAGTGGTACCTGGGTGTCTCAGTCATTTGAGAATTCGACTCCTGATTTCAGGTCATGATCTCATGGTTTGTGGGATTGAGCCCTGCATCTGGCTCTGTGCTGACAGCGTGGAGACCCCTTGTAATTCATTCTCTCTCTCTCTCTGTCTCTCTCTCTCAAAATAAATACATAAACTTAAAAAAATAATAAAATAATAAATTTAGTGCTCTTAAAATATATTGCCAAATAATTTTCTAAGAAGCTGTATTAATACCAATTCACGGCAATATATGTCTGTTTCATCACACTCTCATTGGTTAGAATATTCTTACTTAAGTGCTTTCCTTTTTGACAGATGAAAATTACACCTTGTTTTAATTTGCATTTCTTTGATTGCTAACTAGGTCAGATAGTTCTTCAGATGTTTAGAAGACAGTTGTATTTCTTTTGTGTTCTATTTATTTCCTTTGCTAATTTATCTGTTACTGTTTTTTTTTAATGAATTCTACCCTTTTATCATATTTATTGCCAAGTTTTTTTCATAGTGCATTGGTCACCTTTTAATTTGGTTTGAGTTTTGGTGTATAAAAATTTCACATGTTTCCATAGTTAAATTAATCAGTGTTATTCTTGTGGCTTATTCCTTTGCTTTTGAGTTTAGAAAACTCTCCTACACCTAGAGATCCAGTAAATTTATTCTAGTTTTTTTTTTAATGAAAAAAATCTAACATTGGTGAAGAAAATTTAACCTTCTTTTCATGATATTTGTTTATTCTTTCAATTTTTTAGGTTGGCTGTGGTGCTGGAAATAGTGTTTTTCCAATTTTGAACACTTTACAGTGAGTTTTAAAGTTTTCTCCTACAAAATTTTACATATGTATGGGGTGTTGAGAAATTCTGGGAAAATGTCACGTGTATGCTGGTAGTGTTCTTATTCTCATATAAACAATCACTGAAGCAAATTTCAAAGAATTGTTTCAGTGTCTAATTTCACGTAAACGAGGAATTACTATGAAAAGAATGTTTCACAGCTATGGGTTGTCCACCATGGGTCAAAGTAATTTTTAAAGCTTGTTTTTGCATGGATGAGAGAATAAGAAAAGAGCAAGGGATTTGACCCTTCCACTAAGCTGTGAATTGCTAACTTCAGAAATCGATTTGCTCCTCCAGGTATGTAGGTGCCATTTTACACACACAGAATTGAGTTTAAAGCTTATTCTTAACCCTCATTTTGTCATCACTTCTGGAGCCACACCCAGTAGAAGACCTTCTTTTGTCAAATAACTTGAAAATGTTTGAAGGTAACAGCAACTAGTCTAAGACTAGACTAAAACTCAAAAAAGCCGACAGAGATGATAGGGACAGAGGTGTTTTCCTGACACATCCTTCCTGTTCACTGCTTCACGTATATGTTGTGGTATTTCCATGATGAAGACACTTCTTACAAAGCTTTTCTAGCACCTTTTACCTATTCTGTTTTGTTTTGTTTTTAGTCTTTTTTTTTCTTTTTTTACATTTTATTTATTTTTGAGAGACAGAGAGAGACAGAGCACAAGTGGGGGAGGAGCAGAGATAGAAGGAAACACAGAATCTGAAGCAGGCTCCAGGCTCTGCATTGTCAGCACAGAGCCCGATGCAAGGCTCGAACTCACAAACTGTGAGATCGTGACCTGAGCTGAAGTTGGATGCTCAACTGACTGAGCCACCCAGGCGCCCCTCTGTTTTTGTTTTTTTTTAAGTTTATACAATAACTTTCACGTTATTTTTTCCATTATAAAATCAACATGAGCACATTGCAGAACATTTCCATTAGAGGACAGAGGGGTGGGAATCACCCATCATCCTAACATAGCTACTGTTTGTTATAATTCCTTTCAGTCTTTATGTGTATTTTAAATTCTAATGATGCTATTTTTTTAGTGTTTCCTTGTAATACAATGAATTCTCATATACCCACCACCTCAATTTAACAGTTAACACAATGCCAACATTATGACACTTTTTTTTTCTTTATTTATTTTTATTTTTATTTTTATCAAGAGAACTTGTGAGCAGGGGGAAGGGACAGAGGAAGAAAGAGAAAGAATCCTAAGTAGGCTTCCACCTTCAGTGTGGAGCCCAACCCTGGGATCATGACCTGACTCAAAATCAAGAGTCAAATGCTCAAACGACTGAGCCACCCAGGTGCCCCTTATTTTATTTTTTTAAAGTAGTCTTCACATAGGGGCACCTGGGTGGCTCAGTCGGTTAAGCGTCTGACTTTGGCTCAGGTCATGATCTCTCAGTTTGTGGGTTCGAGCCCCATGTCAGGCTCTGTGCTGACAGCTCCGGGCCTGGAGCCTGCTTCGGATTCTGTGTCTCCCTGTCTCAGCCCTTCCCATGCTCATGCTCTGTCTCTCTGTGTGTCTCAATAATAGATAAATGTTATAAATAAATAAATAAATTAAGTAAGTAAGTAAGTAAGTAAGTAAGTAGGCTTCACACCCAGTGTGGAGCCCTACATGGAGCTTGAACTCATGACCCTGAGATCAAGATCTGAACTGAGATCATTAGTCAGACAGTTAACCAACTGAGCCACCAGGTGCCCCCAGGACACTATTTTTAAATACTTATGATGTAGCGCCAAAAAAATCAGGATATTCTTCATTACTAACATAGTAAATAGTAATTTCCAAATACCATCAGATTACCAGTTAAAGTGGCCAGGCAGAAGTGATAGAACTGCACATTTGCAGGTCTGAATGGCCTTTCTCCTTTTGTCTTTATTCTCTTTGTTTTCCCTTTTCCTCATTTCTGGGCCAATGTTTCCTGTTTTATTATACCACGTAGCCAGTTTCCTTCACCCGAGTTATCTCTGAGCTTACGGTACACAGAAATTTACTACCTTGGCAGTTGATAATGTGTTACTTTATGACTCATCCCAAGGTATTATTTAGCATGTCATTTCTTTATGTCTTGTGTCTCCAGCCACTGCTTGTATTCCTTGAGGTAGAAAGCATATTTTACCCTAATCTGATTTTCCAGGTAGCCCAACAGTATAATACAGATAGTTAGAGCTCAATACATATTGACTAATATCTCTGAATCCCCACTTGTTAGTAATATTTTTCCCTTTTTACTTCTCCCTCCAGCTAATAATTGCAATCTTTTGCTTCCTTGCTCCCTGATTCTTCGTGGCTCTGTCTTTTTTAAAAAAAGTCATTGTAGTTCGATAACGCAAGATAATTAATTCATCATTAAAAGGCAATCAGTGATTAGCCTTCCAAAGGGAGGATTAGACTTTTTTTCCCACCTAAGAAATTATGTTTTATTACTTTTGGAGAGTACAGGATTAGTGTTTTACATTTTCAGAATATTTTACCATAATTAGACCTCTGGAATTGAGAGGTCATATCATTCTCCAAGGATCATTTAATTCTTAAACCCCCTGCCAAGGGAGTGCTTTGTGGTGTGGTGTTAGTAGTGATATTTACACCTGCTTGCTGGGAGAAGGGCCAAGGCAGTCAGCTGATTTTACAGAAAAGCTCTGGAAAGTCATTGGGTGGTCACAAGACTTCAACTTGGGCTGCTGATGCATGGGAACTCAGTCTCAGAGGTCATGCTGCTGTCCTGGTAGGACCACATGGCAAATGGCACATACTTTCTTTAACTGCTAGACTGTTCTATATCTTGTGGGTGTTTAGTAACCACTGCCCAAAGGTTGACTGCATACCTTTTATAATGAGCTAGATGTGCCAGTGTCCAGAGAAGCATTTTGAGTTATATGGAAGTTTTTATAGAACCATGATAATTTCTTAAGTTTTTAAGTTCCTAGAAGGCAAAGGCAGATCTTCCTATAATATGATAATAGTAATAATAGCAATAGCAACAACAATTATAATAATGACTAACATTTATTAGGTGCTTACTCTGAGTTAGGAACCTTCCTAGAAACTTCTAAGAATCCCTTCAATCCTCACAGTAACCTTAGATGCCATATTTATCTCTGCTTTATAGATGAGGAAACAGGATTACAAAGAGATTAAGTAACTATTCCAAGGCCACACAACTAAGTGGTATAGCCAGGATTCAAACCATAGACAGTTTGGTTCCAGAGCCCTTGCCCTTTGCCATCATATTACATCGTGCATCTGAGTGCTTACGGAAAATTTTCAAACACGTATGACCACCCAGCAAATTAAGAGTCATGAATATATGGATTTCATAGGAAGCAATAGGGGTACAGGCTGCAATAAATCACTGTTGGTTTTTTTTCAATGTTTATTTATTTTTGAGAAAGACAGAGACAGAATGCGAGTGGGTTAGGGGCAGAGAGAGAGAGGGAGGCACAGATTCTGAAGCAGGCTCTAGGCTCCAAGCTGTCAACACAGAGCCCGACGTGGGGCTCGAACTCATGAGCTGTGAGGTCATGACTTTTTTTTCAACGTTTTTTTTTTTTTTTTTTTTTTTTTAATTTATTTTTGGGACAGAGAGAGACAGAGCATGAACGGGGGAGGGGCAGAGAGAGAGGGAGACACAGAATCGGAAACAGGCTCCAGGCTCTGAGCCATCAGCCCAGAGCCGGACGCGGGGCTCGAACTCACGGACCGCGAGATCGTGACCTGGCTGAAGTCGGACGCGTAACCGACTGCGCCACCCAGGCGCCCCAACTGTGAGGTCATGACTTGAGGTGAAGTCAGATGCTCAACCGACTGAGCCACCCAGGTGCCCCTAAATACTGTTTTTATTTGGGACAGACGAAAAAAAAAACAAGCAGTGCAAGTCATAACCAAATCCTGTTCATTATACTTTAACTTATTTGGACAGATCTTAAATTGAATGCAAATCTCCAAATGCCACAGAATGAAGGACTCCTTCTCATAGTACTCATCCATGAGTAGCATTTAAGAGTATTATCTGAGCCTGGGTGAGATTTTATTTGTGGAATTCATATTTGTGCTTGTATCCCATATTTATTTAGTAGTTCTCCTTGCTTGAAATGTCTCCTGAATCAAAGTTCTAATTATGTGTTTCAAGGCCCACTTGTATATCCTGCCACATACTGGTTTGAGCTCTCAGGATCAACTCTGCTTCTCATCCTTGGCACATGACTCCCACCTTTAAGCCCTATACCATTTATCCTTCTCCCCATTCAGCATTGCTATTCCCCTTCTTCAGAATTGTTAAAACTTACACCTTAGGTAAGACTTAGGAAGTCTGCCCTATCCATAACCCTGTAGAAGCTAGATAAAACCAATCATATCCCCAACTAGGCTGTAAAACCCACAGGAGCCAGAACTATAGTTATAATTGTTGTTTCATAACATGCCAGTCTCTGTGATTCAGGCATGGTGCTAAGCAACATGATGCAGTAATTATTTGATACAAGCATACGAGGGATGACCGGGAAGAGTACTGACCCACAAAATTCAAAGTATATGCATGCCCATGAGTAACCATGGTCCAGACATTGTTACTGAATTTCAGGTAAAAAGCCAAATAGAACTTGTCTAAGTTCAGTGGAGGCCAATTAAGATTACTCAAGACTTTTATATGAATAAACATCCTCCAACCAAAAAATAACTGTATTTATTTACATCTGTAAATAAAGTAACTGAGTCTTAGAGAGGATGAGTCAAATTCACAGAGTTAATAAATGGCAAATTCAGGACTTAAACGCAGGTCTGTTTGGCTTCAAAATCCATACTCTTACTATTTTATTAGACAATTTCATTTACTAACTTGTATTCTAATTCTTGGTACATACATGAGTCTTAATAAATGTTGGAAAAAACTTGAAAAGATAACTAAGAGTTAATATATTAGTATTTTTTTACTCTTTTTTAGAAGTTGTATTTACATGCTATTAAAATACATATGTATTCCTGTCCCATTAGGGCATCAGAGCCTCTGTGAGAAGCTCAAGAACCAAATGAGTTGTACACACAGAAAGGGGACTGAAGCACCAAAGAACACAAGGGTCTGAGCATCCTTGCACAAGGGTAGCACTTGACTAGGCAACAAAGAACTATAGGCCCTGCTGGCTGGAGGCACAGAAGAAAGACTGAGGGGGAGGAAGATGGAGCAATGATGATGGATGGCGTTGGAGGGTTCCTGTGTGAGAGTGTGATGGGACATAAGGCAGGTAGGCCCAAGCAACGGAGAGCTTTAAAACCAGGACAGGAAGGGGCACCTGGGTGGCTTAGTCTGTTGGAGCGTCCAAGTCTTGATTTTGGCTCAAGTCATGGGATGGAGCCCTGTGTCGGGCTCTGTGCTGAGCATGGAGCCTGGTTAAGATTCTGTCTCTCTCTCCCCCTCCGTCCCTCTCCCTCACTCATGTACACTCTCTCTAAAATTAAAAAACAAACAAACAAAAAAAAAAAAACACAAAAAAAACCAGGACAGGAATTTGAAAGTTACCTTGTAATTAATAAGTATTTGAGACAATGCTGTTTCAGAAGTACCATGAAGGCACCCATACACCATTATAGAGAACACCATCTAAAAGGAGAAACAGTAAGCCAGGTGTCATCCAAAATTTTATTAAAGAAATACCTTTTAACAAGTTCAAGCCTACAGTTTCCTTTCTTTTGTAACCTGAGCATATGTGAACTCTAGATTTAAATATTTCTTCCATTTTCATAGGAATGCTCCAGAGTCCTTTCTTTATTGTTGTGATTTTGCTTCCGGAGCTGTGGAACTAGTAAAGGTATGCCTCATATTTTCTTTAAAGAGAGCCATGTAAGGATATAATTTATTTGTTGTTGAAGTGATATTTTTTAAATGTTTCAGTGTTATCTGTAACCATTTTTAACTGAGCTTTTACTAATTCTGGGAATCACATCATCACCTGATGCCTAAGATATTACCCTAAAATGATAGAAGTTATTTTGAATTCAAAATAAAGCTGGGGAAAAAAAGGAAAATAAAATGAAATAAAAATGAAGGGACTGGTACACCTAGAAAGGTCAGCAGGTCCTATGAGGTGATCTTATTCATATTTATGTCCCTAGAGCCCTATGCACAGACTGACACATAGTAGGCACTAGTTAAATTGAAACTTTTGAAAGTAAAACAAATTTTGAGAAAGTATATGATACAAATGTAAAATGTCTTGGACTATTTGGAAAACAGTGGGGAGCCTGGGTTTGTTTGACCAATCCCCAAAAGCTAGTAAGCATTACCTTAGCAAAAAGTACTTTTAGGAAATGGGAAAGGAAAGGAAATTCTGCTAACAGAAATGTGTAGTCAATAGATGGAACTTAATTTCTGATAACAAGAGTAATAGTTATTCATGGTAGACATTTTCTAAAATACTAAAAAACCTAAAGAGAAAGATAAAATTCACCTATAATCACACTTCCTAGAGTCCTATGGTGAATTGAGGTTACTGTTTTGGTATATATGCTTCTAGTGTTGTTTTGTACTCAAACTGTGTGCATGTGCATTTGTGTATGTGTGTGTGTGTGTGTGTGTGTGTACTCTAATTTTTTCATTATTTATTTTTTTAAAGTTTATTTATTTAAGTAATCTCTATACCCAACATGGGGCTCGAACTCATGACCCTGAGATCAAGAGCCACATGCTCCACCAACTGAGCCAGCCAAGGCACCCCTGCTCTAATTTTTTGAAAATAACAGCTTTATTGAGATATAGTTCACAGACCATGAAATTCACCATTTTAAAGTTATACAGTTCAGAGGCACCGGAGTGGCTCAGTCAGTTGAGCATCCAACTCTTTTGATTTCAGCTCAGGTCATGATCCCAGGGTTGTGGGATCAAGCCCCGAATTGGGCTCGGAGCCTACTTAAGACTCTCTGTCTCTCTCTCCCTATCCCTCTCTCTCCCTCCCTCTGCCCCTCTCTCCAGCTTGTATGCTCACTCTCTCTCTATCTCTTTCAAAAAATAAAGTATACAATTCAGTGATTTTTAGTATATTTACAGAGTTGTACAGTCATTACTAGTATCTGATTGTGTATTAGAGGATATTTGTATCTTAAGCCAAAGGAGGCATGGACAAGCAGTGGGAGAGAAAACAGGATGATCTCAGTGCCTCCGAAATCACATAGGGTAGGCTTCCAGCAACGCTGCCTCAAAAGCCTGCCCTATTCCACTTTTAAAATTAAAAAGGGATTGTGAAGAATACTTGTTGTTGAGTCCAAGTGCTAGACTTAATTTTTTTATGCCAGCTTGAAATAAGCTAACAGAATATGGAATCTGAAATAAAATGCATTCATATTTACAGAGGGAAGACACTAGGGAGAAATATAAAATTTGACCTCTTTATTTTAAGAAAAATGCTAAAAGTCTGCTAACTGCTTTTTTATTATTATTGTTCCTTTATCATGATAGTTGCACTCATCCTACAGAGCAGCTCAGTGTTGTGCCTTTGTTCATGATGTTTGTGATGAAGATTCACCGTACCCTTTTCCAGATGGGATCCTGGACGTCATTCTCCTTGTCTTTGTGCTCTCTTCTATTCATCCTGACAGGTAACTGAAGACACGAGAAAGGGCAAAGCAAATGTGTAAAGCACCTTTATCAATCGTGGTTTTCAGAACTATCAAAAGTGACAATTCTTAACTTTATTATTTAGTGAACTATACCATATATAACATGCAGCCTTTTAAGTGCAGTTTTTCCTTTCTTCAGACTTTTAGAAAGAAACCGGTCAAACTGCTTCATTAGTGAGCTTTCTATCACTGTCAGAGTGAAGTGAGCATATTCTGGCAAGACACATACCTATTAAAAGTGACAGTGCTTTAAGGAGATTACAAATTCAGAACAGCCTAATAGACTCCCAAGAGGGAAATTGTACTTGGTGATCAGAAACAAACATCTTTCTTTGATTTAGCATCTTACTGAATGTTCGTGAAGAGGTGTGTTGTGAATCTGTTTGGCTTCATACCAGTCTGTCACAAGACTTTAAAAAAACGTGTTTTAGGGGCGCCTGGGTGACTCAGTCGGTTAAGCGTCTGACTTCAGCTCAGGTCATGATCCCACGGTTCGGTTCGTGAGTTCGGGCCTTGCATCAGGCTCTGGGCTGACTGCTCGGAGCCTGGAGCCTGCTTCGGATTCTGTGTCTCCCTCTCTCTCTGCCCCTCCCCCACACGTGCTCTGTCTCTCTCTGCCTCTCAAAAATAAAGAAAACTAATAAAAAAGAATGTGTTTTAAAGAGCCCTCTAGGGAATTAGGGGTACTCAAGATTTGCCAGATTAACCTTGGACCTTTATAATCTAAGGTTGGCCTAATGCCGTCATTTAAATATTTATGACTTCGATTTTTTGTTCACATAGTGTTTTTTTTTAAAGTTTATTTATTTATTTTGAGAGGGACAGAGAGTGGTAGTGGGAGAGGGGCAGAGAGAGAGAGAGAGAGGAGAGAGAGAATCCCAAGCAGGCCCCACACTGTCAGTGCAGAGCCTGACACAGGGCTTGATCCCATGAACCGCGACATCATGACCTGAGCTGAAATTAAGAGTTGGACGCTTAACTGACTGAGCCACTCAGGCGCCCTGTTCACACAATGTTTTGAAACAGTAAACATAGCTTTTGTTCAGAGAGGAAGTAGAAAGACATATTACCAGCTATTAAAATGATCACTTCTGTTAGAATTTTGCCACCTCATGTATATTAAGACACGTGTGGTGTCAAGGGTTGTGCATTTGTAAGTTTTCTTAAAATTGGGTTTTCTGCTCTGGTAGTAGATTTAGCTCCAGGAATGTTCCTCTGCTGGTAGATACAGACTTGATATCAACTACTCTTTGATGAGTGTAACACTTTCCCAAAGAAAGTGGGTTAATGTGTGCGTTTTCCTTTGCAATTATAAAATCATTAAGACCCTTTACGGTCCTTTTACTTCTCATTCAGAGATGAGCTTTTTGGTTGCTTTTTGAAAGACAAATTAAATTTTCAAATAAATCTGAATGAAACATATTTGTACCTGGTGAGATATATCACATTCCATGAAGCTACATTTCCTCCCAGTTTCTATAATCTATGTCTTTCTACTAATCTGGGTAGAATATTGGCATCGTTATTATTCTACCCAGGTACTGGTAGAAAGATGTCATCTATGTATTTTGTCTCATAGTTAAAAGAATGAATAGTTAAAAGGATGGAGTAGGTGGATAGAGAACAAGATTTTCTATTTGACACCTGTAACAGGAAGTGTTTAAATTCCAAATAAGACCACAAAACCACTACTTGAATTTAGTTTAGATAATGTATTTTCTTATGATTTGAACTGAATGTTAAAAAGAAGGGGAAGAAGATGTCTTGGAAGGATTACTGTCATTCTATAGTATGTTCATTCTATGTAATTATTATAAAATAAATTTACATGTATCATGTCCCTAGCCATTTTCTTGCCTAAAATGGTCTAAATGACCTAAAAAAAGGGTGAATGCGTAGAAGGAGGGCAGTAGTAAGTGAAAAGGCAGGACAGTATCTTTAGAGTCATTTGGGACAGTGATATATTTAGCCCTGTGAAAGTTTTGGAAAAGTGTCTTCTTGACAGCTTGGAAAATCCATGCACAAACGAATGGCAAGCGATTCTGCTAGACCTTGAGTCTGGGCATCCTAGCCTAAATGGGAATAAACCACAGGAGGCTACAAAAGAAGAGCTAACTGTCCTTATCATTAAAATAAAATACAGTATAATATGTTTACCACAGATCCAAGCAGAGAGTAGGTAGTCAATAAACACTCCTTTTTAAAATCTCTTCTTCCTTTTCCTCACCCTCCAACTAGAGGTAGATGAGGATAGCAGAGTTGGCCTGAGTGGAATAAAGAAAGAAAAGGAGCCTTCACCCATTATTGTCTTGTCCATCTCCCCCAGCCCTCTCCCACCGACAGTTCTCAGGAAGTGGCTCTGGAAGTTGGCGCTGAGCCAAGCAAGATGGGATGATGAAGAAAAGCAGCTCCCCACCCTTGCCTTTACTCACAACCCCAGACATTAAAGGATAATTGGGAAGAAAGGATTTGCAGACGGAGATGGCTGTATTTGGCCCTTTGTTTTTCTGCATCTTTGTTTCATGCTTGTTTTAGTAATCGTTGCAGAAAGATATTTTTCTCAGTACATAAAACATTTCTTCTGAAAGTGGATATTTTAAGGATTAGATACAGTTTTCTTTAATTGCCAAAGCCTAAGGCCATAAGCACAGTGTGAAAATAACCTGTAATAAAATAAACAAGGAAAAATATTTTTCTTTTTTCCCTTTCATGTACTTATGTTCCAGTTTTTTAAAAGAGCATTTCATCTAATTATGCCACCTCTTTCTGTTATATTTCTGTCTTGTTTTCATAGTTACTTTAATTTCCTCACTACTTCCTTCGAAACCTGACATAAATCTGGCTTTTCACTCCATTATTCCACTGAACAGTGTTTTAACTGGAAGGATTTACAGATTATCTAATCTAAAACCCTCATTTTTAAAATAAGAAAAATCTAGAAGCTTTAAGTAGCATGGATGAAGCAGAGATGGGGAGGACTTAGCACACAGGCTGCCATTTACCATTCTCTGCTCAGGGCAGACACTGATAACTGATTTTGTACACTGATTGTCATTCCCAGTGAGCCCTAAGAGCCCTTCTCAATAGAGCTCTGTAGGCAGCCAATGTCAGTCACTTGGCATTAATATGAGATCTGAAATCTTTGCCATCTCTGGCCCATAATCACACATAAGACCATAAACTTAACCAAAAACATTAAGTCAAGAGCAGTCACAAGGGGTCATATTTGATTGAGAGCCAAATGAAAAGAATAAATAATAAAAGAAAGAAAGTAAAGGCTTCCCAGTATTGAGCTGGGGGTGGAGTGTGAATAGAATTTAAATAGGCAGAAAGTAAGAAGGAGAGAATTCTTTGAGGGGAAACCATGTGAACAAAGGCATGGACTGCTTCAGAGCCAAGCATATAACAGTTTGGCGAGAGTTGATGCTTCACATTGAGAAGTAATGGTAAAGATGTTAGAGAGATTGAGACCAGTTGTAGGAGATCTCAAGGGCCCAACTAAGAAATTAAGATTTTATCCTATGGGTTAAAATCATGAACATTTTTGAGCAAAGGGATGATTTGACAAAACCATCATTTTAAGCGGAATAATTCATCAGTAATATACAGGAAGACTTAACAAGGGGAATAATAAAGCATGTTAAGAAGTAGTGTGTTTTCAGGCCTAAGGAGGTAGAAGTTTGTACTAAAGGAGCACCAAAGGGAAACAAGAAAAGAGAAAAAAGCCATCAGTTAAAAAAAGAACACCTAGAATTGGATGACTAGATGGTTATGGGGAGGTTAGTGGAAGAGGAGAAAAAGGAAAGGGGTTAAGGATGTCTCTGAGGTGTTAACACTTTGATGAATGATGGTACCTATGAACTAAATAAAGGAGAAGGAGCTAGTCTGGGAGGAAAGATGATCTCTGTTTAGACATGTGCAATTTGGAATAGCTCTACAATATTTTTTTATCTTCAAGGAAAATGAAGCAACTTCAGTGTTTATCTGCCTTGGTACTACCTTAACTTGATGTAAATATCAGGAGCCATCTGTGGTTTTGCAGGGCAGCTTTGACATCATATATCAAGCTCTCTGAAGTCACCACTCTTGTCATTTGGGTGATTACTTGATACTCTAGGCCTTTTGATTCTTATCATTTAGCAAGTTGGTACCCTTTTTCCTTTCTATACAAAATATATATATTTTTGTTGCCCTTATTTTTGTGGGTTAGATTTTTTGGCCCCATCGAGCTTTCCTTATTTTATCTCTAAGAAGGTTAGGATGTGGCATGTAAAACAAGATTTCTGTAAACAGTGTCTTGCTTTGTTTTCAAAGGATGCAAGGTGTTATAAACCGACTGTCCAAGTTACTGAAGCCTGGGGGAATGCTGCTATTTCGGGACTATGGAAGATATGATAAGACTCAGCTTCGTTTTAAAAGGGGTATATTCAGTTTGGAGTTATTTTCATGTGTTTTAAAGAATGCTTTGTTTATATTTTATTTCAAGTTTTTGTTTGTTTTGTTTGAAGGAATACTAGGTTTCTCTGATCGCAGTTATTTTTTTTAGGGCATTGCTTATCTGAAAATTTTTATGTGCGAGGAGATGGTACCAGAGCATATTTCTTTACGAAAGGTATGCTTATCTATAAGGGGAAATAATTAGCTGTAAAAAAAAAACCTCTTCGGTTAGTCTGTCACCACACTGTAGCTGTTCTACATGAAAGCTTGAAAATGGCCTTTTTGCCTTTTAATCTTTTCCCAGCTGAAACTGCTTTAAAAGAATCACTTGTTTCATCTTATACCCAAATGAAGATGTAGTCTGTTCCATTTTGGAAGTACTGTTAGCCCAGATATGAAGAAGCTGATGACATACCACAGCCAAAGGAGGGAATTTGATTTTAAGAGTCCATAGAAAATTACTTGTCTCTTGTCAATTTCTCCTTTAAAAAAAAAAAAAAAAACTTTTAAAATGAATTCTGCATGCAAGGATTTTCTCCAAACTTATGTGAGCACTTTTAAAATGTGCCATTTGGGGGGCGCCTGGGTGGCGCAGTCGGTTAAGCGTCCGACTTCAGCCAGGTCACGATCTCGCGGTCCGTGAGTTCGAGCCCCGCGTCAGGCTCTGGGCTGATGGCTCAGAGCCTGGAGCCTGTTTCCAATTCTGTGTCTCCCTCTCTCTCTGCCCCTCCCCCGTTCATGCTCTGTCTCTCCCTGTCCCAAAAATAAATAAACGTTGAAAAAAAAAAATTTTAAAATGTGCCATTTGGGGTCTCTGCAAACTAACAAAAACTCAGAACAGAGGGCACCTTTCAAAATATTTAAATTTGCAACCAGTAGTAAGTAATGTATATCTATTTATGCCTGCTATGTTAAACTGTGTATATTGGTATATTTCTGTGAAGTAGAAGAAACCTATTTGGTTTCACAGGTTTCCTTAACTAATTTGTACTAGAGAGTTTCTTGGTTTAAATGAAATTTAGATGGTCAGTCATTCCATTGTTCTTGACTGTCTCCTTTTCCCCCCACCAAGCCCCAGTCACATATACATTTGATTGCCACTTTTGTCTCAACAGGGGAAGTCCACACTATGTTCTGCAAGGCTGGGTTAGATGAGAAGCAAAATCTGGTTGATCGTCGCTTACAAGTTAATAGGAAAAAACAAGTGAAAATGCACCGAGTGTGGGTTCAAGGCAAATTCCAGAAACCATTACACTTGACTCAAAAACCCTCCAAATTGGTATCACCACTCCTTTCTCATGGCTGAGTTATGTATCATGTTAAGGTACAAACCAGAGGATTACACTATTCAAAGACTTCTGTAAATCTTTCATTTTTGAAAGGGAAGACAAGAGAATTTGTATATCCTGCTGTTTATCATGGGTGAGCTCTTTTGTTCATTTTAAGCACTGGTAAATGATTTGGAAGAGTATATCATATTCTGTGCTCAAGCTTGTTTGGGTTTATTGTGTCTAACCATTTTGTTTGTTCTTTGAATTTTATAAGCATTCAGTTAAATGACTGATATAAGTCAGATGATTCTGAGAAACTATACCCTGCCATTTTTTAGAAGTGGGAAAAAAACATCTATTTATACATTAGTCTAACACAGTTAAATTCTCTTCCTCTCTTATCTGATAACGGAAAGGCAGCTCTCCTCATTTCCTTGGCCAGTCACAAAACCAAGACTAAGGTGTTTGTTTTGTTGTTGACTGTTTTTTCCCAAAACTCTTTTTTTTTTTTTTTTTTGATTCAGAAACTAATGTCTGAAATAGAATGTTAGTTTCTCTTTCCTTTCCTAAAATTGGGGAAGTATGACCCAAGCTAACATTATTTTCAGGCTATTCTTAGACATACAAGTTGTAATCTCTCTTTAAGACAACTGCTATACATGAGAAAATTCTTAAATTGTAGCAATTAAAAATTTATTTACCACCTTGCCTCAAAAAGGGTATAAGTTGGCTTTCAAATTGTACTTTGTAAAAACAGAGTTTCTAAGATTGGTTTTTCGTTTTGTTATACAACATCTACTGGGTACTTACATTGTGCAAAATTGTATGGAGTAATACAACAAAGACTCAGTCCTGTCTTCAGGGAGCATAAATAGGATCTGGCTGGCAAAGAAAAATGTGCACATCCCAAGCCTCTCAATCACAATCTCTGATAATATATGAACAGGTACTCAAATAGGGAACTTATCAGCTAGTGGACTTTGGTTATGAGCCACAGAAATCTGGAAGAAATGGATAGTCTCTTGAAGGACCACCATGGGAAAAATTTAGTTCCCACTGTTTTTTCCTTTTTGAATTCACTTAAAATTCAGTTTTCTGTAAGAATGTGATTGGTCCCACTTGGGTCATGGATTCATCTCTTGACAGGTTGGGGCAGGGTGGCTTCATTGACAATGCAACTGAATGTATGGAGTGGAGAAAAGTTCCTCAAAGGAGAATGAAGACCCTGTTATCAAAAAAAGAGAAGAGGGATGCTGCCTAGTCATAAACATGTCACATAGTAGTGGTAGCAGCAGCAATAGTGGTTCCAAAGAGAGAGAAAGATTAGCTGGTGGGAAGAAAAGGGGAAGTATCAGCATTCTGGGGGAGGTGGGTGTCAGGCTAGTCCTTGAACATGTGCTCTCAGAAGATGATGAAAGACAAGTGTGTTTGGTATGGACCATTCGAGATGAGGAATCATGGACAGAAGATAGGGAGGTCAGCTTATAGACAGCTTTGAATAGAAGAGCACATTTTGGGGGGGCGCTTGGGTGGCTCAGTCAGTTAAGCATCCAACTCTTGATTTCTACTCAGGTTATGATCTCACGGTTTGTGGGATGGAGCCCCCATGTCAGGCTCTGTGCTGACAGCACGGAGCCTGCACGGAGCCTGCTTGAGATTCTCTCTTTCTGCCCCTCCCCTGCTTGCACTCACTCTCTGTCTCTCTCAAAATAAATAAATTAAAAAAAAAAGGTGGGGGGGGACACATTGGGTTCTAGTCTCTGGATTGGAGCGATCTGAAGTTTGTTTCTTTGTTTCTGTTTTATCCTACTGATAGCATGTTATGAATATATTTAGAGAGATTAGGGCATCTTATGTAGAATGGAATGCAGTGAGGTCAGACGTGGGAGCAAGGAGGATCACAAGCTTTTTGCATATACTTGCCTTGGTAGCAATTCCTCAGAAGTACAATATTAAGGTTTCTGTTTAAATATGCTTCCGTCTGGGGCGCCTGGGTGGCGCAGTCGGTTGGGCGTCCGACTTCAGCCAGGTCACGATCTCGCGGTCCGGGAGTTCGAGCCCCGCGTCAGGCTCTGGGCTGATGGCTCAGAGCCTGGAGCCTGTTTCCGATTCTGTGTCTCCCTCTCTCTCTGCCCCTCCCCCGTTCATGCTCTGTCTCTCTCTGTCCCAGAAATAAATAAACGTTGAAAAAAAAAAAATTAAAATAAATAAATAAATATGCTTCCGTCAATAATCCAAAAGTTGAAATTTGCCTGAGACTCTTCACTCTGTTGTATTTCATAATTAAAGTGTACATTTAAAGCCAAACTAATGAACGTATTACATACAACAAGGGCAGTTAGATAAGTTAATGTTGCTATGGGAACCCCAGTAGATCTTCTTGTGTCTCAATTTAAAAATCATGGCCTAAGGTGGTTTTAAAAACAACAGAAGATAAAATCATTCTCACATCCTCACACATGTAAATCATACTCTCTCTCTCTCTCTCTCTCTCTCTCTCTCTCTCAGTCCTAAATAGCAGATTCAAGCCAGGCTTTTGACTGGCACAGTAAAATTCAGCTTTGTGTCTTTCTATAATGTATTATAGCATGTAGTTAACCTTTAGAAACTTCAAAAATACATCAACCAAATTTGGACTGTGAGACACAAACTGGGCTCTTTTGGGCTCCGTCTAGCATAGACCTCTTAATCCACATGGCTGCTCAATAGGTCATTTCTACCAGTGTCTTCTGCTTGTCTGGTCAGTCTTTCTCTTGCTTAGCCCACCTAAATCAGCCCCCTACTTAAAGTTGCTGCTAGACAAAATAACAGATTTTTGGCAGAGGGAAAAAAAAAAGAGGGGGGGTAACCTTTTGCCTATAGATAATAAAAAATCATGTGGCAATCCCTATAAAATACCACCAGCATTCTTCACAGAGCTAGAACAAACAATCCTAAAATTCATATAGAACCAGAAAAGACCCCAAATAGCCAAAGCAGTCCTGAAAAAGAAAACCAAAGCTGGAGGCATCACAATTCCAGACTTCAAGCTGTATTACAAAGCTGTAATCATCAAGACAGTATGGTACTGGCACAAAAACAGACACTCAGATCAGTGGAACAGAATAGAGAACCCAGAAATGGCCCCACAAATGTATGGCCAACAAATCTTTGACAAAGCAGGAAAGAATATCCAATGGAAAAAAGACAATCTCTTCAGCAAATGGTGCTGGGAGAACTGGACAGCAACATGCAGAAGAATGAACCTGGACCACTTTCTTACACCATACACAAAAATAAACTCAAAATGGATGAAAGACCTAAATGTAAGACAGGAAGCCATCAAAATCCTTGAGGAGAAAGCAGGCAACAATCTCTTTGACTTTGGCTGCAGCAATTTCTTACTTGACGTGTCTCTGGAGGCAAGGGAAACAAAAGCAAAAATGAACTATTGGGACCTCATCAAGATAAAAAGCTGCACAGCAAAGGAAACAATCAGCAAAACTAAAAGGCAGTCAATGGAATGGGAGAGGATATTTGCAAATGACATATCAGATAAAGGGTTAGTATCCAAAATCTATAAAGAACTTATCAAAATCAACACTCAAAAAAACAATCCAGTGAAGAAATGGTCAAAAGACATGAATAGACACTTTTCCAAAGAAGACATCCAGATGGCTAATAGACTCATGAAAAGATGCTCAACATCACTCATCATCAGGGAAATATCAATCAAAACCATAATGAGGTACCACCTCACACCTGTCAGAATGGCTAAAATTAACAACTCAGGCAACAACAGATGTTGGTGAGGATGCAAAGAAAGAGGAACCCTTTTGCACTGCTGGTGGGAATGCAAACTGGTGTAGCCACTCTGGAAAACAGTGTGGGGGTTCCTCAAAAAATTAAAAATAGAACTACTCTACAACCCAGCAATTGAACTACTAGGTATTTATCCGAAGGATACAGGAGTGCTGTTTCAAAGGGGCACATGCCCCCCAACGTTTATAGCAGCACTATCGACAATAGCCGAAGTATGGAAAGAGCCCACATGTTCATCAACTGATGAATAGATACGGAAGATGTGGTATATATATACAATAGAATATTATTCAGTGATCAAAAAGAATGAAATTCTTTCCAATCCAATCCACAATGTGGATAGAACTAGAGTGTATTATGTTAAGCCAAATAAGTCAGAGAAAGACAGATATCATATGATTTCACTCATGTGTAGAATTTAAAATACAAAATAGATGCACATAAGGGAAGAGAAGCAAAAATAATATAAAAACAGAGAGGGAGACAAACCATAAGAGACTCTTAAATACAGAGAATGAACTGAGGGTTGCTGGAGGGGTGTTGGGTGGGGGGATGGGCTAAATGGACAGGGGGCATTAAAGAGGGCACTTGTGGGAATGAGCACTCTGTGAATGAATGTTGTAAATGATGAATCACTAAATTCTATTCCTGAAATCATTATTACACCATATGTTAGCTAACTTGGATTTAAATAAATTAAAAGAAAAAAAAAGACAGGAAATGTATTCTTCCCTGGAGCCTTTCCAGAAGGAAAGCAGCCCTGCCGATACCTTGATTTTAGATTAGTGAGACCCATTTCAGAGTTCTGACCTCCAGAAAGTAATAAGTTTGAGTTGTTTTAAAATCATGAAGTGTTGCAAATATATCTGCTTGGGTATTAGCTTAAAATATTTGATAACTGCATGAAATTCTAATTTTTTCTTCATAAACATAAAGCTAGGACCAGTTAGGCAGAGTTTGATATTTAAAAATTCTTCTGAGGGAGCTGAATTTCAAAAGGACAGTTTTCTTTCTAATAGAAAATGATGTTCCTTCATCTTCTTGCAAGATAGAAACAATGAAATATTCTGTATTAAAAATGCACCATTTTTCCACACTTCTAAAAATTCGCTTTTGAGTATTTTCCAAATGTAAAAACTCTCCTACACAAACTGTTTTCAGAAGTTTGCAAAAAAGCCAAGGTAACGGTTTCTGTTATTAAAAGTTTTGCATTCAGTATGACACGTTTGTTGTATTGAAACACCAAGTTAATGTTGACTTCTGAGAAATTATTTGTGTTGCTTGACTCTGGTCCATATGCTTTGTCTCTGAATTATGAACACACGGAGGTTTCTACCATTATGCAATCTAAATAGTTACTTACTTTAGTTTGTGAAACCTCACCCATAGGCAAAGAGATGCCCCCCTGGGCATCTGAATCATTTAGACTGAAACTTCAGGTTAGCTAAATTCTTGCCCCCAAACTCTTATGCTGCCTTCCTATGGTTTTCTAACTCATCAAAGCCGAATTCTGAAACTGGAACTTATCACTCGTTGTTACTTCTAATTGGTTTTAATGTTTATTATGCTCCTCACAAGTGCAGATAACTTCACATTTGCATCACTAATAGACCTCTTTCAGAGCCTCTGCTCCTTCTGCTTCCTGCCTCTATTAGTCATCCGTAGACGACATATTGGCATGGATTTTCCCTCCCCACATGTGAAAGTGCATTGTAAATTCTAAAGCACTGAATATGTGTGAGGTATTGTGATTAGTAACAACATTTACAGTCTATAAGACGGCATACAGAGTATTCCAGCAACAGAAACTTTTTCAACGGTTTCATGAGACCTTGTGAGAAAGACAGTAAGATGCAGTGGAAAAATATTGCCTTGGAGTCAACAGAAAGCTTGGGTCTTAGTTCCTTTTGAAACACTTAGCTACTCTTTTTTTTTATTAAAAAAACTTTTTTTAACATTTATTTATTATAGAGAGACAGAGTAAGAGCATGGGAGGGACAGAGAGAGGGGGAGACACAGAATCTGAAGCAGGCTCCAGGCTCCTGTCAGCACAGAGCCTGACACGGGGCTCGAACTCACAAATCGCGTGACAAATCACGAGATCATGACCTGAGCCAAAGTCGGACGCCCAACCGACTGAGCCACCCAGGCGCCCCAACACTTAGCTACTCTTAATTTAGCTCTGAGTGCTGAGTCTTTTATAGACTACAGTTTTATATATTAAACTATTACTTCATTTAATTTTCAGACTGCTGTGAATTCATTTCTATTATAACCATTTAACAGATAAGACAGGGGCCCTGAGATTTGGGATAACTTGCCCTGGATATCACAAGTCAGTGAGAGAGCCACAGTTTGGACCCAGAACTGATTGCGAAACCTCTAGTCTCCTCAGCACACTTTTAATTGATAGGCTCAAAAGCTGCTGGGAAAGCTGCTGGAGGAGAAAAAGTGCTCCTGAATCAAGCGGAGAATTATAGCAATGGGTAGGAGTTTGGATGAGACAATCTACAAGGTGACAGCTCATTCCAGATCCAGTGATTCTTTGAAATAAGTAGGTTGCATTTGGTCCACAGTCACAAACCGGGAAGGAAAAGCAGGAAAGGAAAGAGAGGAATGACAGAGCAAAAGCTTTCAATCAGTTCTTTTCAGCATTCTGCATATGTTTACTTCTGTTCTCACCCCACCCCCTTCAGGCTTCAGGCTTCAGGCTTCAGGCTTCCATTTGGCTCCCCTCCGAGTGAGCAGAGCACCCATCACTTGCGTACTCCTCACTTAAAGAAAAAAAAAATCAGTCTGAAAAAGCCCTTAACATGTCTTCAAAGGGATTCAGCTTTTGTATAATCTAAAATATGTGAATTCAGGGATTGTCAGTAATAAAATACAAGTGGAAACATCTTTATTTAAAACATTGTATGTACATTAATGTCAATTCAAGCCTAAAATGTTGAGCATTTCTTGGAATATGGTTTGGGATTTGAGAGGCACAAAGGTACCTGCAAGATGACTTTGGTGTTGTTATAAATAGAAGTAAAATAACAGTTGCATCTTCAGTTATAATGAATCTTATATTGTGGCTTCAAAGCTGCAAAAGAGAATGGATGCCAAAGTCTGTCTTTCATTAACATATGCCTTAAATGACAGGGAAGAGGTGTTGAAGACAAAATTACTTTTTCCTCCGAGTATGAATCAGCAACATGCAGTAACAAGTAATAATAGTTCTGTGTATGAGTGCAGGCAGAGGGTAAGAAAAACAGCATCAAATTGAAAATGCAAGTGCACCTGCCGGAGAGGCCCAGGAGGCTGCAGAACACAGCTCCCCAGAGCACCATTCTGAAGTGTCTCAGAGCACAGTGACCCTAACACTGGCAAGCCAGGTTGGCATGAGATGGATGGAGCACAGTAAAACCTGCAGGTGGTCAAAGAGAGCCCCCCGCCTCTTCCCCTGGAACTACAAGGCACCACTACTTGTTCAAGAGCTTGAAACAGCTGCTTTGGATTCTCTAGTGCATGTGGTTTCACAACCACTTAACCTTTAGTAAGGAACAGCTAGAGGCAGGTGAATGAATAAAAATACATGTTAACATTTCATAAGGAGAAAAAAAATCCATACTTTAGGAGCACATGGACTTCAGAGAGTCACAAAAAGCGTCCAGTTAGCTGTGTCCCTGGCTTCCCAGGGATTTGCATCTTTATCTTTGATTTTCTCCAGCAGGTAGGCACCAAGTTGAGCCTGGGCCCCAGAAAATACATGTTTTTCTATCAGATGTTGCCTATCAAATGAAGTGAGCCATTGATTGCCTCCTTAAAAGCCCAAGCACCATCTCTCCTACTTGGGCTGATGGGTTTGGTCCAGGAAAACTGTAAGTTTTGTTAGGCTTATATAAGTTTTTTGGCAGTTTTTTCAATCCATTGCTCCCTTATGTGACACTTCCTAGCTCCTTGCACAAAGAGCAGAAATGAATTTTCTTTCTCCGTTAATCTTTATGTATTGATTATTGGTTGTTTCAGAATCATTGAGGAATGGCAATCACACTTCAAGTCTTTCAGCCTTTTTCATTGGGAAAAAGAGCCAAAACTGTGTGACTTCATAAAATTAATGATGAGATGCCTTTGAGGTTTTTTTGGGTTTTTGTTGTTGTTCTGTTTTGTTTTAATGCTATGTACTTACCACAGTCAACGCCATGCAATTGCTGCCTCATTTCTCTTACCTGTCTCCCAAGGGTGACTTATCTTCCTCCTGAGGCTATCCTACCGAACAGAATGTTTGGCGTAAAGCATGTGATAGCTCTCCATACATCTTTAGTTATGCCCCAGTCCCTCAGGTAACTGAGACCGAGTCCCCTCAAGCAGCATTTGGAACTCACACTGAAAAGCACCTGAAAGAGAATGGCTGAAATTGCCAGCATCACATGCTGCATTGAAGCAAGGAAATTTCTGTCTCCAAGGATAATTGCTTTTTTCATTGCTCATACTTCTTCCTTCACAGCCCTCATTTATTTTAATGTATATATTCCACTTTGACTCTCTAGAAGATATTTTTAAAGTTTTTAAAAAATCCAAATGAAGGATGCAATTCAAGATCCAGAAAAGCATTTATTCTATTTATCCTTTCCCTGAATATATTCTTAATCAACCAGTCTTTCTGAGTGTCTCTTCATTTGCAGCTTTGTTTCCTAATAGAACACTTGGGCTCTGGAGATTAGTGAGACAAAGCTTCATTATAACCATCCTTGTTTTACTCCCATGTCTTATATGGTTTCTCATCCTAACTCACTCTCCAGGTGCTTCTTTCTCTTGCCAAATAGTGCAAGGAAATACTTTTGCAGATCTTTTGTTTACTTTAGAAAAAACACTGATCCAGTCTTTCCCATTCGGGAGTGCTGCTCATTTCCTGACTGGCCTTTAAAGTTTGGCTCAGTAGCGACTTGGAGATTTGTTTTCTACCCAGAGTGGAAGGATCCTGGTGCCCAGCAGCCCCATGCTGGAATGGGAATTAAGTTCTGCTCATTCCCTGGATACATAAGCTGATGTTTTCCTCATAGATTTTACCCCCATTCCTCAAAGTTTTAATGTTTATAGTCATTTAGCTCTGACTTTTTAAAAGGCATTTTAATAGGGTTGTCTCTCCTCCAAGTGCACGCAGAAGCTGATCATGTACACAGGGAAACTTTCAAGAATAATGAATTCCCTGTTTGCTGGTTTTTACCTACAATACAGTGTGCTGCACAACATTTGCCCCTGCTCTGGTTCCATCGCCAGTTGCCTGGGCTGGTATAGAAGGACCTGCAACACCAGAGGAATTTGGCTTGGGCTGCCTCACTTTCTGGGTCCCCAAGACTGCTAAGTTAATGAAGCTTTGGTTATTATCCAGTTGGACATTTTCTTTTAATGTTTATTTATTTCAAGAGCGAGTGAGCAGGGGAGGAGCAGAGAGAGGGAGAGAGAGAATCCCAAGCAGGCTCCATGCTCAGTGAAGAACAAGACGTGGGGCTTGAACTCACAAACTGTAAGATTATGACCTGAGCCAAAACCAAGAGTCGGCCACTCACCCAACAGAGCCACCCAGGTGCCTCTGGACATTTTCTTATTTCAAGTTTTATGCTTTTTTTTTTTTTTTTTTTTTTTTTTGGTGCTTTCTTCTCTTTGGCACATTTACATTAAATCTTATTCTACTTATGCAACTGTATCTATACTTAATTATGTTTATATATGAATATAAGTTACTTTTGGTTCATCCTACCTTGGGGAATTTATTTATAGTTCTATGAGGTCAGTAACTTTCCAAAGCGACCACTTTCCAAACCTGAAGCCTATGCTTTTCTATATTAATGCATTTTTACATTAAAATATGTTTGGACTAGCAAAGTTGAATGATAAAAATAGAAAACACTGACAAAGAACTACATCAAGGGGGTGGGTACTGTCTTTTCTTTTTTTAAGTGTATTTATTTATTTTGAGAGCGAGCACAAGCATGGAAGGGGCAGAGAGAAAAGGAGAGAGACAGAGAATCCCAAGCAGGCTCCAGGCTGTCATCGCAGAGCCCGATGTGGGGCTCAAACTCATGAACCATGAGCCAAAACCAAGAGTCAGACACTTGGACTAAGCCACTCAGGCACCCCTAAGGACTTAATCTGTAATACAAAGTAATAAGGCCATAATTGGGGGGTGGGGAAAAGAAATACAAAGCCATGGGCATAAATAGGGTCTAGTTGACAGAGTCAATATGGTGACAAGGAATCTAGGGTCAGTCATTTCTCAACCTCAGCCAGGCATAGCTAGTCATCACTAGGAAGGGCTACCCGAAGAAGCAAGCCACACTCTGGCTTAGAGAAAGTAGGCAGTGTTCACAGGCAGATTAACCAAATACTGCTCCAGTGACCCAAAGAAAAATGCAAGGTCAGAGAAAATTATAGCAAGAGTGACTTGTAACTGAATCTCAGAGAAATGGACTGTAAACTTAAATGCCCCCTGGCCTAGCTCAGAAAGAGCCAAAAAAGAGCCCTAAGTTGGCCTTGGAAATGGAAAGGCTGGAGAGGCCATGAGCTTTTTTCTGTTTACCTGAATTATACCATAGAAACAGCTAGTAAGACATTTTGTTCTTGATACCTTTTGGAAGAGCAAAGACTCCCTTTTATCTGATTCTTCCTTTTGATTCCAGGACCCTTATGTTTTCCATCATGATGTGTCACAAAGTATGAGTTTATTGATCTTCAAAAACCTGGAAAGATGGGACACAGCTTTAGGAGAAACACACCCAGAGAAGTGCAGGCAGAAGGGGACATTGACTGAGCCATAAGATTGCCCTCATTCACCAGTATGACAGAGGAAGGTACAGATTACATATCAATATGATGTAGTCACCAAGTAATTCGTGATCTTCTGACCCTCTGCAAGAAGATTAATGGAAGGCACGTGAAGAATGTAGGCCAGCATAGCCTATGAGACAAGGCCTCAATGTATAGTCACCACCATTTAGTTAGGTTTGAGACAAGCCCCCAAAATATCTCTGTGTTCCTGCCCAAACTTCAAACCAGCTGAGAGAAGCTGATACTGGAGAAAAATGGCCCAGGGTACATGGGAAAAATTGGCTTCCTACTGCTCAATCCAAGAATCAAGACCCACAGGTTGACTGTGCTCATGGGGGTCTGCCCCTGTACAGCCTCTTACAGAGTAGCCAGTTTCCGAGAGAGAGAGAGAGAGAGAGAGAGAGAGAGAGAGAGAGAGAGAGAGGAGGAGGACTAGGTTAAGCATGCCTAATTCGTTTCCGAAATTCACCTGTATAAGGTACTCTACCTCTCTCAGGAATGAAGAAAGCAGGATTAAAGAAACCAGGTGGGTCCCTCCACATGGCGAGAAACAACAGGAGTGGGCGTTACCTGAAATGTTTAGAAGTGCCTAGTAAACCTATGCCACATCTACTGAGGCTAGAGCAATGTGGAGTGGACTCTACTATGCCCTTTGTGACTTGCTGAGTAGTAGGCTTAGAGAGCTACCCCTTCACTAGTTGTTCAGCATTTACCTATAATCCTGCAGCAGTGGACGAGGTCTATGAGCACCTGCCTTGGTGATGGATGGAATCTTCAGGGTATGCACTGACACATGTAGATGGTTGGAATGCTGGGAAGTAAAAGTGAGTTTCCAAAGGTATTACCAGTGAATTATTCTGGGAATCCTACTACACTTAAATCTTTACTAGACTGCTAAATAAATGGTCAGGAGATCTAACAACTCTGCCAAGCCCCGCTTCTATATTGACTTGCAAAACAAATAACTGGCTCTAACCCAGCACTTCTCAAACTATCTGAGGTAAAGGATGAGTTGTTGCCTTTTGTTTTGTTTTGCCTATTTGCAACCTGTCATAGACAAATACTTTTCAAAGATAAATTACTAGGAAAAAAAAAAAAAGACGTCCTCCAGTTCCTGGCATTGTGTTTCCTAGTCTCTGCCCTCTCCCCAGCAATCTCTCCTTATTATCTCCCAGGCAGCCAGTGTATACCAGCTACATGTCAAGCGCTGCTCTGGTGTTTGGAAATAAAGGGATGAACAGGAAAAAATAAAGATGGGTAATATACAAGCCCAAGATTTTTATTAGATTCAATAGACGTAAATTTATTCAGTTTCTCTACTTACCTTGACACAGGCTGGCAATAAAACAGACTAGCATCTGCCCACAGCCCACACCTTGAGCTGCCCTACTCTAGACCACGGGAGACGACTAAACCCACATCACAGTATTTGTTCTGCTTCACCTCCTGAACCCTGTGTCCCTTCACCTTTGGGTGTACAGCACCAGGACCCGGCTTGTGCACCTAGAAAATGTGTAGTTCAGGTGCTCAGTGCTGTTGCCTGGTATCCTTTTTACACACTTGGTTGTATTAAGCACCCAAAACCACACCACACCACCCAGCTCTCACCAGGATTTCTGGTGGTTATTGTTCCTTTTACTTGTTCATTTTTTAAAAAATAGCTTTTTGTGAATATGTGAATAGGTGCTTAATAGTTTCTATCCCGATTTAAAATGGAAGGGAGATGATTCTATTATTCTTGTGTTGAAGTCAAAACTTGTGATTTTTTTCCCCCACTGAATGGTGTTTTAAAGACAGAGTTGATGCCAAACTCAAAGAACGTGGGGAACTTGGGGAAGGCCAGAGATAGATAAGATTATTAATAGTTTATTTATAAGGCTGTGTTTAGAAGCTAAAGAAAATGTTTATTTGTCCTAGAAGAAGAGCACACTAGAAGATGAGAATGATAGTTCCCAGGGAGGAACAGGCAAAAACGGTTCTCAGAGAAGAAACACAGAACCTATCTGGGTATCTTAGCCTCAGTGTCCTAAACTATAAATTGGAGACAATATTGCTTACCTGAAGATTGTTGCAAATACAAAATACAAAGCACATCAAATGTAAGGCATGGTGCCTGGAGATGATTGGTGCTTAATAAGTGATAATTATTAATCTATCACTAATAGTTTTTTTTTTTTTTTAACAAAGGATGGTGATCAAGTCTTTGTCTCTTTTGGGTAGAGGAGGAGAAATGGACTCTTTCTGCAATATAAATAAATTAGCCATAAGAAACTGTTCCTAACTATGAAGAGTTGAGTTTTTTATTTCAGAAAGTCATTTCTGTTTCCTTGGCTTAGGTTCAATTCCGTTCAAACATTTATTAAGCACCCACTGTGTTCCAGAAACTGTGTTGGACACTGACAATACTAGGGTGAATAAGTCCTGGGCCCTTGCTTCTTAGATGCCTGCAACTTAGGCCGGATGCCCATTTGTCTGAGATGTGGCAACTATCTCTCACGTAAATTGCCTAGCTCCAGGCACCTACTTAAACCTCTTGGCTCCACTGGCCAGCACTGCCACAGTCTACCCTACTGTACCATATCAGTTGGCATCCTCATGTTTGAGACCCTTTCCAAGGCCCTCCATGAACAAATCTAGTCGTGTGATACCTAGTGAAAGACAAACAAAGCATGTGAAAAAAAGTCCTCAAGATGTAGCCCCTGTATCATATACCCTCTGTTGTCCAAGATCACTTTTAATAATATTACCCATAACTCTACACAGACCACCTCCTTCACAGCATTTAGGGCTTCCACTCACAGTATCTCTCAGCACCATTCAGCATCACCACAATCCATCTAACTGGTCACGACTGAGATGATATCTGGGCTGCCTTCAAGAGATCTACAAGACTCTCCCTAATAGTGCTACAAAGCCCCACTCCTTGCACGTACACCATTCACCTGATCATCCAAGCAGGGAACCCGGTCTGGCTTACCTTTGGTCACATTTATCACCTGAGTCTCACATAAACTCAGAAATTAGCCCCTGTGGAACCCAGAAATAAACCTTGCATATATATGATCAAATGATTTTTTTAAAGGGTGCCAACACCATTTAATGGGGAAAGGACAATCTTCTCAATAAATTATGTTGGGAAAACTGAATATCCACTTGCAAAAGGATTAAGTTGGACCCTTCATTTGTAAAACATAGAAAAATGAACTCAAAATGGATTAAAAAAAACCTTAATGTAAGCCCTAAAACTATAAAACTCTTAGAAGAAAACAAGAGAAAAGCTTCATAACACGAGTTTTACAGTGATTACTTGGAAAATGACACCAAAAGCACAAACAACAAAAGAATCTTTTTGTAATCCAAAAAGATCAACTGGGCTACATCAAAATAAAAAAATCTGTACATCAAAGGACACACTCAACATAGTGAAAGGGTGATCTACAGAATGGGAGAAAATGTTCACAAATTATGTATTTGATAAGGGGTTGATATCCAGAATATATAAAGAACTCCTACAACTCAACAACAAAAACCAAAACTACCCTATTATAAAATAAGCAGAGGACTTAAATAGACGTTTCTTCGGAGAAGGCACTCAGATGGCAGGTAGGTGTTGGACATCACTAATTAAAAAAGCAGTGGGATGGCACCTCACACCTATTAGGATGAAGACCACCAAGAAGCAGAAAATAAATGTTGGCAAGGATATGGAGAAATTAGAATGCTTATAGACTATTGATGGGAAGGTAAAATGGTGCAGCACTTATGGAAACATTATGGTGGATGGTGGTGTCTCAAAAAATTAAAGATAGAATTACCATATGACCAGAAATCCCACCTCTTGTTATATACCCAAAATAATTGAAAGCAGGGACCCAAAATGATATTTGTACATCCATGTGTATAGCAGCATTATTCGCAAAAGATGGAAACAACCCAAGTGTCCATCAACAGATGAATGGGTAAACAAAACATGATACATACACACAAAGGAATATTATTAAGCCTTAGGAAGAAGGGTGTCTCATTCAGTTGAGAGTCTGACTCTTGATTTCGGCTCAGGTCACGATATAAGTGTCATAGGATCTTGCCCCACTTCAGGCTCCATGAGTATGGAGCCTGCTGAAGATTCTTTTTCTCTCTCCCTCTGTCCTTCTCCCCTGTTCATGTTCTCTCTCTCAAATTAAAAAAAAAAATTAACAATTAAAAAAAATTCTGACACATGCTACAACATGGGTGAACCTTGAGGGCATTATGCTAAGTAAAATCGGCCAATCACGAAAGGACAAATATGGTATGATTCCACCCCACCTCCATTTGAGGTACCTGGAATGGTCAAATTCATAGAGACAGAAAGTCGAATTGTGGTTGCAAGGGACTGGGAAAATGGGGAGTTAGCATTTAATGGTAAAGTCGTAGTTTTGCAAGATGAAAAGAGTTCTGTGGATGGCTGGTAGTGATGGTAACACAACAGCGTGAATGAATGCACTTAATGTCACTGAGCTACATACTAAAAATGTTTAAGATGGTAAATTTTGTGTTAGGTATATTTTACCACAATTTTTAAAAAGGAAAAAGAAAATCAGCCCTTATGTTCAGCTCAGCCTTCCAAAATCTTGAACTTGCCGCCTTCTGGCTCTAGCTCTTGGCCCTTCCCACCTGCTTTCCACACACACCACCTTGCCTCCTGCTATTCCTCACTATGCCCGCCCACTTGGATTTGGCCTGGCAGTTTCCGTACACATTCATTGCCTGGTCCAGGAGAGAGGACTTAAGGATGGGAGATGCTGGGCTTCCCCCACTGCATGACTTTCTCATAAGCTTCCACCCCTAAGTATGGATCATCAAAACCCTTTACCAAGCAAACGTGGGAACCTTTCAGGCCTTCCATAAATCCTCATGGTTGGAAGTGATGGTTAAGTGGAGAGGGCCTGAAGCAAAGCTGTTAACATTTGACTTCCCCACACAGCGTGCTGGCATGACATAAAAGAACTCCAGCATTTGTTGAGGGCCTTTGTTTGGAATTTTAGGCACTACATTTCTTCCAACCTCCAGCCTCCTGCCTTCTGACCAGAGTATTCATTTTCCTTTTTCTGACCTTGCATCTCCCTTCAGAGTTCATGCTTATCTTTTTTTTAATAGAAGTTTTTATTTATTTATTTTGAAAGAGCGTGGGGGAGGGGCAGAAACATAGGGAGAGAGAGAATGCCGAGGAGGCTCTGTGCTGATGAGGGGCTCGATCTCACAAAATCAAGACTCGGATGCTTAGCCAACTGAGCCATCCAGGCACCCCTCATTCTTTTGCATTTTTGAGAGAGAGAGAAAGTGCATTTGCACATGTGCTGGGCGGGGAGAGGGAGAGAGAGAATCCCAGGCAGGCTCCATGCTTAGTGTCAGATCCTATGACCCTGAAATCATGACCTGAGCCAAAAACAACAGTCTGACACTCAACCGACTGAGCCACCCAGGCACCCCTGTTTTGCCTTTTTTTTTTTTAAGTTTATTTATTTTGAGAGAGAGAGAGACAGCCGCACACAGGAAGGGCAGAGAGAGAGAGAATCCCAAGCAGGCTCTGCACTGTCAGCACAGAGTCTGATGTGGGGCTCGAATTCACAAACTGTGAGATCATGACCTGAGCTAAAATCAAGAGTCAGATGCTCAACCGACTGAGCCATTCAAGCACCCTAGTGTTCTAGAAAATTTCTATCTGCTCCCATTGGAGCAAATTGATCTCTACCTTAGCTGTTCATTAGAAATATCTGGGAGCTCTTAAAATTACTGATCCCAAGGTTCCACCACCAGATTCTGATTTCATGCATCTGCATTGATTCGTTGTTGTGGGTTTTTTGAAAGATTTTATTTTTTTAATGTTTATTTTATTTTTGACAGAGAAGGAGACTGAGTGGGGGAGGGGCAGAGAAAGAGGGGAACAGAGGATCCAAAGTAGGCTCCTGCTGACAGCAGAGAGCCAGATGTGGGGCTTGAACTCACGAACTGAGAGATCATGACCTGAGCTGAAGTCGTACACTTAACCAACTAAGCCACCCAGGCACCCCAAAAGATTTCATTTTTAAGTAATCTCTGCACCTAATGTGGGGTTCCAACTCATAACCCAGAGATCAAGAGTTACTCACTCTACTGACTGAGCCAGCCAGGCAACCTGGATGGTTGTTTTTATTCTCTCAGAGATTTTGTTATTTAGCCAGAGTTGAGAACCACTGGGTTAGAGTGTAACTGAAAGAAAAATATCCCAGAGAATTCCATGAATTTTCAACTGGCTTAGAGTTGTAAAAAAGCAAAGTAAAACTGTTAAATTTGAATAGATTTCTTAACATAAATATGTGAATATTAACTTGAAACTACAGATTGTATGTATAAGCAGTTTCTCCTTAAAAGTCTTCCTCTCTTGAGGCGCCTGGGTAGCTCAGTCGGTTGGGCATCTGACTCCGGCTCAGGTCATGATCTCACAGTTCGTAAGTTCAAGCCCCACATCCGGTTCTGTGCTGACAGCTCAGAGCCTTGGAGCCTGCTTCAGATTTTGTGTCTCCTCTGGCCCTCTCTTGCTCATGCTCTCTCTCTCTCAAAAGTAAATAAACATTAAAAAAAAAAAAAAGTTCCTTTTTTGGGGGGCCTGGGTGGCTCAAGTTGGTTAAGCATCTGATTCTTGATTTCAGCTCAGGTCATGATCTCCAGGTGTTGAGATCAAGCTAAGAGTCCAGCTCCACACTCAGCATGGAGCCTGCTTGGAATTCTCTCTCTGCCCCTTCCCTGCTCGAACATGCACAGGCTCTTTCTTTTTTTCTCTCTCTCTGGCTCTCAAAATAAATATTAAAAAAAAAAAAGTCTTCCTTTCTTATTCCTTAGTTTTCTCTATTTTCTCTTTCCTTAGACCTTAAAGGGGTCTCAACAGCTCTCTTAACCTCTGTTAAATGGCATCCAGGGTTTTCCACCAAACTCAGTGAGAAGGCCTCCCTCCAGTCCCAGTCCCCAAAGCCAGTGCTGGTTCCTACTGCTGTTGAGGCTCAGGGACAGGGTACTGGTGGGAGCAGCCATCACTGTCACTGGCGTTATTGGGTCGATGCCCCAGAGCTCACTGTGCTATAAGCCAGTCCATCTAAACATGTTTGAATCCCATTAGTGAACACACCGTAGCCTCAAGATTTCCTTTCCCAATCAGCCTTGTGGGCTTCGTATAAACCACAGAGGCCGCTTTTAGGCAAATAGGCTTGAGCAATGGAAGGTAGCAAGGGCCACAGCAACCCCCTGGCTGACTACAGACAAGCCCATCAGGGGACCCACCCCAAAGTATCCATAGGCCCTACCTGCCAATGGGCTACTTACAACCAGGTACAGTTACCAAAAAAGGGGAAGATTCCATTTGTCCCTATACCTCCTCATCTTCCATCTCTAAAAACAGCCCCCGCCCAGGGCTCCTTGTAGATAGCCTCTCCTCTGTTGGCCTGCCCGCCACTCCTTGCGGTGTGTTCAATAAACTTCCATCTCCTTTGTTTCACCTCAGATGAATTATTTCACCGCCTGCACCACCAGCTTCCATCCAATCACCGCCCCACATTTGGCAGCCCCTATCCAAATGATACCACGTAAACCACATCCCATTTAGATACCTCGTAAACCACACCCACCCCCAAACTAGAACAACTTTAGTATCCCCCACACCAGTCTGCAACTTCCAAATTTTCTTTAGGCTTTTCCCGTGTTTATTGTTTTCCACGTGCCCTTTCAAAGAGCTCAGCCAAAATCTATCATAATCTAAATGGGTTTAAGAGTAAAAAGCTTCACCTGACAGATGGGTCGCTTCCTGAAGACATACTTTCCTTCTGTGGTCGCAGGTGAGTAGATGAGGGCCTCTCAGCAAGGCTTAGTAAACATTTATACATTCACTCATATTCTTCATTTCCATCCCAGAAACTAGTTTTGAAGAGGTTTGGATAGATTTTTTTAGTCACTGTTGAAAAAAAACTTTGTTTTAATGTTTCAAAGTGAAATTCAATTTAATTGATTTATCAATCTCAATTGAATTCCTGCTGTTACCATCACAAGAGAATGACTAGCAGCTTTCCCATTGTTACTGAAATACTCATCTTCTTTATAAATATTTTGACATTTTTTAAATGCCAAAAATATGCATGATGTGTACTGTATAGTCAAGAATTAGACAGGGATCTTGCTTTGGCATAAAGCTTGTTTTAGGTGGGGAAAGGAAGCAGCTGATAGTGTAGTAAGAAAGTAAAGTTAGATAAAAATCGTCTTTTTTTTATTGACATGATATATTTCAAGATAGGGTCCTCACAATTTAATTTCTCATTGAAAATTGTACCCTAAATATACGCAAGGCTGATTTGCATTTTTGGGTTGTAAGTTCTGGCTCCAAATTCAATATGTGTCATTGAGTAAGTCAGTCTTTTCCTGCCTCAGAATATTTAGCTGCAAAATTAGGAAGTTGTACCAAGAGTTTGATAAGGTCCCTTCCAGCTCTAAAAGTCAATGATTCTTTGAATTCTCAGCTATATTATGCATTATCAAAGGGCAAAAACATCATCTTTTATTTTTTCCCAACTTTGGGCTTTGCCAACATATGGAAAACAACAGAAATAAAGGCAATTAAAATTAGATTAAAAAATGGATCTAAGAGGTGCCAGGGTGGCTCAGTGGTTTGGGCATCCAACTTCATCTCAGGTCATGATCTTATGGTTTCTGGGTTTGAGCCCTACATCAAGCCTGGAGCCTGCTTTGGATTCTGTGCCTCCCTCTCCCTCTGCCCCTCCCCTACTTATACTCTCTCTCTCTTTCAAAAATAAATAAACATGATTAAATGGATTTAAGGTACCATCCTAACATCTTAATTATTATCATTTTATGTTCCATTCTGGTCCTTGAACATACGTATACATAATTTTACATAGTTGTAACCATAAAATAGGTAAAATTTTATATCTGGCTCACTTTATTTGATATTACATAACATTTTTATTTTACCATTATGGCTCATAATTATAGTTTAAATGGCTGCATAATATCCCATTTCATTAATGCACCATAGTTTACCTAAGTTATTTCTTGTATTTGGACATTTAGATTGCTTTCAATATTTGATAACCGAGAATGCTGCAGCAAACTTTCTATTCGCATGACTGTCATTTGAATAACTTTCTAAGAATAAATTTTTAGGTGTATCATAACTGAGTTAAAGGGAGCCTCTTTATGGTTGTTTGAAAGTGTTGACAAATGGCTTTCCTAAAAGCTTGCACTGATTTACATGGTTGCCACCATATCTGAGAGTGACAGCTTAACCACAGCCTCACCAAAAATGAGGTATGAAATTACACTTAATGTCTTAATGCACATTTCTCTGATTACTGGAAATCTTGAATATTTTTCCATTTGTGATCGCAGTTTATCTTCTGTGAATTGTCCCATTTTTCCTTCTGCCATCTATCTGGCTGTGTAACGATGGGTGAGTCACTCAACCTGTCTGTGGCTCCATTTTCTCATCGGTACACAGGATAATAATAGTACCTGCCTATAGAGTTGTTGTAAGGATTAAATAGATTTTTTTAATTTTTTTTTATTTTTTTTAACGTTTATTTATTTTTGAGACAGAGAGAGACAGAGCATGAACGGGGGAGGGGCAGAGAGAGAGGGAGACACAGAATCGGAAGCAGGCTCCAGGCTCTGAGCCATCAACCCAGAGCCCGACGCGGGGCTCGAACTCACGGACCGCGAGATCGTGACCTGAGCTGAAGTCAGACGCTTAACTGACTGAGCCACCCAGGCGCCCCAGGATTAAATAGATTTCTAAATGTAAAGCATATAGAACAGGATCTGGCACATGGAAAATCTTCAAAAAATGTTGGTATTAGCGTTAGTAGCATCGATATTAGTTATACAATAGGATAGTGGTGGTTTTCTTTACAGTTTATATGATTTCTTCTAGTTCTTGTATAAATACATACATATCTTTGATTAACTTTTATAAAAGAGCTCTTTATATAATATAGATGTGATCCCTTTGGTCTGCTGGGTTTGGTGAAGTATTCAATCCCAGATCATTGTTTCAATTTCCATATTAGTTTTGGGTGTGTGTGTACATAGGCACGCATGAGCATATGGGTATGTGTTTTCTCAGAAGTCCAGAAACACAATGTCTATGCAAAAGGGGCAGCTCAAAACAAAAATGTTGGCCATGGCCAGTTCTCAGAAGGGCACGCCCACCTCTGAGGAAGAAATGGTTCAACCAAGTCATTTAGAAAAATAACAAATAAGCAAAAGCAAAAGCAAACCGCACACATACACTCACCCACAAAACCCAAACCAAAAACAAACCATGTACCTACACGCGCATTACAAACAAACAAAACGGTGGCTGTTTTAAGCCAGAAAAATGAAAGGGAGGCAGATGTAAGCCATGGAAATTTCTCTTTAAGAGTAATTGATTCTTTGTGTGCAACTGTGCCCCGATTCCTGGCATGCTGAGGTCTAACTTAGACCACTCAAAAGAAAAACAAAAAGGTGGCATCAATAAACTGCCTTTGGGGGGGCGCCTGGCTGGTTCCGTCAGAAGAGCATACAGCTCTTAACCTCAGGGTCATGAGTTGGAGCCCCACACTGGGTGTAGAGATTACTTAAAATGAAGGACATTTTAAATAAATTGCCTTTGGGCGTAAAAGAACATCTTAGATTCTACAACATCATGGATGGAAGAGATCCTTAGGGAAGGAAGCAAAGCTCAGAATGGCAGAGTTAGTGATGCTCAAGACAAAAGTTAATCATCTATACAATGAGCAAATTGAAGGAAAAGGATAAAGAGCAATAAAAAAAAAAATGTATATGAGTAATGGGAGGACTGAAGAAGTCCGCTGCCCAGATGAGGATTGGAAACTGTTTAAACTGGATATTACAGTATGTGTTTTGGCTCTGAGAAAACAGAAGTTGAACTTTTGAGTGGTAATCAAGGACTTGGTCTCAAAGTATTTGCAAATAGTGCTGGTATGGAGAACAGATGCTGACATTATTGCCAATGGGAATCGCAATATGATAGTTGGAGTGAGAGACCGAAAGAAACCACAGGGAATTTTTGTGGAAAGCTCAGCACTGAAAATGATTTATGGTTGATTTAAGGAGACAAGGAAAATAAGGCTACAGTGTATACCATCTGACTGTGGCAGACAAAGGATGTAAACAGCTGTAGCTTTCCAACCTCCTGGAAATCAGAGCTCTGCTCATACAGAAAGGCGCCAGAATGTTTGTCTGAGTTAAGTGCATACTTCTTTTTTAGTATCTAAGAATAGTGCCTCATCCTCCTTTCCTCTCCTTTTACTGTTTGGGTATCCTTCAAAAATCAACCTATTAAGCTGATATCACCAGCTTTTAAGCACTATGGAGTCACCTAAAGAGATCAGTAGGTACTTTACTTCCTAAAGAGCATCAAATGCTTCCTGAGGAGCATCATTTCCTACTATCCTAAAGAGGAACTTCACTTGAGGCCCTGGGTTTGAAAGGTGGGGGCTCTATTTTGTTAATGTTATATGTGTGAAATGCTTTTATGCTAGGAAACAGAAGTCAGGGGATTCAGGAGAGTCAGATGAATCTTCCAAAGATATCTAACAACGTAAGTGGAGAAGGTAACGTGAGGCACGAAAGATGTGACCATTCCTTTAATGTCATTTAAGTTATATTCTCCATTCAAAGGGCAGAGAACCACCAGTGTCTCTCAGACAGGAGATAAGAACTTCTTGAGCTGTCCTATAGGGAATCTGTGTTTTGAAATGGGAAGACGGACATAGACAGTAGAATTTTCATGTAAGAGAGACTTAGGGAAGGTCAGTTTTGGTCCTTAAATCCTCAGAACCACTAGAGAAATGAGGTTCATCTAAGGACAACAGATGAAAAACAACAACAAAAGAAGCATCTCCAAAGGATTGCAACAAATAAGTTCTAATATCAGTCCAGTGACAATACTTATTGAATAGCAGAGCAAACAGATGAGATGAAATTATAGCTCTGCTTTGTGCCCAGGAACCTGCACCAACTGAGCCTGTCAGTGGCCAGATTTACATTACCGTAGGAAAATGGATCCAGGTTTTCTCAACATGTCTGTTTATAGGCGTTCTCCTCACACATGTCTCACCAGCACCCTCTCCATTACGTCCTGGTTGAGTTCCCTTCAAAAACTCCTCATTCCAGAGCCTGTGCTGAGTCTGTGGAGATCTACCCAAATCCGGACCAGAATAACAAGGGAGACCCAAGGGTACCCTAGGTGGTCAGGATACCCATCTTTGGTGTAGAGGCAAAGAAGAGTTGACACAGCTAGAGAAGATGGAAAGGCAAGGATTCTTCCTCTGCTTGTATTGCCCTCTTCACTCTCATTTTCTTGGTGGAACCCTAATCAGCATGCAGGATCCACTTGTATTACAATTGTCTCCTCTCTCAGCACCACTGGTGTTTAGAAAGAGCTCTACTTCCATAGGATCTTGTTCATAGCACTAATTAAGCATTTACTACACTGTTTGGGGGTGATTTGCTTGTCCGTCATTCTTACTGGACCATCAACTCTGTGATATAGGGACAGTATCCTCCATCTCTATATATCGAGCCCTAACACGGTATCTAGAACTGGGGCTATTGAGCATTTGAAATGTGACTAGTTCAAATTGAGACAAGCTTTGCGTGTAAAATACAGAGTTTGACATAGGAATAAGAGAATGTAAAATATGTCATTGATAAAGTTTTATATTGATCACATTAATTAATTATACATTAAAATGATAAATACTTTGGATACACTGAGTTAAACCTTTTAAAATTCATTTTATCTGTTTTTTTTTTTACTTACTAGAAAGTTTAAAATTATATATGTGACGCCCTTTATGTTTTTTATTGGAAAGGACTGGTTTCGAACATCGTAGAGGCTTGTCCAAGTCGGTGTCTTAGCAGCAAAAAGAAAATCTACTCGTTTTAGACCTTGAAGAAATTTTAACAAAGGGAGGATTTATAGAAGTAGGGGCAGGAAATCCACAAAAGATGCTGAAGCATCAAGAGACTAGCAACAGAGGGGAGCAGTTAACACTCAGCCTAAACAAGGGAAGGAGATGATGTCACCAGAGCTGGTGAGCACTACAGGCACGTTAGAGGATCAGCTAGCAGGAGCTCTACTTATAGAGGGAGCCAGTCACCGCCAGAACTGTGAAGCCAAGCAGGGAGACCACCTGCCTTTCATCTTCTTCTGCGCTCCACTGGCCGTAGAGAATCAAAAGCCAGAGGGCAAAGGATCCTGAATGATGCCGTCCTTAGAGGTCACCTCTCACCTTCCAGGGCACTAAGCAGTGTGGAGCAGAGTAGAGAATTGATCAGAGCAAGAAGGGGGCAGGAGATGAAAAATAACCAGCATAGGGCTCAGTAAATGTTGAATGACTGAATGAAACAAAACCAGCCAGTGGGGAGAGAATGGCGGACAGTGATAATATTTTCCCACCTGGGATCTTTTTGCAGCGGTGCTTTTCATAGGATTCTGTGGCACTGAGAGTTTGGTGAAATTATTTCAGGACTTCACAGACATTTCTTCCTGTGATTTTACATATCTATATATCTATATCTATATCTTGTTTGAATATCTTAAATGTATCATTAGGAAGATTTAGGTCTGCATTAGTCTTTTATGAAAATTCAGGTCTACTACACGTGTCCACTTACATAAAATTGTACACATTAGTATGCCAGTGTAGCACATGTGCAGAGCTCAGTGAAATGCCAAGTTTCGGGCAGGTGTATCTGCCCATGTTCTCATGTCTAGTCATGTTATATCATTTTATATCATGTTTCTGTAAATATGATATATTTATCAAAGAATTACACAATTGCAGGGCCACCTGGGTAGCTCAGTCGGTTAAGTGGCCGACTTCGGCTCAGGTCATGATCTCATGGCTTCTGAGTTCCAGCCCCTGGTCGGGCTCTGTGCTGACCGCTTGGAGCCTGGAGCCTGCTTCAGATTCTGTGTCTACTTCTCTCTGCCTCTCTCTCTCTCTCTCTCTCTTAAAACAAACAAACAAACAAACAAACAAACATATATACATTAAAAAAAGAATTACACAATTGCAAATATTGTTAGGAATTCCATTTGAAATGCATTTCTGGCCATTTGTGCGTCCCATTCCCTATTCCTGGAAGGTTATTCCTTCAGTTCTCAGCAACGTTGAGATTAGGATATTTCTGGTCCTTTTCATCCTTTTTCCTTTAGCTCTCTCAAATGTTTCCTCCTCAGGAAAGGCTTCCTTAATCACCTAATATTTTAATTAGTTCCCCCTCCCCTTCATTCTCTATTTCAGCCCTGTTTTATTGTTCACATAGTCCTTTTCACAATGTGTAACTGTTTTGTTTCATTTCCTCCTCATTTGGTTTTTGTGTGCCTCCTTAGCAAAAATTTAAATCTCATCACTGCTAGGACGGGGTTCCTCCTTAGCATGAGTGGGGCTCTACTGTAGAGACATTTACCTATATTAATCCATCTGCTCATAAAATCCTTGTGAGGGTCCTTCTGAACCCCCTTTTAGAGATGAAGACACTGAGAGAGAGAGATGAGTAATCTAATGAAGGTCACGTAGCCATTACATGGGAGAACCAGGAGTCAAGACCAGAAGTCCGGCTCCAGTTCTTCTACTCAGTGGGAACCCAGAGGTACAGCAGCACAGTTGATATTACAAGCTTCAGATTTCAGGGCCCAAACTGACAACAATAATACTGGCTGGGGTGCCTGGGTGGCTCCGTCGGTTAAGCATCCAACTCTGGCTTTCAGCTGAGGTCATGATCTCATGGTTTCATGAGTTCAAGCCCTGCGTCCAGCTCTGTGCAGACATGGAGAAGCCTGCTTGGGATTCTCTCTCTCTCTCTCTCTCTCTCTCTCTCTCTCTGCCCCTCCCCCACTTGTGCTGTCTCTGTCTCTCTCAAAATAAATAAGTAAAATAATACTGGCTAACATTTATTGAAAGCTGACTATGGCGCTTTCAATGGTGTTTCAGTGGTGTTACTATAGTGTTTTATAGGAATTATTATTATTATTACAATAACCTTATAAGATAGGTACTACTATTATCCCCATTCTATAAAGGAGGAAATCGAAACCTAAGGAGATTAAGTACCCTTCCAACGCTCATGCAGCCAAAAAATGGCAGAATAGGAATTTGAACCTAAGCTTGGAATCCTGCCTGGAATCCTGCCCAGAATCCTGATTCTGCCATGTGCCCCACCTCACCGTGTCTGGTACCATGTGTAATTGGGCATATATTTCTCAGCTGTACTTTGGAAGAATATATACTTGCTGAGCTCATATGTGTTCTCCGGATGGAGAGCTGGAGGGCAGGTTTATATAGACGAGTTCATTCTGAGCAGAGGTCACCAGGAAACTTTGTGTTTAATCTGTGTCTTCATGTCCTCTCCAAATTGTGTTCATCTTGGGCTCCCCAAACTGATGTTCAGCATTATCATTTCCCTATGGAAAATCTGGGAGACTCACAAATGTGTGGAAATTAAACAGCCTGTGCCTAAATAACCAATAGGTCACGGAAGAAATGAGAAATAAGATGATGAAAATGAGGATACAGTATCCCGAAACTTAGGAGATGCAATTAGAGCCTCCTATGAACACATGTGCATGTTTATTTCTATCTTCTTCATTTGATTCACATTATTATTATTGTTATTATTTTATTTATTTATTTTAGAGAGATTAAGAACATGAACAGGGGAGAGGGGCAGAGGGAGAGAGAGAGAGAGAGAGAGAGAGAGAGAGAGAGAGAGTCTTAAGCAGGTTCCACGCTCAGCACAGAGCCTGACTCAGGGCTCAATCCCACGATTGATCATGATCTGAGCTGAATCAAGAGTTGGATGCTTGGGAAGCACCTGGGTGGCTCAGTCAGTTAAGTGTCCAACTCTTGATTTTAGCTCAGGTCATGATCTTACAGTTTGTGAGACCCAGCCTTTTGTCAGGCTCTTCACTGCCAGCACAGAGCCTACTTAGGATTCTCTCTCCTACTTGTTCCCTCCCCTACTTGTTCTCTCTCTCTCAAAATAAATAAACATTAAAAAAAAAAAAAAGAGTTGGACAGTCAACCAACTGAGCCACCCAGGTGCCCCTTGATTCACTTTCTTATCTATTTAACCAACACTTACTGAAGGTCAATTCTGGGCCAGGTGCAGTGCTTAGGTTTGGGGATACGACGACCAGAACACCGTCATAGCTCCATAGGGATTAGCTAGGCAGATAGAGTACATAAACTGATGACACCAATTGGTTAAACCTTGCTTACACTGGGATTCTAAATTTTTTTTTCTAACGTTTTATTTATTTTTGAGACAGGGAGAGACAGAACATGAACAGGGGAGGGTCAGAGAAAGGGAGACAGAGAATCTGAAACAGGCTCCAGGCTCTGAGCTGTCAGCACAGAGCCCGACGCGGGGCTCGAACTCACGGACCGAGAGATCATGACCTGAGCCGAAGTCGGCCACTTAACTGACTGAGCCACCCAGGCGCCCTGCTTACACTGGGATTCTAATCAGCAAGACTGGAAAAAGGGTCCTATTCTTTTGGTCTGTTACTATCTGATTTTGTCTTTTATTTTACTCTCCTCCAGCTTTCCTTCTCTCTTGGGGACTACCTTTTCTAGCTGTCTTGTGTCCACTTTTTTCCCCTGTGTGTTATTATTTATAAATAATTACAGCTAATTCAAGATTATTTCTTGTGGATTTTGTGCAATTAATGTTTGAACCCAAATAGTGGAATCTGGATTTAAACTTCCCCTCCAGATTCCCACCTCCTGCCCCCAGCTAATGAATACTCAGGGATTAGTTGTAACATTAGCCTGAGGAAAGTTGAATTAGACAATCATTAGTTCTTCACTATTCCCTATTCCCCACTATGCACCACAAAATTTAGGATCTCTTCCAAAGCCACATAGGAATTATATATATATATATGTGTGTGTGTGTGTGTATATATATATATATATATATATATATATGTGTGTGTGTGTGTGTGTGTGTGTGTGTGTGTGTGTGTGTATAATCTTTTTTTGGTATTTTCCTAGTTCTCTGCTCCACTTCCACCAACACACATATTTACAAATAGATGTCTTCTGACTTCTTTTCTGCTATCCCTAGAGTTATGGAATGTTGTTTTGAAATTCTTCTTTGGGTTTTCATAGCCCTATTTATATCCCCAATTCCTTGCATACTGCCTGGTACATAATAGAGGTCTGATAAGTATATGTGAAAATAAATCCAAAGTGAAAAAAGAGAAAAAAAATCAGTATATTATTTTTGCATGAAGAGTGTTGCTATATTTAAATTGAGGGGGTTATGTATAGGTTTTATTCCTAAATTACCTGGTCCTCAAGAATAGGGACGAGTCTTGGGGCACCTGGGTGGTTCAGTGGGTTAAGCGCCCAACTTCGGCTCAGGTCATGATCTCCCAGTTTGTGAGTTTGAGCCCTGCATCAGGCTCTGTGCTGAGAGAGCAGAGCCTGCTTCAGATCCTCTGTCTCCCCGTCTCTCTGTCCCTCCCCTGCTCATGTGCTCGCTCTCCTTCTCAAAAATAAATAAACATTAAGACAAAAAAAAAAAGAATAGGGACTGGTCTTTGTTCTTCTTTGTATCATCTGTTACCTCATGCCTAACACAATATCTGGTACAGAACAGATCTTAATTTACATTGTTGAATAAAGAATGAATAAATATCATTAAATAAATATCAGTAAATATCTGTGGATGATATAGATGAGGATTTATATTAATAATATTACCTGGAATATTCCCTGGAACAAGGTATAAGTAACCTAGGTAAATAAACTATAAATAGTATTAGAAGAATGTCTATGGAGATGAGACTACATTGGTGTAACTCCTGCTCTGGGAACCCCTCCCTTAGAATGGGTGTGCCTACTTCTGTTTCTTTTCCTCCCAAAGAAACTGGAGCCGAACTTCGGAGATGGCTTTGCACAAGAAATGGGAGTACAAGAGTGTGAACATGTGGCTGTGGGGTTTTTGTTAATGTAGTCATTTCCTTCCAAACACTTGAAAAATATTTTTCTTTTATATTTTCCATCCTATTGCCATTGCCTCTGTGCTTTCTCTTCATTTTACATTTAAATTCTGTAAACTGTCCAGTTAATGTGGACATGCATAATAAGTGGGCCCAGATCTTATTCTAAATGGAAGCCAGAACCAGCGTCCAGACACTAGGAAAGCATAATTACCCCAAGAACAGAGTTAGGTTTTCTGGAAGGGCTTTTATCAGTGTGTGTGTGGAGCCCCAGATGAATGTTTCAGCATTAGACAAGGAAAAAGATTTATGAAATACATATCTCCTCTTTCCTGGGGAGGAAAAAAAACCTCTTTTGCAAAAAGACTTAGGGTGTGAGTCCCTCCTGACCCTTAAGGGAAAGAAAGAAAATTATATCAAATCTATGCATGCTAAAATAATATTCACTCAAAATAGGGAATGATTGATTTTTTCCATATGTTCTTATCCTATTTCAATTTAAATTAATTTTGCAGGAGTCATTAACCATCTCTGCAAAATATGCTGGGTTTGCTTCTGATGCTGGCTTTGGCACACCTGCAGCCAGTGCGTGTCTTTATGGTTAATGTGTAGGAACCAAAATTAATTTCAGTGAAACAGCCAAATGGTCCTCGGGAGTCCTTGCTCATATGTCTGGTTAGTATTCACCGGGGGCAGAAAACAGCCTGACAAGGGTGATAGAAATGTTTCAAAGGATCTTTTCTAAGTTCTCTCACTATCTTTTTTTTTTATTTGCAGGTGCAAAAATTCCATTTGTAATTCTTTAATTCCAAGGGCAATGGGTGTCTTGGGGTCTCAGAATTCAGGACAAGTGGCCAGCTGGGACACGATATTATGTTTGCAAGTCATGGCAGGTGCAGAAGGAGGGCAAGCAGTTAAGAGTTTGGCCCACTCGCCTCTTTTTCTCTTTTTGTGCTTCCTTTTACTCTTTCAGGCGGGTGTACAATTACACGAGCTGAATTCGTTATCTCCCAAAGCTGTGCTGTTGTACATCCAGGAAAAGGACTTGATTACTCAACCCATGTTTCCAGGAGCCTTATTTGGGTTCTTTTGTGCAGCAGAAGCAAAAGTGCTGAGTGCACCCTCTATTTGTTTTGCGATTTGCCTGCTGGGCACATTACTTGCTATCACTCTGGTTTCAATAGATGGTCTTTCCACTGAGGTTTTAGCATGTCTATATTTAGAAAACAATAAAAGATGTATAAGATGGAAAAATTAGAGGAGAGCAAAAGTGCACAGAGGAGGAGCGAGAAGGGCAAGAGCTAGTCACAGATCCTTTTCAATGATAAGAGATGCCCCTGGCACCCAGGCTTGATTTCTTTCTTGCATTGCCAAGTATTTCACTGTACAATGCGGAGTTATTAAGTGTGGAGATGAGGAATGGAACAATAGCCAAAGAAAACATGGATCCACTACTCCATGGCGTCCTCAGAGTTAGCTTTGCCAGGGCATACGACAGAAACGGTGTGAGAATACAGGGGCCGATGCGTCGGCTACAAATGGTATGTCTGTGTGCTATGATAACCACATATATAATCTCCCCTTTTGTGCCTTTGTCAGCACATGAGCTTCTGAGGAAGTCAATGACTTCCTTCCCCACCAGGAGTAGTTTGTATGGTTCTTCTGCAAGCTGTGGCGAGAAACTTCAGTTTGGGGATTCCAGAGATGAATGTAACCAGAATATGCTCTGGTTTGTCTCCCTGGATTCTGATGCTTTGATAAGATTAATGGGCAAAATACTTGGAGATTAAAACAAGAAGGAGAAGAAGAAAAGAGGAAAGATAAACAAAGTAAGGAAGAAATGACATTGAGATGAGCTATTGCCTTGACTGTAGCTATAAAAACCTCATTGTTCATTATATCAGATAATAATAGGTTTATTTGGTTGTCTGTGGGCTTGATATATGTTTGCCTATTTTTACATGGCCTCTTTAATGCTATACGGAATATTGTACACATTTACTTATTTCTGTATATATTTACTTACTGACTTTATACTATACCCAGCATTGGGTCAAACCCAGTTGGACACTTAACAAATAGATATAGGAGTTGCCATAGCCTCTAACTTACATTAACCGTAGGGTATGCATAGACATTTTCTTTGGTGTTGAAAATAAAATGAAAGAAAGAGAAGACAGGCAGTAAAGCACCCAGCTCTTGATTTTCGCTCAGGTCATGATCTCATGGTTTGTGAGTTTAAGTCCCGCATCAGGCTCTGCGCTGACAGCATGGAGCCTGCTTGGGACTCTCTCTCTCTCTCTCTCTCTCTCTCTCTCCCTCTCTCTCTCTCTCTGACCCTCCCCTGCTATCGTGCTTGCACTCTCTCTCTCAAAAGAAATAAATAGTTTAAAAAAGAGTAGAAAAAAGTTATTTTGCCAAAACATATATATAAGAGGTGTGTATAACCTTAAGATGTTTAATTGAATACACATCTCTTCCTTGACAAGTTCAAGGCCCACGACTATTTAAAATGATACGATTGGGGCACCTGGCTGGCTCAGTAAGTAGAGCATGGGACTCTTGATCTTAGGGTTGTGAGTTCAAGCCCCACGCTGGGTGTAGAGATTACTTAAAATCTTGAGAAAAAAATAATGTTATGATTAAGAGGAAAAAACAATTGCGTGATGAAGTAGCTACTGTCAGGTTGCAGCTGCCTGGTTGGACATCACCACAAGACTTAGCCCTATCTGAAAACATCAGATTCTGGTATAATCAAAAGTAACCCTAAAATTGCCACCCATCTACTGGGGAACATCACTTTCTTCCAACATTAGGATGCCTGTTGGTGTTTTAGGCAGAAAGTCTTGGATGTACCTCTAGGCCAGGCTCCCTGGATTTTCCTGGGGAAAGGAAGTGGACCACACCCTGCCCCTGCCTTATGGCCTCTCTGTGGAATGGCCAACAGGAAATACTGCTAGGAAACCGGACCCTTGAGTCCTAGTGCTGGCCCAGCCACCCTTGTGAGCTGGAAGCAAATTAACTTCATCTCCCATAACCGCAGTTCCTCATGGGTGTGAAAAGATGTACTACTTTCTCTGGATGATTCAAAAGACCATTTTCCGGGGTAGCAGGCAATGTTATGGAAAGAGCGAAAGCTTTGGAGTCATCCAACCTCAACATTTCCTCAACAGATATTTATTTAGCATCTACTCTATGCCACGTACTGTTCTAGGCAGTAGAGAGGCACTTGGTGTGGAGGGGATCACTATTAGTCTGTGTCACTGGCAAATCACTTAGCTCATCTCAGCTTATTTTTTCCAGCTATAAAGTGGGAATTATCATAATTCAAGATCTGTTAGCATTTGACACAATGGTATGTAAATCACTTATTATACAGTAGGGGTTCAATTAACGCTATGTAAATAATATTATATAACATGTGGGAAAATGCTTTTATGCTTGCATAATGCTATCCAGATATGTGAATTCGTTTTTCATCTCTTCTCTGTACCGTATGGCTTTAAAGCCACAGACCATCACAAAATTATACCGTAGAGTTCATAACTTCCCTTTATTTCTTTAAAAGGGACTTCATTTATTAAAGAAATGCTTTTTGAGTACCTACTATGTATTAAATACCAGGCTGGCGCTAGGGATATAGAAATAAATGAGATTCTCCAGGCCTTACTTAGGATCATAACAATAAATACTTGGATTTCAGCAGGGTTCTTGCTTTGGAGGGCTTATTCTTCTAGAGTTTATGTTGGCTCTTTACTGTTTAGAAAAAAGAAAACAGCCCTTGGCAAGTGAGTTAAGCTAAAGTTTTACTAGAGAGACTGAAAGCTCTTTCTATAAGACCCCTGGCAATTTCACTCTATTCAAGATGAAACAGACAATAGAGGACATGTTTCCTGTAGCTGCCCCAGCGGTAAATGGTCCATCTATCAATATCCTTTACAACAAGAGAAAATCGATCAAATTATTTACTGTAGCCAGCCATGTGGCCAGTGTTGTTACAGATATTTCAGAGGATATAAATAAAAGAGGATATTGAGGGGATAGAGATCAGTGTAAGATGTGACACCAGCCCTGGAGGCAAGAGGTGGAATCATTTGTTAATTTACTCATTCACTCATTCAAGAAAAATCTGTTTAGTAACCATGGCCTTGAAGGAATTGCACTGAGTCCTGGATCTACAAATGAGAGAACCAACAAAGCAGAAGAATATTTGCTGAACATCTATTATGTACCAGACACGATCTATCACTTTACCTACATCATCTCAATTTATTCTCCCATCAACCCTAAAAATTAAGTTGTAATCTTTGACCTCAAAGAGTTAGCTGGGGTATGACAGGACAGAAAACAACCATACACAGTGTGAGAAGCAATGTCAGGAAGGAACAGGCCCAGGGCTGGTAAGCTCAGTACAGGGGGGAATAGTTTAGGTGTCCTGAGAGAGTGGGTGCAGAGGTGACGGCATTCTGGTTTTAAAGCAGAAATCAAACACGTCTAAGAGATACTACTGAGCAGGCAGGGATACAGACAACAGACAGACAGATAGGGGTTGATAGCATGGACTATAAGTGCTGCAGGAGCTAGGGAAAGTCCAGGCTCTCAGAGCACCGAGTTACCCCTCCCTTCCTATGGGTTCACCTAGAGTTGTTGCCTCAACTGAGAAAATTGATTTCCCTGAGAGAATGATGCTGGGACACAGATTTCTAGCCCAATTCATGGTGCACATGGGGCCTTTTTTATAATTCATGCTCTGTTTTGTGAAGGAAGTAGGTCTCTTCTGCTCTGTGCTCTGTTTTAGAGTCAGGAACTGATCTTTGCGCCGATGCCACGCTGGATCTTGATTTATTTTATGTTGATGACACTTAGAAATAAGAAATGGGAAGCAAACTGATCTTCTCTATGTCCCACTCTTTGGTTTTGATGGATAAAATGGCCTTCTTCAAGCTTTTCTTCTTTTAGTTGGAAGGTATTATAAGACACAAGTTAAATGCTGAAGTGTGGAGCCAGGTAGACCTAAGTTCAAATCCTATTATCTGCCCCTTATTAGCTGGGTGATGTTGGACATGGAATCTCTTCCAATTTGGATCACAAGATCGAATCAAACTCTGAGAAGTGGAGATACAGTTCTCAATTTGGAGCCCACCAAAGAAAAATTCAAAGAGGGCTCCTTTATCTTTCTATGAATAAATAGGTGTAACTCAGTGACCACACCTGCAGCATTAAAGCCATCGAGAAAGAGAAAAAGCAGCCAGAGGCTGGTCTCTAACTAGTTTGCTCTAAATACCTGATCCTCAAGAAAATTGTTAGGGTTTTTTGCAATAAGGAGTGTCTTCGGGTCTTGCTGAGTCTTGGAGGGCTGTGATTTTATTCAGAAAATAGTCTTTATTGAAATAACTGAACGGGTAAATAGGTAGGAGGCTAGAACTTTTAACCTGCAATAATAATAATAATAACAGATTAATCTGAGGGTGCTTACTATATACCGGGCATTGTGTTAAGCACTTTATTATGAATTAACTAATTTAGTCCTACAATTACCCTATAATGTAGGTGCTATCTTTCATATCTATTTTAAGGTAAGGAAATTGAGGTACAGAAAGGGACAGTGGCTTGCCTGCCTGGCAGAACCAGGATTTACATTCATAGATGGGCTTCAAGGCCCATGTAATGAACCACTCTCCAGCCCTATAAGCCAACTTCTTTAAAAATAATTATAATAATAACATTGTATGTGTTCTAATTATAAAAGTAAGTCATGGTAGAAAATTTTGAGAACAGAGGAGTAAAGAAGCCAAAATTATTCATATTTTTATCACCCAGGGATAAGGTTTATTAATATTTGGGTCTATTTCCTTTAAGAAATTAAATTACATATATAATACTCATTTCAAATAGCATAATGCTGCATATAAATTTTTAAATTTAATGTTAAAATTTGAGCATCTTCCCATGTTACTAAATGTTCTTAGGAACATAGATGCCTGCAAATATTCCAATTATCTGGAGGTATCATGATTTACTTTTAAAATCTCATACCACTGGACCATTAGGTTGTTTCCAATGTTCCTGGGACTTCTCTGAGACTTCTCTGAGACTTCTCTGTTGGTTTGTTAAGGATTCCTTAGCCTCACATTTTCAAGAGCTGCCTGGGCTATTGGATGAGCAGCTTATCTTCCAATGAAGGGAATGTGCTCACATACTTCTCCCAGGTAAGAACGCCCTTGAACCATTGAAAACAGGTGAGAATTGAGAGCATCCAAATTCTCAATAAGAGTCCAGAATTTCATTCAATTAAAAAAACACTCTGTGTAATTTCTTCCTAGTTTTGTAAATAAAACATATATCTTATGAAGAAAGTAGAATGTACACATGAGTAAACAAGGAAGAAAAGATCTAAAATCTCACCACTCGGTTTGATGAATATTTCTCTTTCTGCACTATACACTATCTTGTAACCTGCTTATTTTATTAAGTAGCATATTACATTTTTCATAATGTATACATATATGAAGTCATCACGATGTACACTTTAAATATCTTACAATTTGATTTGTGAATAATACCTCAATAAAGCTGGAAAAAACAAACAGCTACCAAATAGTAACTGCTTTCTTCTCAAACCTCGTCCAACCCAGAGGGCTGATCCCTACAGAAAATCACTTTTTAACTCATTTATTTTTATATAAATTTGAAGCATTTTTTTTCTCCTTCTTCATTTTGCCAAACCTACCATGAAGCAGTACTTTTTGAGTGCTCTACTTTTAGAGTGGGGCCCCTACCATCAAGGAGTCAGCCTTCTGCTTGCGGAAGTAAGACCCACATTCTTGGAAAAAAGACAAAAAGATAAGGCTATAAAAAAGTGATCCAAGGGGCGCCTGGGTGGCGCAGTCGGTTAAGCGTCCGACTTCAGCCAGGTCACGATCTCGCGGTCCGGGAGTTCGAGCCCCGCGTCAGGCTCTGGGCTGATGGCTCAGAGCCTGGAGCCTGTTTCCGATTCTGTGTCTCCCTCTCTCTCTGCCCCTCCCCCGTTCATGCTCTGTCTCTCTCTGTCCCAAAAATAAATAAACGTTGAAAAAAAAAATTAAAAAAAAAAAAAAAGTGATCCAAAGTGGTGCTTCCAATGAGGACATATGTGGGAATAAGGAAAATACAGATCATTTTACAAATCCAGACCCTCTCTCTATCTTTTTGAGAAAGAGAGGGCACAAGTGAGCAAGGGGCAAAGAGAGAAAGAATCCCAGGAGGGGCAGAGGGAGAGAGAGAGAGAGAGAAAAGTGGGGCTCACCCCAAATGAGACTTGAGCTTACCCCAAATGGGACTCATGCTCACCCCTAGTGGGGCTCCTGCTCACCCCAAGCAGGGCTCGAGCTTATCCAATGTGGGTCTCAAACTCACAAACTGTGAGATCATGACCTGAGCCAAAGTCAGATGCTTAACAACTGAGCCACCCAGGCACCCTTCCTCTATCCTATCTTTAACCGAGAATATTGTGTCCAATTTTCCCCTCCATCTCTCCATTGCCTCAAGTTGCTTGAAAAAGAGTGTAGTTAGCTGTGCCATGTACAATCCCCCTGACCAAATGTCTGCCTCTAGTTTTTTAAAGAGATATTTCTACCTCCCTTTCTTAATTTATTCAAGAAAGAAAGAAAGAAAGAAAGAAAGAAAGAAAGAAAGAAAGAGCGTTTGTACTAGAAACTAAGCCTACGTTTAGTTTTTAAATGACTGAGTTGAAATCAATGAAGAAAGGACTCTGAGCTGCCCTGGTTTTCCCACACAGACTTTATTAAAAGGGAGGACACTTTATTTTTTATTTATTAAAAGAGACTTTATTCCCAGAGGAACTGTGAGCCTAGGGATCACTAAGGGTATGAAGTGGTAAAAAGATCAGATGAAATGTAGTCATCTTACTTTGTGATAAAACTCATGCTGAAAGAGCTTAGAAATGGCTTTTTTGGTAAGCTGACAGAATAAGCAAGCAGATTTATTTAAAATTCCTGTATCTCTTGCTATTTCATAGCTTCAGGTCATTCCCATAGCATCACTCTGAACTCACTTTTATTGTAATTATTTACCATAACCTGTTATGTTTACTTTAAATAATCAATTATATTTTAAAGAGATGTTTAAAAAGAACAGCCAGAAACAGTCTTTTATATCCTCCCATAGAGTTACCATTACTGGTGGTCTTGTTTCCTTTGTGCAATCCTGATTTTCAACTGGTATAATTTTCCTTCTTCCTGAATGTCCTTTAGCATTTCTTGTAGTACAGATCCACTGGTGCAAATCTTTTCAGCTTTTGTATACCTGAAGAAATCTTTATTTGTCCTTTCACTTTGAAAGATGTTTTCACTGGGTATAAAATTCTAGGATGACAGGGTTTTTTTGTTTGCTTTTTGGTCGTTTTTTGTTTTCTTTCAGTACTTTTTTTAAATAAATTTATTTATTTTGAGAGAGAAAGAGAGGGTGCATGTGCATACAAGGGAGGGAAGGGCAGAGAGAGAGGGAGAGAGAGAGAATCCCAAGCAGGCTCCATGCTGTCAGCACAGAGCCTGACTCAGGGCTCGATTTCACAAACTGTGAGATCATGACCTGAGCCAAAATCAAAAGTCCTATGCTTAATGGACTGAGCCACCCAGGAGCCCCCTGTCAGTACTTTAAACATGTTGCTTCATTGTCTTCTTGTTTGCATTTTTTCAGACAAGAACTTTACTGGTTTACTGTCATTCTTATCTTTGTTTTTCTGGCAGTTTCTAAGATTTTTCTCTTTTTGCTGGTTTTGAACAAGTTGATTCAGATGTGTACTTTGGTGTACTTCTCTCTTGTTTCTTACACTTGGGTTTGTTGAGCTTCTTAGATCTATGGGTTTAGGATTTTCATTAAATTTGGAAAGTTTTCAGCCATTATTTCTTCAAAATGTCTTGTATTCCCATCTCTTTTTCTCTGTCTCTTTTTTTTTAAGTTTATTTATTTACCTTGAGAGAGAGAGAGAGAGAGAGAGAGAGGAGAGCACAAGTGGGGGAGGGGCAGATAAAGAGGAAGAAAGAGAATCCCAAGCAGGATCCGTGCTGTCAGCACAGAGCCCAATGTGGGGCTGGATCTCATGAACCGTGAAATCATGACCTGAGTCAAAATCAAGAGTCAGACACTTAACCAACTGAGCCACCCAGGCGCCCCACCCATCTCTTTCTTCTGTTATTTCCTGAATTGTCCCTTCAAAATTCATATGAAGCTCCAACTCCGATGTGACTGTATTTGGAAATAGGGCATTTAGGAAGATAATTAAGGTTAAGTGATGTCATAAGGGTGAGGCCATAGCATGTGTCCTTGTAGGAAGAGGAAGAGACACCAGAGATCAGTCTCTCTCCACATGCATGCACAGAGGAAAGTCCAAGTGAGGACACAGTAAGAAGGCAGCTGTCTACAAGCCAAAAAAAGATCTCACTAGAAACCAACCCTGAAGGTACCATGCTCTTAGACTTCCTGCCTCCAGAGCTGTGAGAAAATAAGTTTCTGTGGTTTAAGCCCCCAATCTATGGTATTTTGTTATAACTATAGAAGACTAATATAATAGTATAAAAAGTTCTCATATTAACCATGGCACTCACTCCCACCTGACATCCAGTTTCCCCTATTATAAACATCTTACATCAGTATGGTATTTTTGTTATAATTAATGAACCAATATTGATACAATATTGATATATTATTATCAGCTAAAATTTATTCAGATTCCTTTAACCTTCCCATAATATACTTTTTTTCCAGGATTCTCCTAGTATATCAAATTAAATTTATTTGTTACGTCTCCTTAGGCTCCTCTTGGCTGACAGTTTTTAGAATTTCCTTGTTTTTGATGACCTTTGAGGTTTTCAGAGACATTGGTTAGGTTATAACAGGATGCTCCTTTACTAGATTTCCTGACTTTTTAAATGATTAGATTAGGGTTTTGAGTTTGGCCATACAAATACCAATACCCTTATGAGCATTCTTCTTGATGACCAGTGTAGCACAAGATTTGTCCACTCAGGGTCCACTCAGGGTGCTGGGAACATAAATTATTCCAGGCCCTGTGTGAAGTCTGATGATTGTCTGTGTGCTCCTTTCCAGTGGGTCTTTTCCCTTATTTGGGTACATTCTTCATTCCCATGTCCAGTTAGTTCTTGCCTGAAGACTAAAAAGGAACCACAGTTTTCTGAAGCCCTTGCTCTCTCTCTCTGTGCAGCTCTCTCTTCTCTGGCCCTACCCTGTGAATTCTGTATACCTTGGTTCCTCCAAATCCACAACCCTGGCTACTCAACTCAGGGAGATTTCTGGGCTCTGTTTGGGATTTTCCTCCCTGTGCTATAGCCTGGAAACTCTGTAGGCATTAAAGTAGCTATCGTAGGGCTCACCTCATCTATTTCTTTTCTCTGAGGGATTATTGTCCTAGGTTTTGAGTGTCCGGTATCTAAAAACCATTGCTTCATATTTTGACTTGTTTCTTAATTTTATTTTAGAGAGAAAAAGAGGAGGGGGGGCAGGGGAAGGGGCAGAGGGAGGAGGGAGAGAGAGAAAGAATTCCATGCTCAGCATGGAACCTGACATAGGACTGGCTCCCATGACCCCGGGATCATGACCTGAGCCAAAACCAAGAGTTGGATGCTCAACTGACTGAGTCACGCAGGTGCCCCTTAATTTTTCTTTTTAATGGAATGCTTTGTGAATTTGGGTGTCATCCCTGCAAAAGTGGCCATGCTAATCTTCTCTGTATCATTCCAATTTTTGTGTATGTGCTGCTGAAGCAAACACTTGCTTCTCAATTTTAAGTGGAGAGTAAATCCAGTTTCTCAGTATTATGGCCACATACTGAAGTCAAAATTACATTTTTGTTTTATCATAGTAAAATATGCATATCATAAAACTTACATTTAACTGTTTCAAGTGTACAGTTCAGTGGCATTAAGTAAATCTACATTGTTGTGCCACCATCACCATCATCCTCCTCCACACTTTTCCATCATCCCAAACTGAAATCCAGTACCCATCAAACAATAACTCCCATTTCCCCTTCTCCTCAGTCTTTGAAGACTACTGTTCTGCTCTCTGTCTCCATGAATTTGACTATTCTAGGTACCTCATGTATGTAGAATCATATATGTATCCTATTGTGTCTGACTTATTTCAGTTAGCGTAATAGCCTCAAGCCTCATCCGTGTTGTAGCATGTGTCAGAATATCTGTCTTCTTGAAGGCTGAATAATATTCCATTGTAGGTATATATCACATTTTGATTATCCCTTCACCTATCAATGGACGTTTAGATGTTTCCACCTTTTGTCTATGATTAGTGCTGCTCTGAATATTAGTATATGTTATGGACTAAATTGTGTCTCCATAAAATTCATGTTAAAGCTCTAGCCCGCATTATGACTATATTTAGAGATAGGGCCTTTAGCGAGATAATTAAAGTTAAATGATATCATAAGTGTGGGACCCTAATCTGATACGACTGATGTCCTTAAGAGAAGAGGAAAGACACCAGAGATTGATTTGTCTGCATGCACAGAGAAGAGGCTAGGTGAGGACACAAGAAGGCAGCTGTCTACAAGCTAGGAAGGCAGACCTCATCAGAAACACACCCTGATACCACATTGGTCTTGGACTTCTCCAAAACTGTGAGAAAATAAATTTATGTTGTGTAAGGCACCCCGTCTGTGGTATTTTTTATGGCAGTTTGAACTAATACTGTATAAAGATATCTGTTCGAGTCCCTGCTTTCAGTTCCAGAAGTGGAACTTCTTTGTATTTTTTGAGGAACTTCTCTACTGTTTTCTGCTGTGCATAATTACTTTTTAATCATCTATTTCTCTGCCAGAAAGTAAGATCTGGGAAGGCAGATTAAATATCTTGTATACCTTGTACGTAGGACTTTGTAAATGCTCAATAAATATATGTTAACTTCATGAGTGAACACATGAGTTTTTGCAGCTGAAAATTAATTATTAGTAGTAATAACTATTAGAGGCAGCGTTATATTGTAGAAAAAGCACGAAACTAGAATTTTAGTCATGTCTTGGCTACCAACTTACTTGTGACCTTGGATAAAGTATTAAATCTCTTGGGGTCTCAGTTGTCCTCATCTGAAGATGAAAGAGTTGTATTGAATGATTTCAAGGTCTTTTCAGCACTCATATGTCTTGGTTCTCTGGTTCTCAGTGCTGGGATACCTAGCATCACTAGTTGTGCCTCCTTGCAAATACTACTGCTTGCTAAGTTGCCTGCTGTTAGGGCTTAGGCAAAGCAGGGTACCAGGTTAAGGTCCCTGGTGAGCTCAACTGGGTTGGCTGTTTCCCAGAATTACCAATGGTTGAGAACACACCAAAGATTAGATTAAAAGCAATATCAGTCATCAAAACTAAAAGTCAAGTACAATGGCCTGTAGTAGGAGCCAACCATACCAGGAAGAGGTCAGGAAACGGGCTGCAAAGCTAGACTACACAGCTGAATGGTGGTTGGCTTCATGACGGTGGCTATGGATAGTGCTGGGTCTCCAGCGTTCTGTGACAGGATTCTTTGTGTCTCTGTCTTTCGGGATTTTAATTAGGGTGTTAATTGCTACTTTTTCTACCACTTAGGCTAGAGACGAATGGAAATAAAAACTTCAAAAAGAACTAGGCCTTGGGGCACCTGTGTGGCTCAGTTGGTTAAGTGTCCAACTCTTGATTTCGGCTCAGATCATAATCTCACGGTTCATGAGTTCACGCCCTGAGTCAGTCTCTGTGCTGACAGCAAGGAATCTCTGTCTCTGTCTCCCTCTCTCTCTGCTCCTCCCCCACATATGCATGTTTTTTTTTTCTCTCTCTTTCAAAAATAAATTAATACTAAAAAAAGAACTAGACCATAATTTCTCTATGAAATACTTAAAAAATTAAATGTAAAATGCATTTAAGTTAGGGTAAAATGTAAACACTGGTGAATTTAAATAAAGAATATTTAGGAGTTCCTTGTATTTTTTCTTTCAGCTTTTCTGTAAGTTTGAAATTATGTAAAACTTAAAAGCTACCAAGAAAAAGAGAAAAAATGTATTTTAAGGAGATTAAGAGAAAACCCAGAAGAGGACACACAGGAGCTTGCCTACCTAAGTGTCCTTTATCTCCCTCCCTTCCTAGAGTATACTCTACTTTTCCTGTAAGCATTAGAGCTGCCATAATTTAAATCCATCCCCACTGTGGGGAATATTTACTTCAGTCTGGAAGCATTTTATATGGGAATTTACCTACAGCTCCTTTAGAACTGATTTTGTATGCATAGATGAACTGCTTCAAGGGCAAAGCATCCAAATCATCTTTTTATAGAGGTCTTTCGACATTGTTCCTAAGTCTACATCAAAGTATCAATGTATTATTATATAGAACTCTAATTTGACATTAGAAATTCAAGAAGCCACGATTTTATTTATTTATTTTGAGAGAGAGAGTGCAAGCATAAGTGTGGAGGGGTAGGTGTCAGAAAGAGGAAGAGGGAGAATCCCAAGTAGGCTCCACATTGTCAGCATGGAGCCCAATGCAGGGCTCAAACCCACAAACCTTGAGATCATGATCTGACCTGAAACCAAGTCAAATGCTTAACCCAGGCACCCCAAGTAGCTGCAATTTTAGGTTTACCAACTTATCAGAAATCCTCTGGTTTTTGGCTAACCTACATCGTTCTTTTGGAAGAAAGTATTTCTAAAACATAAATCTGATAAAGCTCTTATATCCAAAACAAAGAACTCTTAAACCTCAGTACCAAGGAGATAACCTGATTTATTTTTTAAGACAAAAGATTTGAGGGGCGCCTGGGTGGCTCAGCTGGTTGAGCTTCTGGCTCTTGGTTCCAGCTCAGGTCATGATCTCATAATTTGTGAGATTGAGCCCCACGTCAGGCTCTGTGCTGATGCTCTGAGCTGTACCCTACTCCCTCTCTCCGAAAATGAATAAATAGATATTTTTAAAAAATACATAAAATAAAGGCAAAAGATTTGAGGACATGTCACCAAAGAAGAACATAGCAAGTGCATAAAAAGATGTTTAATATCATTAGTCATTAGGGAAGTGCAAATTAAAATGGCAATAAAATACCACTACACAGGCAGTAAAATGGCTAAAATTCAAAAACACTGACAATACCAAGTGTTGGCAAGAATGTGGAACAGACACAATGTTTGTACATTGCCGGTGGGAATGCAAAATTGTGCATCCACTATAGAAAACAATGTGGCTATTTCTTATAAAATGAAACATGCACTTACCATACGATCCAGCAGTCTCACTCGTAGACAGTCACCCAACAGAAATGAAAATATACTTCACTCGTACTTGAATATTCCTAACAACTTTATTGATAATCGTCAAAAACTGGAATCACCTGAATGTTCACCAACTGATGACTGAATAGACAATGTCTGCCATGTCCATACAGTGAAATACTCCTCAGCAATAAAAAGGAACATACTACTCATATACACAACACCATGGATGAATCCAAAAGTGTTATGCTAAGTAAAAGAAGGCAGACATGAAAGACCACACAGTGTGTGATTTCGTTTATGTAACATACTGGAAAAGTCAAACTAGAGTTACTGAAAGCAGATTAGTGGTTCCTTGGTGCCAAAGATAGGAAGAGAATTGCAAAGGGGAAGAAGGGAATCTTTTAGGTTTGACAGAAATGTTCTATACCATAACTGTGAGGGTTGTTAAGCAAATATACGCACTTATGAGAATTCATTAATTGTACACTTAACTTTTGTGAATTTTACTGTAGTCAGTTATTGCTCAATATTGCTGATTAAAAAAAAAAACTTTAAAATTAAGTTATTCTTTTTATTGCCCCAATATTTTTATCCTAGTGGGTATCTGATATTAGGACCACAGTAACTGCTATTGGAAATTAATAATAAACAGCATCAATGGGCAAATGTTTAACATAGGATGTTTAGAATGACCTAAACTACCAGCTTCACATTTTTCAGGATAAATTAAAAATAAGAGAGAGGGGGTGGTTAACATAATGGAATTTGCTTTGACAGAAGGCTGCTATGGTGTTTTATCTGATGTGAAATGGAAAGGTGACAAATATGGGGATCATTTTAGTTCAGATGTATCAAATATCCTTATTATTCTAGAGCAAATATTAGTGGATTGAATGAATCTCAAGCTGTAGACATTTCTCAGGTCTATTTTTAAACTCAAACTGGCTCTTTCCCAGAAAGAAGAGAAACAAAAATTTACTGGCAGTAAAGCCTTTACCTTTTTTCATTGAATTTTCTGAGGAGATTTAAAAAAAAAAAGCTTCTGAAAAATCAGAACAGATGGAACATTATGAAGAGCACTGCAAAACAGAATACTTTTCAGAGTACTTAGGAGAAAATAAAGTACTCAAAAAGACCTTGTCTTTTTAGAAAATCAGTTGACTAGAGACAAAGTATCAGATGTAGTAAATATTTGTCTTTCTTTGAAGGAACTGAAAACAATAAAAGCCCAGTCACATTAAATTGTTCTCAAGGTTGGTCTATAAGGCACCCGTCCAAAGGATTTCCATCTGAAAAGGATTTGTAGAATTCTTCTTAGAAATAAGATAGTTGAATAGTTTGGGTAAAGCCTGAGAGAACTGATAAAAATGTTGCTCATTAACATTCACTCTCTCTTTTTCCTTACCATAACACTATCCCTTACCATAAAACTTTTCCCTATCAGAAAAGTTAAATTTTAAACTTTCCAAGGGGAAAACGTAGCAGAGAAAATCCCATACATAGCAGCCATGCTTTGCGCTCATAAAAGTTTCACAATCTCCACTTGTAGACAGTTGAATTGGTATTAGAGTAAGTTGCCTGGCTCTTCGCAACAGGTAAAGGATGAGAAGTGGCTTATACAAGGGCTGAGGGACAGTGTGGAGAGTTCCAGGTGTTAAATCTATTTTCCAGTTCACCAGAACTCATTCATTGCAGACATCGCTACCAAACCATTGGGAATGAGACAGTGTAAGGGAACATGTTAACAGCAGCCAGTGAAATAGACCAAAAAACTGTCAGTCCCAGGAAATGTACTAGAGAGGAGAATCGCAAATGCAGCAGTGAATCTTTGCCAAACAGATACAGTTGGTTTGTTGGTTTTTTTTTTTTTTAAACATCACACTTGACAAATCCACCCTGAGTTTCAAAGGGAAGAAGACAAATAAGCTTCCATTTTGTTATCAGTAAAGGTAGCAAGTTGTAAAAAGCTTAAATGCTGTTTTAAGAATAAACTATAGAGAGAACATGGCAAGCTATCATAAAGTAAGAAAAAAATAAAGAAAAAGAAGTGCAGTGAAAACAATAAAAACAAAACTTTCCTTGAAGGGAAACTGGAAATACATTTCCTTGGCTGAACACCCAGTGTGAATAAAAGAGAAAAAAAATAACATCTTGATAAGGCCAAATGAAAGGGTAAACCAACCTTCAGTACTGATGAGATTGTCAAGAAGCCTGTAGGGGCACCTGGGTGGCTCAGTCGGTTGAGCGTCCAACTTCAGCTCAGGTCATGATCTTGTGGTCCATGAATTTGAGCCCCGCAACGGGTTCTGTGCCAACAAATCAGAGCCTGGAGCCTGCTTTGGATTCTGTGTCTTCTCTCTCTGTACCTCCCCTGCTCGTGCTCTTTCTCTCTCAAAAATAAACATTAAAAAAAAAAAAAAGCCTTTAGATGAGTGATTTGGAGTGCTGGTCTTTTGACACCTGAAGGTGTTAACTAAGTTTAAGGAAATACCCAAAGTCTCAAAAAATGCTTTCGAAATTACTTCATTCTGATTCTCTTTTGTTTGAGAAAATCAAATAGATGCCGATAGCTCTTAGATGAGCAGGGATTAAAAGCATAAATGAGGTGTTGTAATGAGCTCAAAGTATTTGGAAACCATTGTGTCTGTGTTTTTGAATGATTGGAATTGCAAGATGTTTACAAAGATGATGATCTAAAAGTAGACGGTCAGGCCTGGCCTCAAATGGCTGCCTGAATGAAAATGAGGATGTTAGGAAACCCATTAAGGACCTCTCTGAGCTCCAGAAACCAGCATGGTTTAATGTCACTGCCTCTAAGAGAGAGCAGGTGACCTATTGCTTTGATCATTTGATAAGCATACCTCCTCCAGGGACAGAGTGTGATCCAAGATGGCAGGTCCATTCTAGGTCCTGGATCTGATGTCTAGAATCTCAAGAAGCCTGGGAATCTTAAGAAGGCTGGGAAATGGACCTGGGATCTCATGGGGGAAGGACTTCTTAAGGAAACTGTTTTTCTTCTTGGCTAAAAAGGCACTCAGGAGGAAGTGTGTCTTCTTTTGCTGCCATTGGATAAATAGATCATTCATCCATTCATCCATCCACCCACCCATCCATCCATCATCTATCTATTTATTATATTCAACCAATATTTTCTCAGTATCTACTATGTGCCAGGTACTGTGGTGCTGAAGATAAAACAGTTAAAGAGACCCTCATGGAGTTTACATTCTAATGGAGAAGTCCCAAAATAAACAAGAACACAAATAAATGTTATACTTAAATATTGTAAATGAGCTCTGAGGAAAATAAACAGGGTGATAAGAGAGTGAACAAAAAGGTCACTAAAGTGAATAAAGTTCACTATAATTAGTGGTTAGGTCACATAGAGCCAAGTCTTGATGGATGAGAAGGAGCTAGCCATATGTAAACAACACCAGGGAAGCAAAGAATGTCTCAGGCAGAGGTAACAGCAAGTACAAAGGCCATAAAGTAGAAAAGAAGGAGCATACATCTGGTGTAGTATGATGAGTCAAGGGAAGAGTGACATTAGATGAGGTTGGAGAGACAAGAAGTTAAGATCTTATTCTGAGTGCACTGGGAAATTGATGGCTTTCAAGCAAGAGAAAAAAATTTGTCATTTTAGTAAGATCACTTTGTGATATTGGAAAGTGTATTGGAATGGAACAAAATGGAAGCAGGGAGACCAGTTAGGAGGTGCAAGGGAATGGTAACTTGTATGAGGGATAGATAGATATATCCCACTAAGAAGCAGGATCTACATCCCTTTCTCCTGAGTTTGGGTAGGCTTGTGACTACTTCTACCAATAGAGTAACACTGGAGTTGACCCTGGGACTTCTGCCTTTAGACCACAGAAGGCCATACCTTCTCTGCGGGAACTTTGCTTGATCCACCATGTCAGAAGTCCACCTATCCTGAGGCTTCCCTAGGCTATGAAGGAGGCTGGGCACATAAATCGTCCCTGTGTAAATTTTCTGTCAACAGCCCCAGCTGAGGTCCTAGTCGACAGCCAGCATCAACGGTCAGATGTGTGATAGAAGATGTCTCCAGATAATTCTAGCCCCTCATTATTAGGTCACCCCCCCAGTCCCTGAGTCTCTCCAGCTGAAGACCCAAGATATCTTGATGCAGAGATAAATCATTCCCGCTATGCCCTGTCTGAATTCCTGACCTACTAAGATTTGAAGTGGTTTGTCACACAGCAAATAGTAACTGGACCACTAGAAGAGGAACATCTTTGAAGGGAGAAATGAAGAGATGCCAGTGAAAACTGAGGGCATAAAAGTGAAGCAATTGAGTAGAGAGATCAAGTAGTTTGTTGGGCACACGAGCGTAAGCAGACAACTGAGCCGGAGACATGATAATCGGCAAACAGCATATGGATCCTATCTACTTTCCTGGGACTGGGTGAGTTCACTCAGGGCAGGGGGTAAGCAGAGTTTAGTTCAAAACCTCATTCTGAAGAAGGTCAGTATTTAGGTAGGTAAGAGGAGAAAGAGTCAGAAAAGGGAACTGAGACCGAGTGAGTGCCCAGTGAGGCAAGAAAAAACCTGAGAGGATGGTTTGTCACAAAAGAAGAGAGAGAAAATTATTTCCAGAATGAAGAGACAGCCAACTTTGTGGAAAACTTTTGAGAGTCAAAAAGATTAAAGTGGCCAATAGATTTGGCAGCAAGGAGATCACTTTTGACCTTGAAAAAGAGCAATTTCAGTGGGGGAGAGGGGGTGGGGATGGGTCAGAAACATAATGGGGTTTTGATCTGTCAAGAAATGAAGACCAGTACATTATTTCAGGAAAATGTTAGATCAGCATGCCATATGCAGCTGGCTTGAGTGCTACCCAAACTACACAATTTACCTGTGAGGAGAATAGCATCATGTGGTAAACAACACGAATTTCTGGCATCAGAACCAGGTTGAAGTAGCCATAGGCAAATTATTTAAACCTGTACAGAACGAGTGCAAGGAAGGTGGTAAGGGGTGAGGCCAGGCTGGTGAGAAGGAAAAGGAGGATGCAGAGCCTCCTTTGTCGTGCAGAGAACGTTAGATCTTATCCTGAAGGGATAAGGAGCCACTGAAGGCAGAAGGAAGTGACAAAACCATTCTTAGGCATGGAAGGTGGACTGAGTTTCCCCAGTTTTATAAAATGCCTTGGACTTTGCACTTAAAATAAAAGGTATCTCTCTAAAAAAAAAAAAAAAAAATGGTGTCTCTGACCAATGCTTGGCAGGACATGTGCTATAATTTGTTTTTCCAACTGTGACACCGGACCTCTTCGTTTTTATAGAGAGGAACTCATGGACCAATTGATCCAGAAAGAGACTATGTGAGAGGAAAGACTAATTTAACTTTCTATTCTTTCCATGGAGGATAATGTCAATGCCATGTGAAGTGGTGATCAAAGAGCAATGTTTATAGCAGCACTCTCAACAATAGCCAAATTATGGAAAGAGCCTAAATGTCCATCAACTGATGAATGGATAAAGCAATTGTGGTTTGTATACACAATGGAGTACTACATGGCAATGGGAAAGAATGAAATATGGCCCTTTGTAGCAACGTGGATGGAACTGGAGAGTGTTATGCTAAGTGAAATAAGCCATACAGAGAAAGACAGATACCATATGTGTTCACTTTTATGTGGATCCTGAGAAACTTAACAGGAACCCATGGGGGAGGGGAAGGAAAAAAAAAAGAGGTTAGAGTGGGAGAGAGCCAAAGCATAAGAGACTCTTAAAAACTGAGAACAGGGTGGCTCAGTCAGTTGAGCATCCGACTTCGGCTCAGGTCACGATCTCTCGGTCCGTGAGTTCGAGCCCCGCGTCGGGCTCTGGGCTGATGGCTCCGAGCCTGGAGCCTGCTTCCAATTCTGTGTCTCCCTCTCTCTCTGTCCCTCCCCCGTTCATGCTCTGTCTCTGTCTCAAAAATAAATAAACGTTAAAAAAAATTAAAAAAAAAAACCAAAAAACTGAGAACAAACTGAGGGCTGATGGGGGGTGGGAGGCAGGGGAGGATGGGTGATGGGTATTGAGGAGGGCACCTGTTGGGATGAGAACTGGGTGTTGTATGGAAACCAATTTGACAATAAGTTTCATATATTTAAAAAAAAAGAGCATGTAGCAAAATAAAAACAAAAACAAAAAAGTAGGCAAAGAGTATTAAAGAGATGTGATACATTTAATAGTGATATGAGAGGATAGTATTACCTAGATTTTATGACATGTGGTATTTATAGTTTTATAGATTTGTGATTTGATATGCTTTCTTTCTCATCTTAAACTCTACATTTTTTTTGTATCAATGATTTTGCCTTCTTTTTCTTAAAGGTTTTAAAAATTGAGTATGCCTTAGACACAAAATCACACAAAACCTGTATAAACCATTGAGTACTGCATTATCCTTTATTGGTTTCCCTAAACCTGCTTGCAATTTTGTAAATTCTTATTTTATTCAACTCTACGGTGACTTCCCCGTTTGAGCATGTCATCTGTTTGCAGTACCATGGCTCTTCATGTTAGTCATAATCTTTGTCCATCATTTATACATTATATATATTTGTCAAGAAATTGACAACCATAAAAAGGGCATAGGAGATATCTGTATATCTACCTAGTGCTCTATGTGCTCTGCGTATGTGTGTGTATACACGTATGCACACAATGTATACATCAATATCAGGTACAGATTATGTATAGATTAAGTCATTGTTAACAAGGCTCCATGGAGGAGACAGGAGAACAAGGGACAGAGATTAGATGAGAAACTACTTTCATTGTAGTCTCCTTTTTTATTGTTGAATATTTTTCACGTTTGTGTATTTATTTCTCAATTGAATTTATTTCTCAAACGAATTTTGGGTTCGTTTCTGTTCAAACTAATTCACTAAGTACTTTTCAAAGGGGAACAAAATGTAGAGTTGAGTTTTACTGAAGGTTGAACAATATGGTTTATTTTAATGTTTTATGTCCACCCACAGTTTTCCTGTACTCAGTAGATTTCTGGGACTGATGACTAGGCCTTAAAGAATGGAATACCTTAATGTTGCCCATCAAGTAACAGAGATAAAAGTAACACTTTTCACTTTATTCCGATCTTACCATCTTACCTTTGAAAATATTCTCTGAGGTTCTTCCTCTGAGGAGAACTTACATTACTGAAATAATATTTTTATTTTTATTCATTTTTGAGGCTCTCCCTAGAGTTCCATAGTCATTTTCAGGCATAATACGAAATCCCCACACTATTTTTCACACATATCCCCAGCCATGGAACTGACCCTCAGTTCTGTAGTCTCATGAAGCAAGAACCCATATCCTGGGAGCCTGGGCATGCAAAATGCATCCCAGCCCCATCCAGCTGATTGGGACCAAAGCCCAATTCCCTGTCAGGAAAACTTGCCAGGAGTAGGGTGTGCAGTCCTGACTCCCCTTCGAGGATCCCTCTGACACACTCCACATGGGCAGAAGACTAGAAAACATGCTAGAATCATCCTGAAGGAATAGAGTTTGTTGGGTGGGGAGTCCTTTGGACACCCACACATCACATTGCAGAGTAGCCTGCCTATTGACATGCTGAGATAGAGATCCTGGAGACTGGGAAGCAGCTGAGGCTTGGGAAATTTTGCTAAGCAAGGGAGGAATGGGCCACCCCTTGCTATGCAGACATATCCCCACAAATCCAGAAAAGAAAGAATAGAAATATATGGCCTATAAAGTTGAACCTGTCTGCTTTTTTTTTTTTTTTTTTTGATCCTTACTATCTTCTGCTAGCAATTTATCTGCTCCAGTAACTGAATGCCTCAGGAAAGCTAATGATCTGTGGAATATGGTAGATGACGGTACTTTGAATGTTTCTTCCCTACACGAATGATTTCATCATGGCGGGGGAAGTATGCAACCATGTGACTTCACCCCACCCCACCCCCACCAACCAAAATACTTTCCATTCTCCCCATGCCTCAAATTCTCTTAATAAGACAAAGCCTTTTATTCCATAGTTAGAGATAAGGCAAACTACCCTAGGAGGTAGAGCATATTGGCTTAAATACACAGAAAAGGTTGTTAAGGGATCCCCTCAGGAAAATCTCCACCATGGGGCCTGAAGACCCTCTGACACCTCATTGTACAAATTCTTTCTTCTCTTGGAAAGCAGATGGAATTAACAGGCTGTGACATTTGTCTATTGTTCTCAAGCAAGGCACATATGAATCTTTTTGTCCTTTCTCACAAGATAGGCTTTATATCTGCATCAAGGGACAAGAACATCTACAAATATACTACTTTGTTTAGGAATCATGCTCACTCTTTATGTTTCTATAAAATAAAACAAAGAAACCTGCCTGCAGTGACTTGAATGAGATAAGAGAATTGTGATCGGAAGACCCTAAGAGACCTTAATTTCTGCCTTGAAGAGAGAAATACAAAAGCTCAACACTATGGCCCCCCACCCCTTCCTATCACCTTGGATGGCTTGTAGAGACATGGCTGTAAGAGAACAGACAAAACTCCACAAAAGAACTACCAGTTTGGGGCTTGAACCATTATGATGATTAAAAATCCCAGCTTCAAAGAGCTAAGAGGTCAAACACGGTATGGGCAATGCCTAACACTGATTTTTTCATAACTGATATTTATTATTTTTATACTTCATTTTTTATTAGGTATAGTTGACATAAAATAAATAACATATGCTTGATGTGCACAATTTGACATGAATACACCCATGAAATCATCACCACAATCAAGATAGTTTAAATATCCATAACCTCCAAAAGTTTCCTCATGCTCTTTTGTAATCACTTCCTCTTGTACCTTCCCATCTCCTCATCCACCAGGAAACCACTGATCTACATTAGTTTGAATTTAGTATGAATTTTCTAGAATGTTATATAAGTGAACTCATACATTAGTATGAATTTTCTAGAATGTTATATAAGTGAACTCATACAGTATGTAGTCTTTTTTTGTCTGGTTCTTTTGCTCAGCATAATTATTTGGGGATTCATCCATGTGTCAATAGTAGATTCCTTTTTATTGCCAGGGAGTATTCCATTGGGTACATATACCACAGTTTATCCACTCATCTATAGATGGACATTTGGGTTGTTTTCAGTTTGGAGTCATTACACATGAAGATGCTATTAACATTCATGCATACATTTTTGTAAATGTATGTTTTGTTTTCTCTTTGGTAAATACCTAGGAATGAATGTCTGGATCATACGGTAGGTGTATGTTCAACTTTTTAGGATCTGACAAACTGTTTTCCAAAGTGGTTGTACGATTTTATTTTCCCACCAACACTTGGTATGGTCAGTCTTTCTAATTTTAGCCATTCAGTAAGTGTATACTGATATTTAATTGTGTTTTTTAAATGTTTTATTTACTTTTGAGAGAGAGAGAAAGAGCAAAAGCAGGCAAGAGGGGGACAGAGAGGATCAGAAGAGAATCAGAAGTGGGTTCTGCCCTGACAGCAGTGAGCCGGATGTGGGACTCGAGCTCATGAAACATGAGATCATGAACTGAGCCAAAGTCAGACACTCAACTGACTGAGTCACCCAGGTGTCCCTAAATGTGGTTTTAATTAGAATTTTCCTAATAACTAATGATGCTGACTGTCTTTTCATATGCTTATTTGCCATCCATGTCTTTTCCAATCTGTTGCCCATTTTTTTTAATTGGGTTATTTTCTTATTGTTGAGCTTTGAAATCTTTTTAAAAATATATTCTAGATGCAAGTCCTTTATCAGATATAAGCCATGCAAATCCCATTTGCAAGACTCTATTTCCGAATAAGGATAATAAACCAGTATTGGGTTTCATTGATTTTCTATTTCATTGATTTCCACTCTTATCTTCATTATTCCCATTTTTCTTCCTGCTTTGAGTTTCATTTGCTCTTCTTTTCCTAGTTTCTCTTTTTAAATTAAAAAAAATTTTTTTTAATTGTTTATTTTTGAGAGACAGAGAGACAAAGCGCAAGCAGGGGAAGGGCAGAGAGAGAGGGAGACACAGAATCCGAAGGAGGCTCCAGGCTCTGAGCCCCATTCTTTTCCTAGTTTCTTAAGGTGGAAAGTGAAGTTATTAATTTGGGTCTTTTTTTCTCTTCTAATATAGGCATTTGGATCCATAAATTGTCTTCTAAGTACATCTTTAACAGCACTGTACAAATTTTGATGTGTTGTATTTACATCCAAGTCAAAATGCTTGGATTTACATCAAGTCAAAATGCTAATTTCTCTTTTGACTCTTTTTTTTTTCTGATCCATGGGTTACTTAGAGGTGGTTATTTAATTTCCAGATATTTGGGAACTTTTTGATTTTTACTATAATTTCCCTGTGGTCAGAGAAAATATATTTAAATTATTAAATTTATTGAGACCTGTTATATAGATGTATACCAAGGTCTTTCTTGGTAAATATTTTGTATGAAATTAAAAAGAATGTTATTTTGCTGATGGTTGTTGAACCAGTTAAGTCTTGGATGCTAGTATTGCTCTATCAGTTATTGAAAGGGTACTATCGAAATCTCTGGGCGTAATTGTTGATTTCTCCTTGCAGCTCATCATTTTGGTCTGTTGATGAATTGATCCCTTTATCATTATGAAATAATCTTTATCTTTGGCAATATTCTTTGTTCTGAAATTTTCTTTTTCATTTATTTATACAGGCTCTCTAGCTTTCTTTGACTAGGGCTAATAAGGTATATACTTTCCCCTCCTTTTTCTTTTAACCTATCTGTGTCCATTATATGTAATATGGATTCCTTTTAGGCAGCATAAAGGAAGGTCTTGCCTTTTTATCCAACCTGACAATCTCTGGCTTTTCATTAGGGTGTTTAGTCCATCATATTTAATGTGATTATTGCCTGGTTAGGTTTAAATCTATCATTTCGCCACTTGTTTTCTATTTGACCCCTATATTCTTGATTCCTCTTTTTTTTGGTCTCCTTTTGGATTGAGTGTATTTTGATTTCATTTTATCTCCTTTGTTGACTTATTAGCTATAACTTTTTATTTTGTTATTTTAGTGGCTGTTTTAGGGTTGTCAGTATATGTTTAACGTATCACAGTCTTCTTTTTTTTAAGTTTTATTTTAATTCCACTTAGTTAACATACAGTGTTATATTAATTTCAGATATATGTTATAGTGATTCAGAACTTCTATACAATACCTATTGCTCATCACAACTAATACACTCCTTAATCCCCTTCACCTATTTCACCCATCCCCCACCCACCACCCGTCCAGCCAACATCTGTTTGTTCTCTGTAATTAAGAATCTGTTTTTTGTTTTTATTTATTTATTTATTTATTGAGAGAGAGCAGGGAAGGGGCAGAGGGAGAGGGAGAGAGAGAATCTTGAGAAGGCTCCACACCCAGCACAGAGCCCAACTTGGGGCTTGATCTCATGACCCTGGGATTATGACCTGAGCTGCAATCAAGAGTTGGATACAGTCGGTTGAGCATCTGACTTCGGCTCAGGTCATGATCTTGTGGTTCGTGGGTTTGAGCCCCACACTGGGCTCACTGCTGTCAGCCTATCCCTTTCTCTCTGCCCCTCTCCATTTGTACTCTCCCCCAGATAAATAAGTATTTAAAAAAAAAAGTGTTGGACATTTAACTAACTGAGCCACGCAGGCATCCCAAGAGTCTGTTTTATGGTCTCTCTTTTTTTTCCCTTGTTCATGTTTTGTTTCTTAAATTCCACATATGAGTGAAATCATATGGTGTTTGTCTTTCTCTGACTGACTTATTTCATTTATTATACTCTCTAGCCCCATCCATATCACTGCAAATAGCAAGATTTCATTCTTTTTTATGGCTGAGTAATATTCCATATATATGACATCCATCCATCCATCATATCCATCATGATATGATGAATATCTATTCATCAACCAATGGACACTTGGTCCATATCTTGGCTACTGTAAATAATGGTGCTATAAACATAGGAGTGCATGTCTCCCTTTGAAATAGTGTTTTTATATTCTTTGGGTAAATAGCTAGAAGTGTGATTGCTGGATTGTTGGGAAGTTCTATTTTTAACTTTTTTGAGGCACCTCCATACTGTTTTCCACAGTGGCTGCACCAGTTTACATTCCCACCAACAGTGCAAGAGAATTCCTTTTTCTCCAGTTCCTCACCAACAACTGTTGTTTTTTGTGTTGTTGATTTTAGCCATTTTGATAGATAGGAGGTGTATCACAGTTGACTTTCAAGTGATATTATACCACTTCACATATGCTTTAAGAATTTTATAATGGTATACTTCCATGTCTCCCTCCCAACACTTATGCTATTGTTTTCATGTTTTACTCATGCATATGTTATAATTCCCCACAATACATTGAATTATTTTTGTCTTTTAAAGATATTCAAATCATTAAAAAATAATCTTATGGGGCACCTTGCTGGCTCAGTACGTACAGCATGCAACTCTTGATCTTGGGGTCCTGAGTTCAAGCTCCATGCTGAACATTGAGCTTACTAAAAAAAAAAAAAAAGCAAATTTTACATATCTGCTCATGTAGTTGCCATTTTTGTTGCTCTGCATTCTTATGTATGTCCATAATTCCGTTTGATGTTATTTTCCCTCTGCCTGAATGGTTTCCTTTAAAATTTATTATAGTGATAATTTATTGTCCATTAGTGATAAAGTCTTTTAGTTTTTGTATATATGAACAAGTGTTTGTTCTACTTTCCTCTTTGAAAAATATTTTCCCTGGGTATAAATTTCTAAGTCATGGTTTAGTGGGTTTTTTTCCACAGTTTAAAGATTTTGCTCCACTATCTTATCCTTGTATTGTTTCCCATGAAGTTTCTGTCATTCTTCTCTTTGAGTTTATTTTTTTTTAAGTTTTATTTATTTATTTTGAGAGAGAGAGAGTGGGGGAGGGGAAGAGAGAGAAGGAGAGAGTGAGAATCTCAATCAGGCTTTGTGCTATCAGCATAGAGCCTGATGTGGGGCTTGATCTCATGAACCATGAGATCATGACCTGAGCTGAAATCAAGAGTTGGACGCTTAACCAGCTGAGCCACCCAGGCACCCCATCTTTGAGTTTCTATATAAAATGTATCTTTTCTTCTCTGGCTGCTATTAAGATTTTCTCTTTGTTGCTGATTTTGAGCAATTTGGTTCTGAGGTGTCTTTGTGTAGTTTTCTTCATGTTTCTTGGGCTTAGAATTCAATGAATTTCTTGGATCTATTGGGTTTATAGTTTTTGAATAAACTGGAATATTTTCTGCTATCATTTCTTCAAATAGTTTTTCTGTCCCTCCCCCAGTTGGGAACACTGATTACAGGTATATGAGGAAGCTTGAAGTTGTCTCACTGATTCTCTTTCCATTTTTTTTTATAATCCTCTTTTCTCTGTTTCGTTTCTATTGCTGTGTCTCAAGTTCATTAATCTTTTCTTCTGCCACTAATCCCATCAGTGTAATTTTCATCTCAGATATTATAGTCTTTATCTCTAGAAATTTCATTTTTCCCCCATGTATCTGCTTAATTTCTTGAACATCTGGAATATAATAATAACTGTTTTAATGTCCTTATCACTAATTCCTATATCTGTGTCAATTTTGTATCAGTTTCAATTGGTTGATTTTTCTCCTTATCAGGGGCTGTATTTTCCTGCTTCTTTGTATGCCTAGTAGGTTTTAACTATTTAACTATTTAACAATAGATGCAAATATTGTGATTTTTACTCTATTAGGTGCTGGATATTTTTGTATTCTTATAAATATTTTTGAGCTTTGTCCTGGGATACAGTTAAATTACTTGGAAACAGATTAAACATTTTTTATCTTGCTTTTAAGTTTTGTTAGGTGAGACCAGTTCCCCACTAAGACCTTACTGCATACTCTCCTAAATGCCCTGTGAACTTTGAGGTTTACCAGTATAGCTGGTGGGAGCAGGCAGTATTCCTGAGCCTGTGTTACCAATGGGCACTGTTCTTTCAAATCATTAAGATTGCTGTTTCTCCAGCCTGGGACACTTCTCTTGCTCATCTGGGCTGACAAGTACTCTGCTTAGTGCTCGAGTGGTACTCTTTGCAGATTGCCAGAGTCCTCTGGCTGTAGAGCTCTTTCGTCCCTGGAATACTGGACTTCTTGATCACCCAGGACTCTCAGCTGGCCATCCTCAACACCAAGAGTGGGCCAGAGTCCTCCCAGGGCCCCCTTCCTGCACTGTTACCTAGAAACTCTCCCAAGGCAGTAAGCTAGGTAGATTATAGGGCTCATCTTGTATCTTACAATGCCTGACGTCCAGTTTTTGAAACCTACTGTTTTATATATTTCATGTGGGGTTTTGTGGTTTGAGGTTTTGTTTGTTGTCATTGTTGCTGTTGTTTTTGTTTTGGTGGAGGGGTAGATTTGGTTGTTCTGGGCACAAAGGCAAAGCTGGTCTGTTAGTTACCCTACCTTGGCTAAAAGTGGAAATTCACCTGACATGGGATTTTAAAGAGGTCCTCTGATTTTTTTTCCTTTCTAGTTATTCCCAAATGTCCATGTTGTTTTGATCAAAAAGAATCAAAGTAAATTCTGGCCCAGAATGAGGGGGAAAATCCTAATTCCAAAGTGGGAAAGACTGATAGCAGCTCATCTCCAGTGAAGAGAATTTAGAAAGGAAAGGAAGGAGAGACACAAGCGTGCCATGCCACTGCTGAGGGGTTCCTAATCACCAAGTCCCCATTTTATTCCATTTCTCATTTTGTCAAGAACAATCTCTGGATCCACGAAGACTTGTCCTATCGGGATGCCACATGGGGATACTTCCCAAAGAGAACAGGAGCTCATTGAAGAGGTAACAATTGTCAGGGGAAATGACAAGGGAAACAAGTGAAGGGAAACAATGTGAAGGGAAACAATGTGAAGGGAAGGGAAACAAGTCATTTTAACACTATGTGCTGCTATTAGATAGTATCATAAGGTATTTAGGGAATTCCCCGCATTATGAGTTCCCTACGCCCATCATTGCAAAAACCAGACACTCGTCTCAGCCTCCCTTGCAGCTGTGGGCAACATAGACATGTGATCTGGAATACACTAATCAGATCTACCCGTACCAGACTTTAAATATTTATTTATTTAAAGCTTGTTTGTTTGTTCATTTATTTAAGTAATCTCCACACCCAGGGGCGCCTGGGTGGCTCAGTCGGTGGAGCGTCTGACTTTGGCTCACGTCATGATCTCACAGCTCGTGGGTTCGAGCCCCGCGTCGGACTCTGCGCTGACAGCTCAGAACCTGGAGCCCGCTTGGGATTCTGTGTCTCCCTCTCTTTCTGCCCCTAACCCACTCGCATTCTGTCTCGGTCTCTCTCAAAAATAAATAAACATTAAAAAAAAAAAAAAAAAGTAATCTCCACACCCAATGTGGGGCTCAGACTCATGACTCCAAGATCAAGAGTCACATGTTCTTCTGACTTAGCCAGCCAGGTGCCCCCACTCACACCAGACTTTAAATCAAATGTCTGTGGGCCAGTAGCAGGCACTGGCTGCATCTGTTTTGATGAGGTGCTAAGAGCAACATTCCAGTTCGCAGAGGCGGCACTGCCGAGGATCCTAGAGTTCTGTCCGGTGCCTGTGTTTGGAAGTATTAGCAGTACCTTGGGGTGGTGGAAATGGAGTCTCCCTGAACAAGTTTACAGTGTGATTTTGTGAATTTCCTGGCTGTGTTGACACCAACAGTGTGTAGCATGATACTCTGGCCCTCTTGGACAATCCGTGTGTGTCCTAGTATCATTTAATACAGGGATTAGCAAAAACTTTTCTGTAAAGGGATAGTTTACAGAATGGGCTATGGACTGAATTATGTCTCCCCACCCCCAAATTCTTATGTTGAGGCCCTAACCCCCAATGTGATGATATTTCAAATTGGGAATTGGGGAGGTAATTAGGTTTAGATGAGGTGGTGAGAGTGGGGCCCATATCAGTGCCCTTATAATCAGAGACAGCAGAGAGCTTGCTCTTTTTTTCTTTCTTTCTATGCGTGGACCAGCAAGAAGGCAGCCATCTGCAATCCAAGGAGAAAGCACGCCTCAGAAACCAACCATACTGGCACCTTGATCTTGGACTTCTAGTGTCCAGAATGTGAGGAGATAAATTCCTGTTATTAAGACAGTCAGTCTGTGGTATTTTGTTATGGCAGCCAAACTGGCTAAGACATTAGTAAATATTTTAGGCTTTATGGGACATACAGTCTTCATCACAACTATTCAGCTTTGCCACGATAGCATGAGAGCAGCTATAGATAAACAAATGAGTATGGCTGTTTTCCAGTAACAATTTACTTGTGGCATTAAAGTTTGAATTTCATATCATTTTCACGGGTCATGAAATACTCTTCAAAAATTTTTTAATTATTCTTGGTTTGCGGGCCATACAGAAAGAAATGGCATGTCACGTTTGTTGACCTCTGTAAAAACATTCCTTTTCCGCTTAAACAACCTACGGTTGGTTTCTCATTTGCAACTGAAAACACTGACTAATACATTTAGTCTATGCTTGCTTTAAGAGAAGCTTATTCTTAAGCCACTGAGATAGACAAATACCCACTCTGCTTTTCTTCAGCTGCCAAAGAAGAATTTTCTACATAAACCTCCGTGGGTCACCTGCTGCAATTTTTAGCAACCCATAGACTCCTTGCACTGTCTAATATATTTCCAGAGTCTCCTCATGAGGAAGGATTTTAAATAGCTTTTTGTTTCCCTCTCCTATAGATTACTCTGCTCTGGAGAGCCCTCGCTCATCTGAGTGAGCTATTTCTTTCGTTGTCACCTGAACCACATGACTGTGGATAGACAGAGCTCAGCAGCCATAGCCGTAGCTCAGCCTTTCTGTAGCTGACAGGAAAGATATGTGAAATAAGACATACAGAGATGGCAATAAAATAAAGTAGGCTGCAAGATGAAAGCAGGTCATTCCCTGGACTCGTTTGTAAGGTGGATTTAGGAAACTGTACCACGCCATTCTGGAAGCCCAACTGACCAAACTCATTGACATTTAGTCCTTTTTTTTTTTTTTCCAGGCACCTCACTACAAAACCCAGACTCTGTTTGCATTTTCAAATAGAGTAACTTGTCTAATAAAAATATGACGCTTAGCAACAGAAATGGATTACAACTATATTTAGCTAGACCAAAGCTGTATAAAAATCTACTGGACAGTATGATTGACACAATTGGCAATTCCTCTTGTCCTTTACTGACAAGTATCGCCTGGTTCATATTCTGATGTGAAAAGAGTCTCATCAGTCTGGGGTGATTTGATTTGTCAGGGGAACAATGAGAAGACAAAGGCTCAGACAAAAAACCCTCTCCCTGCCTTCTCCTCGGGTGCAGGTTTGGAATTTATAGACTTCCTGCCTGCATTAGGGACTCTCTCTACCTTTGAATATTAGATCTTCAATTTTACTTTCTAAATTACAATAATTAAGTAATCAGGAGAGAAATCAAGTCAGTGTTATTTGGGGGCCTGGAAAAAAGTACCAAAGCATGGGAGAAAGAGTAGGCCTTCCCTAACATTTAACATGAGAAGTCATGTTAATAGCATGTACCCTTGATGTGACTGGATGAGAATTTCACTTTACCTCTGTGGTCTTCCTCCCCCAAACCCATAACCCCAGTCTCATCGTGAGAGAAACATGAGACAAATCTCACTCAAGGAACATTCTATGAAATACCTGACCAGTACTCCTCAAAAGGTGATCAAAAGCAAGGAAAGGGTGAGGGACTCTCAGATTCAAGAGCCTAAGGAGACATGACAATTAAGTATGTGGAATCCTAGATGGGATCCTAGAACAGAAAAAAGGACATTAGGGAAAAACTGAGGAAGTCTGAGTAAACTATGGACTTTAGTTCACAATAATATGTCAATATTGGGTCATTAATTGTAACAAATGTACTAACATAAAATGTTACCACGAGGAGAAACTATGTACCTTCTTCACAACAATTCTGTACATGTAAAACTGTTCTAAAATAAAAAGCTTATTCAAAAGAAAACAGTAGGCTTTCCCTTTCGCCAGACTTCTTCCCCGGCCCTGCAGCCACAAGCAGAGACAGCAGTTGTATTGACGTGGCGTTCAATCTGCCGTTCATCATCTGCAGCTAGATAATGGAGGATAGAAATGAGCAGCCGTACATTTTTAAACTACATCTAGACAAAAATCGGAATTAGAGCAGTGTACACAAAAGAATAACTTCCCAAACCATTTTGTTATGTGTCAGTGTGAATAGAACATCATCTGTGAGAAACTCCAAGATGGAATCCGACCTTTTATTTTTGACACAACAGCTGAACTCTCAGTGGTTGTCTGCAATAACTACAACCATTGCCTGTAGACAGCACCTCTTCCAAGTTAAGGAACGTTCCTTGAAATTCTCATTAAATGCACATTACCGTTTGGGGGTTGATATCCTGGGAGCGATGAGTGTTCACGTTACCCTGTACAGAGTTGAGTTTTAGATAAAGCAGAAGCATTAGGAGGGAACCGAAATGTATTCTTCAGAGTAGGTTTGTTTTAAATATGTTATGCGGTACAGATATCTCCTTTGGGAATTGTGCGAGAGAAAACCTTTCTGATTGCTACTCCATGGCTGTGTTTTTAGAAGTGATTGCTCCACTTAACATAACCTTACAGAGGTCATTCTTAAACAGAGAGAACTGATGATTGATTATCTTGAGACTGTCCTCCACCAATTGGTCACAGTCTACATCACCGGGCCACAGAGAAAGGAGGAATCTCTGGATTTGCCTCTTTAGCGGCAAAACGAGTGAGGGACTTGAAATCCCCTTTCTGCTGCCTTCGGGTCCTGGTTTCAGAGTTTGGGGGCTGCCTTGACAGAAGGAGCTACCCCAAGTTATCAGCTACCTCCAGATATGCTGATCTTCATCTTTCTGCTCTTTATATGAATTGAGTTCTGATACTGCACCTTTCTCTTTGCTTTTCTTTTGCTTTCACAATAAAGATTATGAAAGTGGGGTGCTTGGGTGATTCAGTCAGTTCAGTGTCGGACTTCGCTCAGGTCATGACCTGAGTTTGTGAGTTGTGAGTTAGTGAGTTGGGGTCCCGCATTGGGCTCTGCACTGACAGTGCGGGTACTCAATCTCTCCCCCTCTCTCTGCCCCTCTCCCACCTGCACTTTCTCTCTCTCTCAAAATAAATAAAAACTTTAAAAAAAAGATTAAGAAAGAAAGAAAGAAAGAAAGAAAGGGAAAAGAGGATCTAAGACTGGATTTCAGCATTCTCAGGTTTGCTATTAAATGGGCTTTTTTACTTGGGCAGAGCACTTGATTCTCTGTGCCTCAGTTTCCAAAGCTGTAAAGTTGTATTCACAATATGTGCCCCAATTAGTCACTATGAGGGTCAATGATCATAATAGATGTTGCCATTTTTTTAAGGTTAAAATTCAGGACAAAGTTATATTTAAATACAGGAAAACCTTGGTTTGTGAGCATTATTCGTTCCAGAAACATGCTTATAATCCAAAGCACTTGTGTATCAAAGTGAATTTCAAGACCCATTGGCTCAGTTGTGATCATGTGACTTTGGCATCACGTACTAGTGGTTATTGCAAGGCATCACTTGTTTACCAAGTTAAAATTTATCAGAAATGTTTGCTTGTCTTTCAGAACATTCGCAGAACAAGTTACTCTCAATCCAAGGTTCTACTGTACTTAAAGAGACTACTCAAAATTTCAAAGTGCCCTTCAAGCCTGCTAAAATAACAATTTACTTGTGACCAAGCTGTGAGAGCTACAATTTGGTCACACATGTCACACGACAGAAATTAATTCTGGCTGATTTAAGCAAAGAACAATTTTTTTTTTTTAGGAAAGTGCGACAGAAAAAAGTAATTGGAAACAATTTTGAGTAACTCCTACAATTTCCAGGCTTGAAAAATGGGTAAGAACAAGGAGGGCACAAAGCAGCCAGGACCGTGGCCAAAACCATGTCACCCAACACTGCCCCCGCCTCGGTGGTGCTGTAACCAAACTAACGTGGGTTGGCTCCTTGATGAGTCGGAAACTGTACTAGGTTGAGCTGTGACACAAAGAATACTTGTATTGAAAACAATAAGGAGATCACAGAGAATGACTTCCAAAGCCATGACTCCCTGAGAGAGGGTGAGTGGATGAGTTGCTTTTGTTTAGGATTAAGGCAAATATTTTATTTATTTATTTATTTATTTATTTATTTATTTATTTATACTTTTTATTTATTTATTTTTGAGAGAGAGAGAGGGAGGGGCAGAGAGAGAGGGAGACAGAGAATCCCAAGCAGACTCCACACTGTCAGTGCAGAGCCTGATGTTGGGCTCAAACCCATGAAGCACAAGATCATGACTGGAGCTGAAATCAAGAGACGGAGCCACTCAGGCACCCCAGGGCGACTATTTAGATAGGGAAGCCTTGTCATCCTATGTGGAGGCAGGCATAATGTCGCATATGCACCTTAAGGAAATATGCCTCTGTACATACATTGTATGTTATGTAAGTGAGGCTTGTGCTCCTCCCTGGGCAGAGATTTTAGTATTATAATCAGGTAAAGGTAATTCAAGGGCATCCCAGAGGTCACTTCGTGGTCTATCTGCACAGGCACTAGTTTAGGCACCCATCTGGGAGGTCTGGGCCAGCCAGAGATTTTTGTTAGAGCACTTGCCATCATCTGGGGCTGGTTTCGGGTTTCATTTGCCTGAGTTAAAGAGGAAAGTGGGAAAGAAGAGTTTAGGGGAAAATGTAAGACAAAGGTTAGCAAGTACAAGCAGGTGGATTGTAAAAGCCAGGTCTTGGGGTCTAGGTGGTGACACTGTCACTCTCTAACCCCCAACACACACACACACACACACACACACACACACACACACACACACAGATTCTCTGCAATATGTATGTTCTCCACCACTGATTCAAAGTATAAGGTATTTCTCATTGGCTTTGCCCACTTTGTGACACAGTCTTCCGGTATGGAAGCTGGGACGTGAGCATCTGGAATTTTCTGCCTCTAAAGTGAGAAGTAGGCACTGTTTCCCTCTAAGACTCACAAAAGGACATTCAATCCCCAAACATAGGAGGGGGTGTCCGATGCTGAGTAGCACCCCAACGATAGTAAATATCTCCTATGTAGAGTCTTTAAGGAGGATTGACTACCCAGTGTTGGACAAACTACAAGCAGACATCCAAAGGATCGGCCTCTAACCTGGGTATGTTCCCAGTGTGCCTATCTGTGAGCCCTTATCCTTTACGTAGCCTATTTTTATTTTCATTTTTATTAGCTTTACTTTTCTCCAACTTTGGACTTGTCTGACTCCCAACAAGGTCACAACTGTTTGCCCCCATAAGTCACAAGTTAGGGCACAACCCAGAATTGAGACTATAAAAGAAACAATAAGCTACACAGCAATATAGACCTTTAATGTATTCCATAATATTAGCACATAGCTCATTTTTCAGCTAGAATATAAATGGCCCAAATAATTAGGATGGGGTATAACTTTATATGAACTTTTAACATTACTTTTTCAAACTTTGGAAATGTTTGTTATTTTCATGATCAGAAATGTTCCCTAAGCAGTTTGTGAAGGCATTTTCCTGATGGTGCCTATGAGTGCCAATTAAATTTTTTAAAGTTTGTTTTCACATTTTTATTTGACGAATATAAAATGTAAGCCCTAATCTGATGATGAGAAACAATTTATCATATCAAAGTTTTTAAAGAACTTTTCCCCAAATTATGGTTATGCTCACCAGGGCGATGAGACTAAGTGACTAGAGGAATATTCAGAATCAAGGCAGCAAGGAACTGGAAAAACTTCTTATCCCCCAGTGGATTTGCCAGCCCTCTCTTTGCTTTTACGTAGCAAGAAGAGACCATGAGGTATGTGTTACAAAAGTTATTTTCAGAGCTATTGGGATGTAATCACTTCACTGTTTTCAACCAGAGGAACCTATTATTACTTTTACTACATTGAAACAAACGTTTAAGAGGAAAGCTCAGACAGTCCCTGACTTAGAATAATGAACTCAGAGTGCTTCCTTCCTCCTTCCCCACTCGTGTGTAGTTACTTCCCTTTGACAGGCAGCACACAGATGACCTCTCTCACTTATGCACTCTTCAAGTGCTTATTAAGGACCTATTTTGTGCCTGGCACTGTGCTAGGCAGAGGAGAATTTGATATGAAGCCCAAAAAGCTTGATCTTCAGGGACTTGCTATTTCATGTGGCACCTAGCAATATATTCATGTGGTCATAGGTTTTTACAGAATTTGCAAAAGTGAAATCTTTTAACCACAATTGATTAGGGCTGTTATTTCTTGCAAGTCTGACATACCCTCTATCACAATTTTCCCTTTTGTCTGATGGCCTTGGATAAAGTCCGTGGTCACTTTAAGGACCCATCTAAGGGAAGTTAAGTTAGGAATACATTTTGTTTGGGTTCAGTGGGATATGTTTATGTGGTTGGCAGTCATTTCTGTGAATAGTTCAGTTGTTGCTGGCCATCCCAGCTCAGGAATGCCTTGTAGGAATACTCCTACCTTTCACTATGCCAACTCACCATTGTTGTGACCTGAAGGTGCGGGGCCATTGATGATACATCCACTGGTAAATGAGAGTATGGTCAATTCAAACAATATTTAAGATTAGTCAGTATACAGGGTGCCTGGGTGGCTCAGTCAGTTAAGCGTCTGACTCTTGATTTCAGCTCAGATCGTGATCTCATGATTCTTAGGTTTGAGCCACCCATTGGGCTCTGTGCTGACAGCTGACAGCGTAGAGCTTGCTTGGTGTTCTGTCTCCCTCTCTCTCTGCCCCTCCCCTGCTTGCTCTCTAAGTCTGTCTCAAAATGAAAATAGACTTTAAAAAACAAAAAAGATTAGTGACTGCAAAATAAAACTTGAAGTGCCCTGAAATATCAGCCTATATATGAGAGAAACCTGGTTAAGAGGTTTTCCCAAAGTAGACAACATTCCTAGAAATGTACATGACTTGTCAGTAGTGAGTTGGGAAACTGAAAGATACTTTTTTAAACAACCAGTAATAGAGGGGTGCCTGGGTGGCTCAGTCAGTTAAGCATCCAGCTTCAACTCAGGTCATGACCTCATGGTTGGTGGGTTCAAGCCCCATGTCAGGCTCTGGGCTGACAGCTCAGAGCCTGGAGCCTGCTTCAGATTCTGTGTCTCCCTCTCTCTCTGCCCCTTGCCCACTCATTCTCTCTCTCTCTCTCTCTCAAAAATAAGGAAATGTTAAAAAAATTTAATAATAAAATAAAATAAAATTACCAGTAATAGAAAACTTATTGATCAACTATTTTGGAGAAAAGCATGAACTATCTTTCTAATCCCTATAGAAAATGAACTTCTAACTTGGTGTCATACGTTGCAATCAAAAAGTATGAATCAAAAAAGTAGGAAAAAATATTATAGAGCAGTCAGGCAGTTAAATGAAAATATTTCATTTTTATAAATTTTGTGGTAATTTATCAGCTCTTAATATTTGTAATTTGTTGTTATTTCTTCCCACCGAATTTTGCATTCTTTTGAAAACCCTCCCCTCCCCAAACCATATAAGCCTTAAGCCCACAGAACGCAGATTTGCCCCTGATGTGTGGCTTTTGGAACACAGATGCATGAAGGCCCAACTGACTCGTCCAAGTGCTCACCTGTCAGTAGGTCAGATAAAGAAACAAGCAGTTTGATACAGTGTTACAAGTGCTGCAATGTAGCATCATCTGACCAACTGGGAAACAATGGAGTGGTTTATAAACAAGGGAAATTGATTTATCACAGTTCTGGAGGCTGGAAGTCTGGGGTCAGGGCACCAGCACCAACTTCTGGTGAGAACCCTCTTCCAGGATGCAGACTTTGGACTTCTCTTTGTATCCCCACATGGCTAAAAGAGACTAAAAGAGGCTAAAAGGGACTCTGGTCCCTTCATCCTCTTAAAAGACACTAATCCCATTCATGAGGGTAGCACCCTCGTGACCTAATTATCTCCCAAAGGCCCCATTTCCGTTTCCAAATACCATCACACTGGGGGTTAGGACTTCAATGTATGAATTTCTCATGGGCGCAAACATTTATCCCATAATAGATCCTAACCTTGCATACACCATGTGTGTTTTTTTCAGACACCAACCATGTGGTTTCTTTCACAACAAATGCCTTATTCCAACACCAGTTCTCCAATTTTCTCACACCAATTGAGGGTCCTGAAATTCTATTCAATTCCATCACCACCTAGAGGGCTGGGCCCCACAAGACTACGTGCTTCAAATGTCAGTCAAACGTCCTAGATCCTTAGGCTACGTGCACTCCTGTCCAACTTGGCTACGAATTTAGGGGTTTCCATGACCCTCCTTCAGGTGTAATAATTCTCTAGCACAATTCATAGAACCTAGAAAAGAGCTTTACTTATGTTTACCGGTGTATTATAAAGCATCCAACTCAGGAATGGCCATGTGTGGGAGATACTGGAGGTGGGAGTGGGTGTCAGTGCCAAGCCCCCATGCCATCCTTCCCGGCACATTGATGTCACTGACCCAAAAGCTCTCTGAATCTCATTGTTCAAGAGTTTTTATTGAAGTTTCATTAAGTAGACATGACTGATGAAATCAGTGGCCATTGGTGATTGAACTCCATCTCCTCTCCACCACCCCCTCACTGGAAAAGGAAACTGAAAATTCCAAGGCTGTAATCACCTGTTTGGTCATTCTGGTGACCAGCCCCCATACTGAAACTATCTACGGGCCCCACCTTGGGTCATTTCACTAGCATATATGTTGATATCTTTGAAAGTGGCTCCTTAGGACCAAAAAAAGACACTCCAATCACTCAGGAAATTCCAAGCATTTTAAGAGATCTGTAGCAGGAACTGGGGGCAAAGACCAAATATATATGTTTATTTTACCTCAATCTAACACCATTAATTTCAGATATAACACTAGGAAATTAGACGATAAAACAAACTTTCCTAAACCATGTACCCAAAACTCTCCCCCAAATATTCCCCAAAGTTACCTTCCCAAGAAGCTTTCTCAAAATCCCTAGAAATTGTTTACAGTTTCTTGGCTCAAGGTGTAATGATCCTTCCATTTTTGCTTTGCCACAGTAAAAATAAGGAACAAATTATGAAAAATATTAAAAAAGACTTTTTATAGTGTGTTCATATGTTCTTATCATGAAAATGGAAGTTGTGTGTGATGAATTAGTATTTGGATTACATATATTTTTGAAAACTATACACTATTCAGCATTAAATACATGATTTATGGACTGTGGAGTATAAGGTTGCTATTCTATATTTGTAAAACAGAAGAGATGGAGTCTCTGGTTGATTTTTAAAATTCCTTCCAGTTTCTCACTTCTTTCATTTTAATGAATTCCTAGCATTCATTAAATCATGGGCTCCAGGCCCTTCGTCAGATGCTTCATCGCCTTCCTATGGCTTCCAAGGGGAAAATCAGATTCAGCTTACATCATTTTTATTGATAGCATCATTTTTAAGAAGATAAATCAAGTGAGGTGTATGGACCCACCCCTATAACTTTATCATGCATAACTTATTTTTAAATGGTTCTATTCTGTTAAGAAGTGTTTAAAGTATTTTTATTAGGCAAAAAAGTCTCTTTGAAGATGCAGGTTGGCAACCGCAGATTGTCAGACTGCAGGATTTAGCAAAGAAGTCACTTAAGCTAATTGAGAAGTAATAGAAGAGGAAGTTAATTAAGTGAATTAGTAACTTGGTTACTAGAGTAAATTTTTCCTGGTTTAAAGGAAACAAACTGGTTAGACCCACTTTGGACAGTGGTAGAAGAAAAAAAACAAGGAGAGTGAAGGTGTTCAGAACATGCCATCCCAAAATATACCATTCTGGCATATGGATTATTTTGAGCAGAAGGGAATCAAGACCCAGAAGTCTCAGGAGAAGCTTTTTATCTCCCTCTTAACTGCCTAAAAGTAGGTAAAATATTCCCCATTTGTTGGATAGATCTACATTTATAAAAGAAAGTTCCACTAGAAAGGGTACCTGGACCAAGGGAGTGAGCTACTACCAGAGAGAACTTGCTTCACCAGAGAGAATTATCTGCATAACAAGGTATCTGTTATTTACCAGGCACCTAGAAAACCCAAACCCTTCTCTTTAGCTGAGCTTCCTTTGGTATACAAGTCTCAGTCACCTGGCTGCCTGCTGAGTCTCAGATCTTTGTGAAGCTCCCATGCCCATAATTAAGAAAAATTTTCCCCTTCTGTTAATCTGTTTTATGTCAACTTAATTCTTAGACCAGCCACAGAACTAGAAGTGTAAAAGGGAAACATTTTATTTTCCTCGCCTATAAGAACATGATTTTTTTTTCTAAACAGGAACAAGAAGGGGTAAGGAAAGAAGACATAAGAGCAACAGTGATGTCATTAAAGACATGGAAAACTTACTATTCAAAATTCTGAATTAACATACACAAAAGGAGACACCCTGTAACGTCTACTATGACTTGTAAATAGTGATTCATTCATAGCATGCCATAGGCCTGGAAGCTTTAAAACTGAGGGTGGAGGGGGAAAGGAAGGTTTTCTGAAAAGCGGAAGAGAAAAATCAAGATTTTGTTAAGGAGTGGCTGTTAATGCTGTAGTTAGTAACAATGATTTGTATCTAAATTTGCTTGACTACCTTTAAAGTTTGCTTTAAAGTTTGCTTTCAGATGTAGAGCATCTGAAATATGCTTACAAATTTGTAATCAGTGTTTCAGTTTAGTAAAGTGTTTAAGAAAAAAAATCTTCAAAGACAAGACTGGATTTGATTTAATATAGGCAACCCAAATCCTCAGAGCCTCAGTTGCATCCTTTATAAAAGCGCCATAATAATTGATACTGGGTGGCTGAGAAGATTAAATTATAAAAGCCTTCTGTAAATAAAGAGCCCCTCCTCTGTCTGGAGGGGTCAGATACCTCTCTGGTATCTGGCTGGTCAGTCAGATACCCAAAAAAGAATCGGTTAATGCCGGAGCCTTTGAGTTGATAAACATCATCAAGCAGCTCTCTGTAAGACTGATGTTAGAGGATAGCGGTCCCTTTGTCCCATCAAGTGCCATGGACTCATAGACAGTCTAGAGGTTACCTCATCCATTCTTCCCACCAAAGTAAGAACCTGTTTTACAATGTCTATTACTTGTGCTTGAACCTGTCTACTTTGGAGAAGTCACTACTTAGTACAGTAGCCTATCTTGTTTTAGAGTAACACTATTTGGAAATTTTACCTTATATTCAGCCAAAACCTGCCCTTCACTTCTACCCTTGGGTCTTTGTTCTGCAAGTCCCTTCCTTATTTCAATCTGCAGATAGGCCCTGCCCCCGCCACCATAGGCCCCCTCTTTTCTAATCTCTCTTCCTAGAGCCAGTCCCACTGCTGCATTTTGGTATCCATGAATAGAAGGAAAAGCCTCACAGAGAGAGCACTTCTGACCATAGCAATTTGAAGAGAGGATCTTTTGCAAATCCTTGTTTAGGGTCAGGATGGAGGGCATAATTTAAATTCACACAATGACTGTTCACTGTATCAATCATCTGTTACATAGTAAAATCAGAACAGAGCATCTCCCTCCTCTAAGAAAATGTCAGCCAAAGAGGATAGCGACTCCTGTTGCCACTGACCCAGCCTTCATTATAGAAATCGAAGAATCATGGGTTCTTCAGTCAAGTAGAGCCTAATCAGGAGCATGGGAAAATAGAGCAGAAACTGGCCACTTGGTTACTGAGGGAATGACAAGACACTTGATGAATGGGGCCTAGAGTATCTCTCTGTCTCTTTATCTGCCTGTCTCTCCTCTCTCCTCTAGCCTCTCTTTGTTTTACCCACTCTTTTGGTAGAGGAAAGTGTCAAGAGCCCATGAGGGTTTGAGTTTGCAAATAATTTAGCCTTGTCTTCTTTTATAGCCTGTGGTGGTTGTATTTTCCAGGGTCTGATTTTAATAATAATTGCTACTGAAGGGAAGCAGAATTTTGTCACCCCCAAATACGTCTCTTTGGCATATTGATTATTTTAAGCTCTTTTTTTTTTTTTTAATAATGGATATGGGAGAAGCTCTAAAAACCAAGTAGAAGTCACCCTTTTGTAAAAGACATTTACATGTATAAGGAACTCTCCATTTGTAAGGGTGTCTTCCTTGCTGTAGTAGCAAGAGGCGAATGACCAAATCTCAAGAAACTCTTATCAGTGGAGACGGCACAGGGACAAATCTGCAGAGCAACCATACCCTTGTTTACTGTGCCTTCCTGGTCACCTCCCATAAGTGGCTCCTCAACTCCATCATCTTTCTTTCTTCTTCAGCTGAAGATGGTATTTAAGGTGATGGCCTGGGCCACTTCAGAGAGTTACTCAGTTTTCTTGAGTCTCTCTCCCATGTTTATGGGGAGTACGTGTGTTATTAAACTTTTGTTTGTTTTTCTCCTGTTAATCTGACTTTTTATTACTGGGATGTCTCAGCCCAGAATCTGGAAGGGTAGAGCAAAAATTCTTTTTCCTCCCCCACACTACTTACTATGAGGCATGGAATTGTTCTAAGCAATTGAGCATATCAACTCCCTCAATCCTCATACCAACCATTTAGGGAGATACTATTATCATTAGTTTATAGATGAAAGAAATAGGGAAGGGAATGGTTAAGTATCCTGCATAGCTAGTAAAAGGCCAAATGAAGATTCAAACTCAGGCTACCCAACTCCAGATCCTGCACTCTGTCCATTACATAGTGTTAAAGAAAAAAAAAAATCAACTGAGTAAATTTCAAGATCTAATTGTTTTATTCAACAGTTCACAAGTTATCAATTTCCCATCTAGCAGATAGAAAGGAGTTCCAAGGAGTTGTACAAAATTCCTATAGACTTTTATATGCAGAAGAAGACAGGGCAAGGAAGTTACTGTAGCAAACAGTGGATTATTTCAGGCAAGGTCACCTTCCTTTGGGGGGAAGAAAGCAGTCTATCAGGTAAATTACTTCACCAGTGCTGACCAGGTAATTCCAGGTTAAGATTATTCCTAGGAGAGGCTGAAACTGCAATTAGGTTAGATATTAAGTCTTGGTTTGTTGATGGGGCGGGCTTAGCACCAGTGACTCCATTTTGGACCTGTTGTCTTTTTTAAAATAATTACTCCCTTTTCATCAGACTCTCAGCTTAATTGAGAGATGTGATCAAAATTTAAGGCATCAGCACTACTCCCAGCTACCACTCTGAAGTTTTTGCAGTTTTTGCTGATACTCTGTGTGGTGTTCACAGGTCATGACTTCACATTCACTTTTTTTTTTTTTTTTTTTTTTTTAAGTCAGGGGTTCTCTTCATTTCTTTTCTGATGTTCCAGTCTTAGGGAGATCATTTGCTTGGTGGTTAGCAGCTGCAAACATACATTTAAAACTTCTGAGAAAATACAGCTTACCAGAGGATCTACTATGATTATTATAAGCAGGATAATTCACAATGTCTAGAGGATACTTCAAGGTCATGGTCCCAAGACTCAAATCAATCAAAACTCAAATGAGTCAGGGATTCCTGGCTGGCTCAGTCAGTGAAGCATGAGACTCTCGATCTCAGGGTTGTAAGTTTGAGCCCCACATTGGGTGTAGAGATTACTTAAAAATAAAAATAATCTTTAAAGAAAAATCAAATAGGTCAAAGAAAGACCTTGTTGGAAGAGTCACCTTTTTAAGCCATGTGGCTTGCTCAGTGATCTTATACAACTGAAGCTCAACTTCCCCAGAAGTGTTAATCCAGCAGTAGAAAGTAGTGCTGATCACATCACAGACACCCTCTGCTTGGCTAAAAGACAATCAAGGCTTATCCTATCATCCAGAACAACTTTGGGCAGAGAGTCTGAGGATTTTTATCGGGCAGCTATTACTTTAGTAGCAGATTCTGCGCTATCTTCAAAAGTTAAGGAGGGGGTCCTGATCATTGCCTCATATACATTTGTTCTTAACAAAAGATATAGGGCCCTGGCAAAGGAGATAAATCCTGAATCATGAGGGTTTCCTGCTAGGTCTTTTCTAACCTGACAGTGTCAATTCAGGGGACTTGACAAAAGAACTGTCTTTGTGTGTGAATAGTTAGGAGCACAGTTAGGTTACCTAGGAGGCATTGCCCACTTATGCACCAGCCATCTAGTCATTTACAGGCCCAAGGAGAATGATAACCACCACAGGCAAAGATAAATCCTGTCAGGGCACAAATCACTCCCACTAAGGTGACATTGTTAATGGAAAGATCAGAGTTTCTGAAGACAAATCTAGCAGTCTGGGGGTTACCTCCCTTAGCAATGGTCTGGGAGATACAGATGATGGTATTATCTTTCCAGGCCAATGCCAGAGTAAAGGGAGGAAAGAGAAGAAGAGACGGTTTATGTTTAGTTAGGGTATAAAGTCTTGCCCCAGCACCCTGTGTAGAAGCGGGCTACATTGATGTCACTTACTTCTCTTCCTAGTCAATGTGATTCAGAGTTCTCCAGTGTCTGCACAGGACTAGATGTTGGGTGGAGCTTTTTTTAGCTGTGAGATGTGTACCCAAGGTTCAAGTCCCTGAAGTTGGCTGCTATCTGGCTAGTGAAGACACCTGATACAGTCCTGTCCCAGGAGATTCAAAGGCCGTCATTGTTTGTAGTAATTCCAAATTGGAAGGATAGGGGAAAATTGCAAACAGTTTGGAGAAATGTAGCTAGATATTTGAGGAAACTAAAAGTTAGGATCCAGTCCATTTTACATGCAGAAAACAAAACCTCAAAGACAATTAACAGAACTAAAATCTGATATCCACAAGTATATATTATAGTTTCTACTGAAACACAATTAGTCCCTCTAAAACCACCCTCATTTCTACCAGAGATAGCCAAATTAGGACAAATTTGTTTACAAAATAAACTTGTCCTGGTTATTTAAGTAAGTGCAACAAGAATAGTGATTGGCCGTATAGACTTATTTGTTTATTTGTTTTTAAGTAGTCTCTATACCCAACATGGGGCTTGAACTCACAACCCTAAGATCAAGAATCACATGCTCTACCAACTAAGCCAGCCAGGCACTCCCATGTAGATTCTTTTAAATATGCTTTGCTGGAACTTTGTATAGGAATCTCAAAATTGGTCTTTTAAAAGCCTCTTGAGGCTAGGAAGCCAAGCCACAGACTTGTTATCAGATTTTGCCTGCAATACCTATAGTTTGAGTGAATTCCTCTCTTGCCAAGATCTCCTAAATATCCTGGGGTTCTTGTATCTGTCAGGAAGTGACCTTCCTTTTCTTTTCTTTTTTTTTTTTTAATTAATTTGTTTATTTTGAGAGAGAGATAACATGAGTGGGGGAGGGGCAGAGAGAGAGGGAGAGAGAAAGAGAGAATCCCAAGCAGACTTTGCACTGTTAGCTCAGATCTCCTTGCAGGGCTCAAGCTCATGAACTGTGAGATCATTACCTGAGCTGAAATCAAGAGTTGGACACTTAATTGACTGAGCCACCCAGGTGCCCCAGGAAGTGACCTTTCTTACTCACCTGGTAAAGCTGTCAGGAACCCTCTAAGCAAGATACCAGGATGTTTTACCAAGAGGCTTTATTGACTCCATAAAGTCAACCTTAGTTTATTTAAATCGTTTGGTCATATCTGATTTTATGTACATCATTTTCAAATATGACATTCCATCCAAAGCCTTAGTAATATAACCAATGTTTCCAACTGTGTCCCATTACAAGAAGAACAGATTCTTATTGATTTATGCAAATAACTATATTGACATGAAAAATAGGAATACTCATTAAGACCTTAGTTTCCAAATTCTGGAGGGATCAGGTGTGGAGAAAAAGTAAATGTTTCATTTTTGTTCACAAAGGTATACTTTATCAAATTGCTGTAGGTCACAGACAGGTTAAGAGAAAGAGAAAAACGTTTCCTGAAATCTGGAAAAACAAAACATTAAAGGACCAGTGGTGTGTCAAACAAAAAGTCATAACAAATTACAATCATCCTCATCAGTTCATTCAATCCCATGTTATTAACTCTTGTTCTCCGTTGGCAGTTTTATGAATCAAGTTTTCCCTTAGAGTTCTATAACTTCTTATTCAGCTCAGTGGTATGATCTTAAAATTATAAGAAGTGTGTAATTTGTCAGAGTCCTTTCTATGAATCTATCTGAAGATGAAACACATCTGCAAAAACATCACACTAAAACAAGTAGCTTCTGTAAATGACAAAGATTTAAAAATGGTCACAGTTAAAGATCTGATTAGAGTTCATTATAACACAATTGACAGAGGCATTTGGTTATTTCTGTGTCATAAAACATTACAAGATACTACTAAAATTATGGCTAAAAACATTATACCAGGACATATCAGATTTCTAGAGTTTCATACAATTTCTGGGACACTTATATATCTACACAAATATAATCTAAAGGTTAGCATTACTTAATTGACAGTGCTTTTTATGTAATTTAACATATCAACTAGGCCAGTTTGTTTAGCACCTCTCTCTCTTTTTGCTTTTGGAGAGAGAAACTGCATTCATGAGCAGGAGAGATGTAAGGGCAAAGGGCAAGAGAGAGAGAATCTTAAGTAGGCTACACACTCAGCATAGAGCACAGAGCCCAACACAGGGCTCAATCTCATGACCATGAGATCATCACCTGAGCCGAAATCAAGAGTCTGGCACTTAATCGACTGAGCCACCCAGGCACCCAAACACCTCTCTTTTATAAAGAGGGAGAACACATCTTTTGAGATGTTCCAGGACCCTCTTTAAAATCCCATTTAGTTTGAAGTCAAAAAGACTTCATTTAGAATTTGAATTTGGGAACTTTGTCCAAAATATCAAAAGGTTTTGGACATATGACTAATTAGGATTGCAAATCATTATGGAACAATATTTAATCATCTATTTGACCAAAGTGACAATAAAAGGTTTCAAAGGCAAATAAAGAAGGTTACATAGTTGTGAGCAAAACACATCGGACCTGATAAAGTATAGGAAATTATTTGACAAAACACAAAATCTTTGTTTTCTAGGCAAATTACTTAAAAGGTAAAGAAAAACCTTTCACAATCTCTTATTAGGAACAGCTCAGTAGTCAGAAAAACAAAAAACAAAAAAAACAAAACAGAAAAAACCCCCAATCCTTTTAGCAGATTAAAGAAAATCAAGTTTTAGGGGGATCTGGCTGGCTCAGTTGGAGCAGCATGCAATTCTTGATCTGAGGGCTGTGAGTTCAAGCCCCACATTGGGCATAGAGATTACTTAAAAATAAAATCTAGAAAGAAAGAAGAAAGAAAGAGGGAGGTAGGAAGGGAGGGAGGGAGGAAGAAAGAAAGAGGGAGGGAGGGAGGGAGGAAGAAAGAAAATCAAGTGTTAGTTTTGTATAAGTACACTATTAATATTAAAGCTTATATTTTAAGCCCTTATAATAAAAATTCCAGTTTTATCCAACTTGGCTACACAAGGTAAAATTCTCTCTCTTCCCAATTTTCTATACCATTTTGTATTTTATTCTTCTCTTTCCTGTTCTGAAATAATCAGTTTTACTTTAGGACAAATTTACATTTTTCCCCTTGGCAAAACACGTCTCCGTTTCTCATCCCTTCATTTACTGAAAACACACATCCTTGCACATATAGAGATGTTTACCCTAATATTTCCAGTAGCCTTAATTGCATATCCTAGAATTTTTAACCCCAAAAACTTTATTTTCTAGTGGAAATTAAGAAGAAAACAACTGTGAGCTAGCTTTTACATTAGCTGTCTGTGGATTGGCAGACTTGTACATTCTTTTTATAATTTTAAAAATGCATACTTTCTCATAGTACCTTTTCCAGTATTCATATATTAGACATGTTTCCTAATACACATTATTTTTAGTTTTCTCTGTGGAAGAAAACCAAAATAGAAAACCTATGTTCAGTAATTAAGGTTTCAGTATTTTATCTTATTTGGAAATTATGTAGATATTTAATAGCTCTCTGTCATTTAATTTAACTTAGAAAACTTTAAAGTTTTAGGTTACAAAAAGATTTGGGAACTTTTTAAAAGTACACCTATCATAAAGACCAAGTTGTTTTTCTTGCTGTCAAATTTCGTAAAAGGGATAACATGAACTTATTTGACTTATAAATTCCAGGTAGGATAAACATTGTATGTCTGCATTACATTCAATGTTAGTGATTCTAAAGACATTTCTATTTTAATTAAACCAACAAATTAAAAACAAAATTTTTTAACTTTATTTATTCACTTTGAGAGAAAGAGAGAGCAATCAGGGGAGGGGCAAATACAGAAGAAGAGAGAGAATCCCAAGCAGGCTCTGCCCTGCCAGCACAGAGCCTGATGCAGGGTTCGAACCCACGAACCTCAAGATCATGACCTGAGCCAAAACCAAGAGTCGGACACTGAACCAGCTAAACCACCCAGGCACCCCCCAACAAATTTAAATTAGCCTTAATGCCAAATATTTCCAATATCACATGAACCTGAAAAGCATTTGGGTGACTTTCTATTATATTTTTGAGAATTTTATGAATATTCAATTATTTAAGTGCTTAGTTTTCTTTAAGCCAATTAAATAGAACTCTTTTACAAATTAATTTTAACAATACAATCCCTAGTAGAAAATCCCACATACTTACAACACTTATATAGAGATACATGTAAACACACACATAAAAACAGAGACCTTATAGTTTTCATTTTGAAGTTCTAGCCATAAGACATGTATGATCATGCAAAACTCATTAGCTTAAAAAAAGAACAGTTAGGGGGCGCCTGGGTGGCTCAGTCAGTTGGGCGTCCGACTTCAGCTCAGGTCATGATCTCACAGCTGGTGGATTCGAGCCCCACATGGGGCTCTGTGCTGACAGCTCAGAGCCTGGAGCCTGCTTAGGATTCTGTATCTCCCTCTCTTTCTCTGCCCTTTCCCCACTCACTCTCTGTCTCTCCATCTCTTAAAGATCAATAAACATTAAAGAAATTAAAAAAAAAAAAAAAGAACAGTGAGAATAAATTAACCTGCTCTGATGGCTAAAACTTTTTCTATTAGATGAAGAATCTTCAGATTCTTCATTTATATAACCTTCCCCTGTTGTTTTTCTTCTAATAAGAATTCTCTCTCTGAAGTTGGCATTTCAAAGAGATGACCTAGATAACAGTTACTGGAGAAGACCAGGCAGAACATTCACATCTCAAAGGCACAGGGAAAGAAAGCCAGTTCCTTGAGGAAGGATTTTTGTTTCCTAAGGCCAGAATTTTTACCATACTCGCAAGCCTTTTGAGATAAGTGGCGGCGGTTTTGGCATTGGTAAAGAAGATAGGTAGACTTTAAATTATGTCTGCAGGTGAACTGTTGGTTTTGCAAAGATTTGTAAGTTGAGGATAGTTGCTTTCTGTTCCTCCAGGAATTGGGTTTCGATTTATTTTTTTTTTTTTCAACGTTTATTTATTTTTGGGACAGAGAGAGACAGAGCATGAACGGGGGAGGGGCAGAGAGAGAGGGAGACACAGAATCGGAAACAGGCTCCAGGCTCTGAGCCATCAGCCCAGAGCCTGACGCGGGGCTCGAACTCCCGGACCGCGAGATCGTGACCTGGCTGAAGTCGGACGCTTAACCGACTGCGCCACCCAGGCGCCCCTGGGTTTCGATTTAAATCACATCACAGGTTGATCCACCCATCTGATTACATTATCCTCAATTTGCTTCTTTGTATCAGAGAGACAATTTCCAACTAAGATGGAAATCAAAAGACGTCTGTGCTCTGTATTTAGAGCTATTTGTCTTTGAAATGTTTTAGCAAATTCTTCCAAAAAGGCTTCAGGTTTTCTCTCTCTCTGGGTACATGATTTCAATTTAGCTTATGGGAGAAAACCTTAAAAAAAATTCCTATCTGGCTCTGATATTTTTGATATTTAACTATTTTAAATATTTTTTCCTTTGCCAATTGACACAATATCAAGGTTTCACAGCAGGGACTGCTGGAGAGACACTGCAGGAAAAAGTTGTTTTCCCTCCTAGTCCCTCTGTGCCTTGCAGCAGGCTCCTGGAGTATATATAGGTGGTAACTCTGGCAACCAGCAATATGGGAGTTTTCTCCAGAACTAGATCACTGCAGGGTCAGGTGTCAGCAATACCCCACCCCACTCATGTGGTTCTGTAGTGGAATGCTTCCAGCGAGATACCTCTTCCTTTACAGCTTATGTTAGCAGGGTGTATTTCCAGGAAGTTGCGCTAACATAGCACTACAGAGACTTCTCTGCCTTCCAGTGAGCTGCCTGTCCCTCCCACTCCAACGAGGTCTGGCTCTAAACCTAGAAAGACTGGGAGATGCTTCCACAGTTACTCTATTTCAGCCGTAGGGTAGGGGCTGCTCCATTGTAGCTGCTATTCCTGTATTACTTAGAGCTCCCTTTACTTCTTACTATCCATTCCCTCATTATTCTGATTCTCTGTTATGGTTAATATTTCTTTATGTTAAACTTCCTCTGTTCAAATTACTATTTGGCATCTACCTCCTGATTGAATCTTGACGGATACAGTTTCTCTATTGTACAATGGATCCTCCTCAACTGTAGTTTAGCTAACTATACTTTAGGTAATTAAAGACTCTGTTTAATCAGGACTCTTCTTGTTGCAGTTAAGAGAAATCTAATTCAAATTAGCTTAAACAAAAAAGAATTCATTGGTTCAAATCACCAAGTCTTAAAAGGGGCAGAAATGAGGGGTTCAAGGAATTAAATGCTACTATATATCTGTCTCTGTCCTTTCTTTCTCCCTTTCTCCATTCCATATCTTGCTTCTGTTTTGTTTTTGTTTTTTTTTTTCCTTTTTCTTCTGCATATTCTCTCATTGTTTCAGGCCAGCTACAACTATGCATCCAGAATTATGGCTGCATTTGTGTGTAGGCTTTATAATTCTGTTTGAATCCTACCCCAACTCTCAAAAAATGATTATCTTCTTTCATCTCCAGTTAGATAAGTCTTTAGAAGGACACTTGACCTAGTCTGGGCCATGCGCCCATCACAGACCAATCACTGTGGCCAGAGAGATGAATATATTTGACCATCCTGAATCAGATGCTCAGCTCTATGGTTAGGGAAGGAGGTATAGTGATTAGCAATGCAAAAGATTCACTTGTTTGGAGTGGTGAAAATTTTGATTTTCAAAAAAAAAGATGTGGGGATGCTTTTTGAGCAGAAAAAACTAAATACTATTTTAATATATAGGCTCAAGCTTCATGAACTAAAAAAGATAAAATATTTGTGGCCAAAACCAAAATGTCATTCATAGCACTTTGGTAGTTAAATAGTGATACTCCTCCTCCTTCAAACAACTGACCAAGCTAATAATTGTTAGCACATTTCTCTTGTCTAACAGGACTTAAGTGTTACAAATACTGTCAGTTGCCTATCAACAGCCAGTTCATCCCATATTACTTACCAACAGAACCGTGATTTGGTTCACCCTTATCATGGCCATGTGCTCAGTGAAGGAGCCCTTCTCTAGCTCCAAAGAGTAAGTCACCATTAGGAAAATTCATTGTGGAAATTCCACTTTTCTTGCCATTGATTGTTCAGGAATGAATGTATGAGGTAATACTAGCAAACAAGACTTGAAAGAAACTTTTCTGTGACAGCGTCTGGGAGAGACTTTTCTGTGATTATGAGGGAAAACTGCCACTTTTGATCTCTCAACATTGCTGTATGAGGGAAAGATGTCTGGAAATGAGGCAGCCATCTTGGAACCATGATAAGAAAAACACGAGGGCAAAACCGAACACATTGGAGATGGGAACAAGAAAACATGGAAAGAGCCATGTTTTTCATGGGAAAAGTCTGTGATGGCACTACTGGACTCTTAAATTAACGAACCACTCTATCTCCAGAATACCTACATGGAAAAATTAAATCCTTACTGTTCAAGCCACTTTTAGTTGGGTTTTCTATTATATACAGCCAAAAACCATTAGAATTAAAATCCAGGACATCATTTATCATCAACTTTACATCAGGAAATATCATATTTACTTGCAAAATCATATCCCTTTGTCTTATGAAGAAATAAGAATGAGAATATTAGGGGTAATCAGCTAGAGTATCTCTGCTTTCAGAATCACCCACTATCATTGGGTTAACTGCCACACACAATTTGATATCTACACAGATCCAATCAATATAAGGCAGATGTGCTTCTCTTTAAAAATGGACATAGGCTTCAAAAGACAAAGAAAAAAATGCACCTTTCAAAGCAATGTCATTTGCCAGAGAGACAGTCATAGATGTTGGAAAACCATTATGCCTTCACAGTCCACATGGGCATTCTCTCATTTGGAATGCCATCTAGTGAACTCGTCCAAACATACTCAACAGGTAAATCTATCTGTGAGGAATGCATTCAACTGGCATGCAGCTATTTGGTTTCTCTCAAAAGGAATAAATATATATGTATGTAAATAATATATAAATAAATATATAGATATATAAATATTTATTATATTTAATGTATAAATATATAAATATTTAATATATAATATATAAATATATAAATTATATATATATATATATATATACATACACACACCCCGCACTGATATCTTCCTTTTATAGTTTTCTCTATTCTACACGTTTTAGCCCTTAAATGTATTCTGATTCTTTAGTTTTTACCTTTTAAACATGTCTCTTCCTGTTATAAAGATTACAATTTCCTAGGAAGTAGCATAGTAGGGAAAGTAGGTGCTTTGGTCTCAGAATCGTAACTTAAAATCTCACTTCTTTCAATTATAGTCTTTGTAATTTTGGGCAAGTTACTTAACTTCTTTTACTTTTTTAAGATTTTATTTTTAGTTTTAGTTTTTAAAGGTAATTTATTTTGAGAGAGAGAGAGAGCACACACACACACACACACACACACACACACGTGAGTGGGGGAGGGGTAGAGAGAGAGGAAGAGAGAGAATCCCAAGCAGGCTCTGCACTGTCAGCACAGAGCCTGTTGCAGAGCTCAAACTCATGAACCGTGAGATCATAACCTGAGCCAAAATCAAGAGTCAGACACTTAACTGACTGAGCCACCCAGGCACCCCAAGATTTTATTTAAAATTTTTTTTAATGTTTATTTATTTTTGACAGAGACAGAGACAGAATGTTAGTGGGTTAGGGGCAGAGTGAGAGGGAGACACAGAATCTGAAGCAGGCTCCAGGCCTGCTGTCAGCACAGAGCCCGACACGGGGCTCGAACTCATGAGCTGTGAGATCATGACCGGAGCCGAAGTCGGACGCTCAACCGACTGAGCCACCCAGGTGCTCCCCAAGATTTTTTTTTAAATAATCTCTGCACCCAGTGTGGGACTCAGACTCAGGATCAAGAGTCACACATTCTACCAAATGAGCCAGCCAGGTACCCCAAGTTACTTAACTTCTGAGCCTCAGTTCCTTCTCTGTAAATGTGAATAATAACATGTCCTTTCACAATAGCATTACTTACTTTTATGCATTTTTGTCTATATTTTTAAATTACAGTGATATTAAGTCAGATGGGGATTTTGTGTGAAAGAGAATACTATTTCTTGATTCTCAATGCCAAGTTCTCAGTGGAAAGCAGCTGACTCTTCATTGCTTCTTCATGATCTCACATAAGAGTAAAGATGATTCCAGATTCATCAATATTGACAACAGCTGATGAGGCACCTCTTTCCACTAGAAACACATAGAAATGCTGGAGAGAAATATTACTAAGTTGTCTTTTAATGGAAGAAATGAATAAAGAAAAAAGTGTGAGAAAATGAACTACTGGGACCTCATCAAGATAAAAAGCTTCTGCACAGCGAAGGAAACAATCAGAAAAACTAAAAGGCAGCTGACAGAATGGGAGAAGATATTTGCAAATGACATATCAGATAAAGGGTTACTATCCAAAATCTATAAAGAACTTATCAAACTCAACACCCAAAAAACAAATAATCCAGTGAAGAAATGGGCAAAAGACATGATGTCTCCAAAGAAGACATCCAGATGGCCAACCGACACATGAAAAAATGCTCAACATCACTCATCATCAGGGAAATACAAATCAAAACCTTACACCTGTCAGAATGGCTAACATTAACAGCTCAGGCAACAACAGATGTTGGCGAGGATGCAGAGAAAGAGGATCTCTTGCACTGCTGGTGGGAATGCAAACTGGTGCAGACACTCTGGAAAACAGTATGGAGGTTCCTCAAAAAATTAAAAATAGAACTACCCTATGACCTACTAGGTATTTATCTAAGGGATACAGCTGTGCTGTTCTGAAGGGACACATGCACCCCATGTTTATAGTAGCAATATCAACAATAGCCAAAGTATGGAAAGAGCCCAAAACTCTATCGATGGATGAATGGATAAAGAAGATGTGGTATATATATATGTACAATGGAGTATCACTCAGCAATCAAAAAGAATGAAATTTTGCCATTTGCAACTACGTGGATGGAACTAGAGGGTATTATACTAAGCAAAATTAGTCAGAGAAAGACAAATATCATATGACTTCACTCATATGAGGACTTTTAAGATGCAGAACGGATGAACATAAGGGAAGGGAAGCAAAAATAATATAAAAACAGGGAGGGGGACAAAACATAAGAGACTCATAAATATGGAGAACAGAGGGTTACTGGAGAGATTATGGGAGGGGGGATGGGCTAAATGGGTAAGGGGCATTAAGGAATCTTAGCGTGCACTACACGCTAATTTGGATGTAAATTAAAAAAATAAAATTTAAAAAAAAAGTGTGAGAAGAAAACAATTAAGTCTGGAAATGAAGCAAAAACTTAAAGCTAGAGTAGTAAGATCCAAAAGTTGCCAGTTGCTCAGGGTAAGACCAAACCGGGATATTGGCCCTAGGGTATAAGTGCTGAGTGACCTTGGGACCCTATAAGATTTCCAAATAGGAATCTACCTAGAAACATCATGATGGAATATTAGAACATTAAAGACAAGGGGAAACATCTTTAAAAACAAGGAGGATGGAAAGACAGGTTGCTGACACTGAATCAGCAATTGGATAGACAACACAATAGAGGTCAGAGGCAAAAGCAATGAATGTTGTAAAAGCACTAAGAGAAAGTAACTACCATTTTCACATATACCTAATAACCAAGCCAAAATATAAGTAGCAAAAACGAACAGGATCACAAGAAAATTTTACAAATCTGAAATCATAGTGGCAAATTTAAATACATCTATCCAAAACTAATAAGTCAAATAGTCAAAAAAATCAGTAAGCCTCTAGAAGACTTGAACCACAAAATTATCAGCTTCATACAAAAACAGTACTCTATCATCAAAATTATAATATGCCCATTGTTTTCAAACACATATAAACTCTTTCAAAAACAAATCATATATTAGGCCATAAAAGAAGAGAAATCCCCCAAAATGGATATATTTTCCATGAAAAAAAGTAATAAAATTCAAAGTGAATTGTTAAAAAGATGGTAAATTATGAATGAACAAAAGCCTCATGTATTATAGTAAATAAAAGGTACATTTTAAAATAACTTACTTTTCGGGGCGCCTGGGTGGCGCAGTCGGTTAAGCGTCCGACTTCAGCCAGGTCACGATCTCGCGGTCCGTGAGTTCGAGCCCCGCGTCGGGCTCTGGGCTGATGGCTCAGAGCCTGGAGCCTGTTTCCGATTCTGTGTCTCCCTCTCTCTCTGCCCCTCCCCCGTTCATGCTCTGTCTCTCTCTGTCCCAGAAGTGAATAAACGTTGAAAAAAAAAAAAAAAGTTTAAAAAAAAAAATAATAACTTACTTTTCAACAAAAAAATTAAGATAGAAATAAAAAAATATGTAGAACTAAATGACAATGAAACTATTACTTATTAAAATCTGGGTACACCTGGGAGAGTATAGCCTTAAATATATGTGTATAAGATAACAGAAATATTAAAATCTATGACTCCATGTTCAGTTCAATAAGTTGGAAAAAGAGAAGCAGAGTAAATTCAAAGGTATCAAGAAGAAATTTTTTAAAAAGTAGAATTCATAAAATAAAAAATGAAAAAATTGTATTTTGAAAGACTAATAAAATAAAGAAATGTTTAGTGATAACACTAAAAATATCCAAGTGTACAATAATGTTATTAAGAGTGAATAGAGCTTATAATTGCAGAGAAAGAAGAAAATTTTAAAGCCACAAGAAATTAGTCAAGTCATATAAAATTGCCAATATTCAAACTTTTGACCTTATAAAACCACAATTTCAAGTTGTTATAAACAACCTTAAGGCCAAATATTTGAAATCATAAATTGGATAATTTTCTAGACAAATGTAAATGACTGAAGTCAACTAAAAAAGGAAATTTAAAAATTTTAGCATACTTATAATCATTAAAGAAATTGAACTATAGTGAAAAAAAAATCTATCCCCCAAACAGAATGAGGCCCAGACACTTTATAACCTAATGTTAGCAAACCTTTAAGAAACAACACTTAATACTTACCTATTCTCTTCAGGGGAATAGAAATATAAATGGGGGGGGGAACTATTGGTTCCACTTCAGGGTATTCACCCTAAAAAAAAATTCTCACACAGGTATATATATAAATATAAGGGTAGGAAAAGGGGCGCCTGGATAGCTCAGTCAGTTAAACATCCGATTTTGGCTCAGGTCATGATCTCACAGTTTGTGGGTTTAAGCCCCACATAGGACTTTGTGCTGACAGCTCAGAACCTGGAGCCTGCATCAGATTCTGTGTCTCCCTCTCTCTCTGCCCCTCCCCTGCTCATTCTCTGTCTCAAAAATAAATAAACGTTAAAAAGAAAAAAATTTTTTGAAGGATAGGAAGATACATCCTGGGATGATCATGGCCATAAAGTTTATAATACCCCAAATCATAAAAGACTAAATCTCTTTGAACTGAAGACTGGATAAATAAATTGTGGGATATTCATACCATAGTCAAAATAGATAAATCAAACTACATGTATCAGCATAAATAAATCTTAAAATATTAAGGTTCAGTGAAAAAAACAAGTTGCAAAAGAAAATGTACTGTGTGATATCATTTACAGAAATCTTTTAGTCTAATAAAGGTAGTGTCTATATAAACAACTGCATAGTCTTCGTGCATACAAAGGTAGTAAAAATACTAGAATGTACATGGCAGTGATGCTTAGGATAGCTGTTACATCTGAGGATGAAGCAAAATAGATAGAAGGATTTTGGGGAGGGAATTTCAATGATATCTGCACCTTTTAATATGTAAGGGTTAAAATAAATAGTTGTACTGGGTTGAATGGTGGCCTCCATAAGAATATGTTCCATCAAAAGCCTGTGAATATCACCCTATTTGGTAAAAGAGTCTTTGCAGATGTAATTAAGTTAAGGATCTACAGATGAGATCATCCTGAATCAGGGTGGGTCCTAAATCAATGACAACTATCCTTCCAAAGAGGAGAGAAGGGGAAAAAATACACAGAGGAATGCCAAGCATTGCTGGCAGCCACCAGAAGCTATGAGAGAGGGATGGAGACGATTCTTCCTCAAAACCTCCAGAAGGAATCAATCATGGTGACATCTTGATTTTGGACTTCTGGCAATTAGAACTTTGACAGAATAAATTTTTGTTGTTTTAAGCCATCAAGTTTGTGGTAATGTGTTATGGCAGCCCTAGGAAATTAATGTACTAGTGCAAAAAGTCAAAATATGTCACTTGAAGGTTTATGGGTATTATTCTCTGTATTTTTCTATATAGTACAAATAACTCATCATTTAAAAGTGTATATTTGCTATATATATATAGGAAGGGGAGGTCCACTGAGCCTATGATAAAATGCTCTTTCATGTCTCTCAGCTGCTTCTGACTCCAGATATACTTGCAGACTTGATAGTGAAGAATAAAGTCAGTCCTCTGCTTCATTTCTCCTTTGCCTGATTCCGGCCATTTGACCAAAAAAGTTTTTATAGTCCTTGATTTTGGTGTTCTCCATAGAATAATTTAAAAATTCTTGCATCAAGCCCAGAACCAACATTTTTGAGAATGATTACACAAAGTCTTTTATTATTTCTCTATTATGTATGCAAATCAATGAAGTGCTAATGTGTTTTGTGTCAGTTAATGGATAAAGAGTTGGATGGTGAGCTTTTGGAAGCATATATTAATTTTTCATATTAATTATTATAAAAACAATCAGCCTTTATCAGCCTTTAGTACTGTTAAGTTGCATTTTCCTAGAACACAAATTTGACCTGCAACATGAACTACTAAACAGAGGTGGCACTTTACTAACATGGGTGGAACCTAAGGAAAGGCAAGAAGAACATCAAAGCCTTTTGCACTGTAGAATGGACAGCTTTATGTATAGTCAGAAAGCCTCTTTCTCTCTCTAGCTCATCAATCGACTTCCTCCACTAGCTAACTCATCATGCTTCTGATCCAAGATGGCACCGGATACCTGTTGAGGTACAATTTTAGAAAACATTTAGAGTTGTCTGTATTCTCAGGTGGAAACAACTGAACCAGGAGCAGTTTCATTACTATGAAAGTAATTCTTTTAATGCTGCCCCCTCCAACTTAGTTATGCAAACAACTAAGGGCAGAAACAGGACTAATACTAGCAGTGATATAATCAGATTTCAAGTTCATTATTTTTGAGGTTTGATGGGTGGATCCTTTTGTACCAAGAAAGCCCCTAAGAGTCTTGGGGGAAGTCCCCACAGAGGGGATGTTGGGAAAGAACATGTGAGAATTTAAGTAGCTCTTTGGAAAAATGAAAGATTTAAGACCATATTTTTCCTTAAGCTGGAAAAGTGTGTCTTACAAGTAACACATATGCTATTTCAGCTCAAAAATCTACCACTGAGTAGAACTTCCTTCTGTGTCTCATATTTAAATTCTCAAGGGAGTAGATATAATTACCTTGCCCAGGTCAGGTGTCTGTTTCTGGCCTATACAGCTAGGACCTCAGAAGGATGAAGGCCAGTCAAAAGGGGTAAGAAGGGAGGTATTGAGACAAAGGTCAATATAGACATAAGAAAAGACACAAGCAATGTTTCTTAGAAGAGCACAGACTTTGGGTCAGAAAGATACGAGCTTAAATGCAGGAGAGGTCACTTATAAGCTAAATCACCTGAGGATTTCAACTCCCTCATCTATAATTTGGGCATAATAAATATGTAAATAATAAATATCACAACTAATAAAATAGTTGTTAATATTAAATAAGGTAAAGTTACAAAATGGCTTGTGCAGTTTTTGGTGTATACTATTCTCAGGAAAAGGTCAATGTTATTCATAACTCTACTAACAAGAGTTACGTGTTCTTCCAAGGTGCCTTGTTTACTCCAGGGTATTATTCTCCAAGGTTTGTAAATGGCTTTGAGATTCTTTGGGAAAATGTACTATATTGGGGAGAAATTTTATTTGAAATTTTATTATTTGTTTTGTGTTTCTGGTTCAATGACTAGGTCATAGAGATAAGACCAAGGAAGACTATAGTATTTTTTTCTGGCTCTTTGTCCTGTGATAGTGAGAGCATTAGTCAAAACTCTTATGGTGGCAAATGAAAAAAAAAATCCACTGGCTTAAACCATAAAAGGAAATTTACTGACTCATGTAAATGAAACAGTCTAAGGCATGGTGGCTTCAAGATTATTTGGATCCATGTACACAAAAAATGAAGCCAGGAATCTCTTGGTTCTGCTTTCCTCAGTAGGTCTGCATTGTCTGACAGGCTCTCCTGAAGTGGCAGCCAAGATTCCAAAAACAACTTCAGGCTTGCATTCTATCTTAAGAGTTCTAGCACAAAACTGGAATAAGACTCTCATTGGTCCAAGCTGGATCACATGTCCATCTCAATGAATTATGAGGGCAAGAGATATAGTATTCTGACTGGCCAGGTTTGGGTCATACACTCATCACTTAGAGCCTGGGGATGGGAGTGGGGATCAGCTCTACCTGAAGCACATGGAGGGTTGGTAGGGACCCTCAAAGTATTGTACATTTTTACTAAAAGAAAGAGGATGGGGATGGTATGTGGGAGAAGAAAACAAACAGTCCTTTACAGAAGGATCTGCAGGTGTAGAGGAAAATTAGGACAAAATGACTACCCTCTGGTTTTCTGCTGCTACAAAATAATTATAGGGGCACCTGACTGGCTTAGTCAGTTGAGCATCCGAATCTTGTTTTTGGCTCAGGTCATGATCTCACGGTTCATGAGTTCAAGTTCCGCATCGGGATCTGAGCTGACAGTGCAAGGCCTGCTTGGGGTTCTCTCTCTTTCTCTCTCTGTGCCCCTCCCCTGCTTGCTCTCTCTGGCTTTCTCAAAATAAATAAATTAATTTTTAAAAAATTTTAAAAAACAAACAAAATCCCTAAGTAATTATAGATCTATGTCACCATGTCGACTGAAATATATTTTCTAACCTATTTGAGAGAAATTCTGTAAGTATGACCAATAATGTATTCCTGGATGAGAAAAATGAGGCCAACTTTATGAAGATTGACTTATCGGAAGTTGCAGGTAAATTACTTTACATAAGAGTCGTTCACTCTTATCTAGATGACTTGTGTGTGACCACTATCCTAACCAGCTCATCCTATAACAAAGGAAATTGCCATCTGTCACTTTGCTTCTATGAAATATTTCTGGAGGTGGCTTGCCAACTTCAGCCAGAATTATAGAACTAATGAGTTTTTAGCTACCATATGCACAGAGTGTAATAATAGCAGGTTCTAGGCAAATGTTGTCTACTTGCTTCTGGGAGTGCTTTCCCTCCATGATAGGAGCAGATGCCCAAGGCTCTATTAAGAATTCTGTTTTCTTCATAAATCTGTACAGTGACATGGAGTCCTCATATTCTAGTGAAGTGACTTTTATATGGAAAACATACCCTTGTTACTCTGTTTCTCTTGGGGTTTTAACCTCTGTTGTATAGAGACTGACCCTCATTGTATCCGAATCAAATACCAGATGACTTCTAGAAAATTTGGCCAGTTTTAAATCTCTAATAGGTCTTCTGCTCTGTTGATATCTTACAGATTTATGTGAAAGCGAACAAGATATTAATATTCTAGGATTTCTTGCCACTTATATGAAAATGACTGTTTGTACCTAGCCCAGTGCCTTGTGCATAATTACTATAACAGATTAGGTTAGATTCTGTGGTTGCAACAAATGACCCCAAATTTCAATGGCCTATAATAACAAAAGCTTATTTCTTATTCTCACTGTATGTTCCAACATGCTCTATAGATTACCAGACAATTTATTTCCTTGGGGCTCCAGGATGTGGGACCCCACCAAGGGAAATCCATAAGTACTCACAGGAGACTACTGGGGAAGGGGAAGTGTGAATGAGTGGGTGAGTGTCTTGTAAGTTTATAAATTAGGATGCTTTATTTTTAAAAACTACCAGAAAACCCAGCTTTTTCCACTGACAGTGCCTAGAAACAGCGATACCCTGTATGTACATAAGCAGTTTTATACATGCATAGATACATAGGGATTTTTGTCATTGTTTTATAAAAATGAGACCATATTACATATACTTTTCTTTTGCTCTCAACATCTTTAATAAATTTACTTTCAGAAAAATCATTTCATTCTTTGTCTTTGGACAAACCTTTTTTAAAGTACCTTTATAAGCTTTCGTTAGATATTAATGTCTAAAACGTGTTCAGAGGGCTTTTTCTACAGTCTGACAGTGGTGTCCTCTCAATTATCCAAGCCCTCATGATCAAGTTTGGGGTTGTACTTCTCCCTCCTGCTGTCTGCTTTTCATACCTTTCTCCGTTTATTAGCACGTCCACCAGAGGGGGGCAAGAAAATGGAAAAGAGGTGAAGCATTGCTCAAAAATAGATCAGTGGAACAAGAGGGCCCAGAAACAAAATCTTAACACAGACATTTTTACTTGTGTTGGGCATGGTTGGAAGACACTTTGGTGGCTAATGTTTATTAAGTCATCAGTGGATTTGAAAGGAGGAATGGAATTCACTGCCTATTCTTGATTTTTAAAACTTGGTGTGCCATTTCTAGGTAATTGTGGCAAAGAGTGGTCCTTTAGTAAATGTTAGAAGAATTCAATCAACAAACATTTATTAAGCACCTACAATGCACTGGGAATCATGCCAGGCAGGCTCTGAATGAATGAACAACTCAGATGTTTGCCTTTTGTCCTACCGAGTGGATCTGCTCTTCTGTAACATTCCTGTGAAAGTTAGGAGGGAGACATGGGAAAAATGGAGAAAACAAATGCATCCATTCTGGATTAGTTTCCTAGGGCTGCCATAACAAGCTACCCAAAGCTGGGTGTCTTAAAATAATAAATGTTTGTCTCCATAGTTCTGGAGTTTAGATGTTAAAAATCCGGGTGTCGGGGCAAGACCACATTCCCTCGGAACTCTAAAGGAGAATCCTGTCTTGCCTCTTCCTGGCTTCTGATGGTTTGTGATAGTCTTTGGCATTCCTTGGCTTGTAACTGCCTAACCCCACTATCCACCTCTGTAGTCGCTTGGTGTTATCTCTGTGTGTCTCTGTCTTGACATGGCCTTCTTAAAAGGACACTACTCATATTGGATTAAGGGCCCACTCTACTTCAGTATGAAGGAACTAATTATATCTGCCATTACCCTATTTCTAAACAAGTTCACATCCTGGAATACCGAGGGTTAAGACTTCAACATATCTTTTTGGCGGGGGTGGGGCGGGGCACAATTCAACCCATAACAGATTCTTATTATCAAATGGTTCAATAAAACATTTGAACTATGGATTTAATTATTTTAGAAGGTTGTTGTTCCCTGTTTGAAAAAAAAAAAAGGCAGCATAGAATGCAACTCTGAGGCCAGAGTTGGTTTTAATTCGATTTTTACTTCTTACTAACATGTGACCTTGGACAAATGAATTAATTCCTTGTGACTTAGTTTATTTGTCTGAAAAATGGAAATAGTAATAGTATTTATGGGACTATTGTAAGGATTAGATGAATTAATGCAAGGCAAGTCCTTATGATAACTTGATACATATTAGCTTTTTGTATTAAAAATAAGCAACCATACATTGACTATTCTTATTTTTTTGAAGGTTTTATCTTTTCTTTTCTTTTCTTTTCTTTTCTTTTCTTTTCTTTTCTTTTCTTATATTTATTTGAGAGAGAATGCATCAGAGTTGGGGGAGGGACAGAGAGAGAGGGAGAGAGAGACTCTTAAGCAGACTCCACTCCCAATGCAGAGCCCGAGTGGGGTTTGATCCCAAGGCCATGGGACCATGACCCGAGCTGAAATCTAGAGTCAGACACTCAATCAACTGAGTCACCCAGGCGCCCCTGAAGATTTTATTTTTAAGTAATCTCTACACCCAGCATGGGGCTCAAATTTATAACCCCAGGATCAACAGTCCCATGCTCTACTGACTGAGCCAGTCAGGTACACCGAACTGACTATTCTTATCATTAATTCCCACTAGAAAGGTGTGGTGTTGGGTATGTTGTAAAAAGGCCTAGGAGAATAAAGCATTCCACTGTATGAATGCACCTATCAGAGCTTCCTTCTAAGAGAAACTGGACCTGGAGTGAGGGGCAGGGACCCAATGTACTCCTCACTCCCAATGCTGCCAAGTGATCATTCCTGACTGCTTGCAGACCATAAAGCCGATAGACTTCTGACAGTCCTGGAGAAGCATTTCTCCTTTCTTTTGGACAGTCAGCCTCTGAAGAACAATTGATTGAAATGTTTCCACAGAAAATACATCACTGTTAGGAAAGCCTACATACATATAATTTAAATTTTCTTCGTTTCCTTTGGGATTCCTTTGTTTCCTTTAAGATGACCTGAGGGCAATACCTCACTGTGGTACCTGTCTTGGACATTCTTAAAAGCAAATTGCAACATTTGCTGGGCCTGGAATGACCTCCCTCCAGCCCCAGAAAAGTCAGAATGTAGATCTGATCTCCTTCAAGAGATGCCTGAGGTGAATAAAAGATTCTCATCACGACTGACAAGACTTGTAGGAGAGCACACTGTTCTGTATTCATGCAGGAAACTAAACCACACTGTGCCACCCCTGGTCCCTAGGACACTGAGTGCTAGAGTCTTCAGGTGGGTGGGGTGGAGGGGATCCTGGGAAGAATTGAAAGAGGATATGATTGTAGCAGGAGCCAGGCATCAATTATTGAACTCATTGTCTTGCTTCACTTAAACATCATAAAATTTTTTAGATGGAAGGTCCTTGAGAGGTCGCTAACTCAGCAGTTGAGCCAAAAATGTAGAAAGTAATATATTATAAGTGAGCACAGTTTGTGAATGACTGACTTGGTGGATTACTATATTCTTGTGGATTCAAAGTTCTTCTCCTACATTCGTTCTTTTTTTTTTTTAATGTTTATTTATTTTTGAAAGAGAGAGCACAATCAGGAGAGGAGCAGAGAGAGGGAGACAGAGAATCTGAAGCAGGCAACTGAGCCACCCAGGCACCCTTCCCATGATAGTTCTTTAAGTATGGTTCCAGGACCACCAGCAGCAGCTGCATTTGATCATTTGCATTTAACAGAAATGCAAATTTTCAAGTCCAATCCCAGACCTACCGAATCAGGGGCAATGTGTGATCACAAAGTGCTGGAGTTTATTCTGATGCCCACTCCAGTGTGAGAACCATTGTTAAAGCAGCATTAATTTCATTCACCTGGCACCCAGATGTGCTCTATCAAGGGAGAGCGAAAGGGATGAAGAAATATGCTACACCTACTGTCTAGGGAATGGGGCATAGAGAGATATGCATGTGCACATGTAATGCCCATGTTAAATATATTCATGACACTTGCTAAAAGGAAGATTTTACTCCAGGAGACTACCACAATGGGGTTTATAACAGGGAATAAAAATCTGGCTCAACTCTGAATACAAGGACAAGTGGAGATTTATAGCCAAAGAGCAGAGTGGGGATCAGCATATGGAAAATTACTAAGATAAAACATCAAAGCTAATGGGATTCTTGCTAGACTGACTGAACAAGATTCTTGCTGAAGGCAGGCCAGAGCGATAAGATATGGAAGGAGGGAAATGAAGAATTTGATCAGATATCAAGGTGGGGGGGGGGGGGGGGAGGATTTTCCATTAAATTGACCCAACAGGATTCTTGCTAAAACTGGACTAATGGCTCAAGGACAGAGCCCAAGGTCAGGGCCTTGAGAGTTTAGAGGAGCCAGAATAGAATTAGGTCAAGGAGAAAGTCTTTGTCACTCATTAGGATAAAAAGTGACCACTACAGGGAAGCAAAATTTACCACCCCAAAAATATATCTCTTTGGCATATGGCTTATTTTAGGCTGATTATTTTTAAGAAAAACAAGGCTCAAGAAGAACCTTTAACCTTCCCGTAGCTGCCTAAAAGGTTTAGAGGGAGGCTCTGCTCCCAGAAGGAAGCTATCACCATACATGCGACAGTATAATATGAACTAGGTGTGGTAGAGAGGAATTTAACAAAATTTTTTCATACAAATTCCTGTGTCCTCTTGTGTCCATATAGTCCAGCGAACGTTTACCAATTATTTACTTTTTCCTCTTCCTGTGAATTGCATTTCTTCCTTTTGAAGTTCCAGACCCCTACCCCCTTCTCCTTAGTTCGAGATGACTTACATACCTTGTTTTGCCTGTCTTTGGGATCTCTCATGTTTATGTGGATTCTTGGGAAGTATGTAATTAAATTTGCTTTACTCCTGCTAGTCTGTCTTATGTCATTTTAATTATTCAACAGCCAAAAGAACTAAGAGGGAAGGAAGAAATTTTTCCCTCCCCAACACCTCTCTTGACCCCATTTTACAGATAAGGAGCCTGAGGCGCAAAAGGATTAAAGGACTTACCCATACCACATGGACACTACAGTGCTGACATGAGGCCCTGGTTTGCTCACAGACCACCAGCTTAGAATGTTCTAAAACCACAACCACAGAGTCTGGAAGAGGATGATGGCTGCTAGAGGCAGGATGCAAACCCTTTCTCAAGAGGGATATGGTCCAGTCCAGAGCTTAGACTTGGAATTCAACCATTAGCAAAATCTTTTGGAGTAAAAAAATTTTTTTAAGTGAAAATTTTTCATTTCGCTGAGTACAATTTTAGAAAGTAGCATCTGCTATGACCATAATTTCATAAAAGAAGTGTCATTTTTACACCAAAATAAAATATTAGGTATAATCTTTTTTCAAGTTTATTGATTTATTTTTGAGAGAGAGAGAGAATGAACCTGAGTGGGGCAGAGGCAGGGAGAGAAGGAGAGAGAGAATCTAAAGCGGGCTCCATGCCGTCAGCACAGAGCCCGATGTGGGGCTCAATTTCATGAACGATGAGATCATGACCTGAGCTGAAATCATGAGTCAGATGTTTAACCAACTGAGCCACCCAGGCACACCTGTGTATCTTAAAATAAAAGATAGATCTTTTAAAACACTAAATAAATTTGGCTATTTTTTCTGGAAAAAATGGTTTTTTACTATGTGTTTTTCTCTTATTCCCCCCAAAAGCAGGAAAACTCTGTGAACAAATGCTCATAGGAGGCTCAAATGCTCTGCCTTAGAAACTAACAGGGGCCTTGACTACCTGCCTCACCATGCAAGGTGCCATCACCAAGTGGGCATTTGATAAATGTTTTTTGATGATAAAAGTGATGAGGACAGAATGGATTTATAATATTTATTACAGTTGGGAAACTACATGCTAGAAGAACAGAGGACTTAAATTGCTTTTCCAAGGTCACATAACCAGTTATAAAAAGAGCTGGTGCTGGAATTGAAATCGTCTATCTCCTGGTTCCAAATCCTTCACCTTTAGACCACACTGATGTTGATAAAGGAAGTCTAATAGGATGTCTCTTATGTGCTTGAGGCAACATATTAACTTACCCAGGCAAGAACGATATGATAAAATCAAACGTCAGGACTTATTACAAGATATAAAGATAATATCAACCCAAGAGATCTCAGGAAATTTGGGGATTCTAGGTTCAAGTGGCAAAAAGGCAGCATAAGGAAAGGAGGACTGGAGTTTGCGGGAGGGAACCAGAAATGTTTTGCATGATAAAATGCAACCTCTGGCGTGGCCAGGCTGCACTTATGCAGATACCAATCAATTTCTGGAGTTCCAAACTGGCAAGTCTTGTTAGACAGGCTTTAAAACAAGAGGAAAGGGGGAAGGAGCATCCATTTAACTCATATATCACCAGATATATTTGTGATGTGGAATATTGGACTAAGAGTGGTCAGTGGATAACAGTATTGAAAATTTAAACTTCGGTGTGCACATCAGCAAAATATCTTTATTTGTTATACATCTGTGTTAAAATATGGGGTAACCACACTGTGGCATCTTAAATGAGTTTAACTATGTGAAAAAAGGAAGAGGAAGTGAATTTGCCATGACAAACAGTTTGAAATAATCTGTGGTGAACACCAAAAGGCTTCTTACAACCAAAATCTGTTACAGAAAATGAGCCAGGTAAGAAATAAAACAATACTTTAAATTTCTTTTGCACAAAAGGTTCTGTGACAGTATGTGCCGTGTTGCAGGCGCTGACAATTGTGTAAGATTTGAGTTCTCTGGATTGTTGAACATCTGTCTTCAGAGCACTTTTTGGTTTCTAAGAATGTAACATGGGGCAGGAAGTAGAGAAATCAACCAGAAGTAAGGTTTTCATGAGCCCAAAGGAGGTCACCGCAAAGATCTTATGAGATAGACTTGTCTTTAGAAGTGCCTTTGGGACTGTCTGGTCATAACTGCTCTCCCGGGTATGCGCAGTTGTATATATCTGCTGGGTGAAGTTACTCAACAGCCTCTGGGATGCATTCAGGTTCAAATGCAGCTTCCTTTCTCCTGCTGGTAAGTCAGAAAAACTATTTCCTGTTAGCAGGTCCTAGCTTCCCTCTTTACATCTCACAGCATTGTCAGTGAATTAACCTTGCCCTCGCTTAATTAGCCAGCAAGTTCTTCCTTGTAAAGCATCCTAGGTTTAGTCACTAGATGGTTCTGATATAAGGATGTTGCAATACAATGGAAGAAATTTGAAAGTCCAAACTATCCCTGAGCTTTAACACTGCCCTTTCAGTTTCGTTTGTTTTGTTTTGCTTTGCTCTTTTTGCATAGGGAGACTGTCTTTGCTGATGTGGTGCTCAGACCATTAGACAGGCTCATTATGGAGATTTTTCTGATTATTTCTGGGATTGAAATATCTGCCTGTCCCACATACTTTCCTAGGTGTGGTCTCTGGGAGAACTGGTGTTAAAGCTGGAAAAACAGCAGTCACAATGAGGTCTGGGAGGTGGCGAGAGGGATGGAGTGGAGCAGCCCAGCCAGGACTGTTCCACACAAAGGGAACAATATTGACCATGAAGGTATGGGTGGCGTTATAACCGAATTCCTTCTTCAGGGGAGCACTATAAATATACCACACTCAAGCACAGCTTTATTCATCTAAGAATAATCAATTGGTTCACAGATCATGGCAGTGGAAAGATATTCAAATTCAGAAGAGCCATAATAGAACTATTTAATACAAAGAAAATGAAAAGAAATGCAAATTAGGGCACAATATCATATTTTGACTTACTTAAGTAGCTAGTAGAAGGCACGAAACAGGCATCATCATACATCACCAATGGGTACAAGCTCCTAAACCTTTTGAGAATGTGGATCACAGTGTATTAGTTTGCTAGGGCTGCTATAGCAAAGTACCACAGACCAGGTATCTTAAACCAACAGAAATTTATTTTTTCATAATTGTGGAGGCTAGAAGTCTAAGATCAAGGTGTATGTAGGTAAGGTTGGTTTCTTCTGAGGCCTCTCGCCTTGGCTTATAGATGCTCATCTTGTCTGTCTTCACATGGTCTTCCCTTTGTATATATCTGTGTCCAAATGTTCTCTTCTTGTCAGGGCATCAGGCATATTGGATTAGGGCCCACTCTAACGACCTCATTTTAACTTAGCTCTTTGAAGAGCCTGCCTCCAAATACAGTCACATTCTGAGGTCCTGGGGGTTAGGACTTCAACAAATGGACTTAAAAAGGGACACTTGGGGCGCCTGGGTGGCGCAGTCGGTTAAGCGTCCGACTTCAGCCAGGTCACGATCTCGCGGTCCGTGAGTTCGAGCCCCGCGTCAGGCTCTGGGCTGATGGCTCAGAGCCTGGAGCCTGTTTCCGATTCTGTGTCTCCCTCTCTCTCTGCCCCTCCCCCGTTCATGCTCTGTCTCTCTCTGTCCCAAAAATAAATAAACGTTGAAAAAAAATTTAAAAAAAAAAAAAAGGGACACTTGACTGACTTTTTAGGAAGCTATACTAAAGAAGTAAGTATAATTCCTCAAATTATAGGATATATATTACTTTCTTATAACCTGCATTTCTTACTCATTACATATTTTTAATACTTCTCTACGTATTGAAACACCTATAACATCAATTTTATTTTATTTTTTTTATAATTTTTTTTTAACATTTATTTATTTTTGAGACAGAGAGAGACAGAGCATGAACGGGGGAGGGTCAGAGAGAGAGAGGGAGACACAGAATCCGAAGCAGGCTCCAGGCTCTGAGCTGTCAGCACAGAGCCTGACACAGGGCTTGAACTCAGGAACCCCGAGATCATGACCTGAGCCGAAGTCGGACGCCCAACCGACTGAGCCACCCAGGCGCCCCTATAACATCAATTTTAAATCATTATCTAGTATTCTGTCATACAAACACATTGTAATTTAGTTAACAATTCTTCTATTTTTAATTTAATTTTTTGAATAAGAAATGCATGCATACAGTTGCAAATCAAAACAGTATAGAAAGGGTAAACACTAAGAAGTCTCACTCCCATCCTATCCCTCTTTCCTCATAAATAACTCCTTTTATTGGTTTCTTGTGTCTCCTTCCAGTGTTTTCTTATGCAAATAAAAAAGCAAATGCAAATATACATTCGTATTTCCCCTGCTTTCTTACACAACAGAGAACACACTGTTTACACTTCTCTGCACCTTTTTTTTTTTTTTTTTTTTTTTACTTAATGTATTTCTAGACCGTGTCCATTATCAGTACTGCAAGAGCATCCTCATTCTCTCCTACAGCCACAAAACATACAATTGTGTGAATGAACCATAGTTTATTTAACCAGTGTCCTCTGCGGAAGGTTATTTCTCATCTTTTTCTATTACATGCAGAGGGACAAAGAATAAACTTATACATATGTCATTTCCTACAATTACAGGTGTATTGCTAAGATAAATCCCTAGGAGCGGGATTGCTGAGTCAAAATGCCTTTGTAGTTTTGATAGACACCGCCTTGTTGCCCTGCATAGGGGCTGCGCCATTTTGTGAGCAGCGACTAATTTTTCACAGCCTCCCTAGTAGGATGAGCTACAAACTTTTGGATGTTGATCAATATCAAATGCCTCATTTTTGAACATTTAAGTTGCTTCCACTTTCACTACACTTAACAACACTATGATTAATATCCTTATAGCTTTACCTTGGCTCATGTTTTAATTATTCCCTTAAAATAAATTTCTCAAAGTTGATTATGTTGTTCCAGGAGTATCTGCATTTTTAGAGCTTTTTAACTGTACTTACTTGGGGGAATTCTTGAAGTCTCCTGGGCTTTCAAGCATGGAGAGGAGCACTCTCCCCTCCTGCAATGTAATTAATGCGCTAAGCTTATATAGCTAATAAACAAAACTTAGAAAATCAGTTTTCTTTAAGCATTTAAACATGATTTCAAATTTAATTAATCAAAATCTCTTGAATGGTTTAAAATTTAATTACAAATTTAATATAAAGAATTGTTTAGAATATTTCAAATGCTTTAAACAGCAGTGATAAAACTTACATTTACAATTTTAAAACAGCAATACCCTGAATTCAGTTTGTTTTTATTTTATTATTATTATTTTTGTTTGTTTAAACTTTTTTTTAATGTTTATTTATTTTTGAGACAGAGAGAGAACATAGGAGCAGGGAAGGGGCAGAGAGGGGCAGGGGAGGGAGACAGAGAATCTGAAGCAGGCTCTGCACCGTATGCTGTGGGGCCTGAACCCATGAACCATGAGATCATGGCTTCAGTCAAAGTCCAACACTCAACCGTCTGAGCTACCCAGGTGCCCCTTTATTATTATTTTTTAAAAGATTTTATTTTTAAGTAATCTCTACACCCAGTGTGGAGCTCAAACTCAACAACCCCGAGATCAAGAGTCATATGATCTACTGACTGAGCCAGCCAGGTGTCCTCAATTCATTTAAAAAAATTATTTGTATACTTGTTTTTACACCTTCCTAAGGTTGCAACAGTACCAATTTCTATACTTTCCTGGGATTATACTTTTCTGGTAATTTCATGAGAGACAAAATTTTTAAAAAGACAGACAGAAAGAAAATAGACTGCTTCAGACCAGGTTAGAGAGCCTGAATTGTCAATTTCATTGACTTGTAGTTTTATCTTCTAAGGTAATTCAAACCTAAATCATCTGTCATCTGAATACTCCTCCTCCCTCTGCCCTTTTTTTTTTTTTAATAGGCTTTCTTTTTTAGAGCAGTTTTAAATTCACAGCAAAATTGGGTGGTAAGTACAGAGAATTCCTATATTCTCCCTGCCCTCACTCACGCACAGCCTCCCCCACTATCAACATCCCCCACCAGACAGGTGCATTTGTTGCAACTGAACCCACACTGACACATCGTTATGACCTAAAGTCCATAGTTTACCTTAACTCACCAAAAGTTCACTTTTGGAGTTGTACATTCTGTGGGTTTGGACAAATGAATGGCATGTATCCATCATTATAGTATCATACAGAGTAGTTTCACTGCTCTAAAAATCCTCTATGTTCTGATTGTTCATCCTCCCGTCCCACCTAAGCCCTGACAAACACTGATCTTTTTTTTTTTTTTTAATTTTTTTTTTCAACGTTTATTTATTTTGGGACAGAGAGAGACAGAGCATGAACGGGGGAGGGGCAGAGAGAGAGGGAGACACAGAATCGGAAACAGGCTCCAGGCTCTGAGCCATCAGCCCAGAGCCTGACGCGGGGCTCGAACTCACGGACCGCGAGATCGTGACCTGGCTGAAGTCGGACGCTTAACCGACTGCGCCACCCAGGCGCCCCTGATCTTTTCTTACTATCTCCACAGTTTTGTCTTTCCCAGAGTGACATATGGTTGAAATCATACAATATGTAGCATTTTCAGACTTGCTTCCTTTAATAATTTGCACTTAAAGTTCCTCAGTGTCTTTTATGGTCTGAGCTCACTTCTTTTTGGTGCTGAATAATATTCCATTGTTTGGATGGACCACAGCTTATTGTCTGTTCAGCTACTAAAAGACATCTTGGTTGCTTCCAAGTTTTGGCAACTCTAACTAAAGCTACTGTGATATCAGTGTGCAGATTTTTGTGCAGACAGACATTTTCAGTTCATTTGGATAAATACCAAGGGGCATGTAAGAGTATGTTTAATTTTGTAAAAAACCTATAACTGTCTTTCAAAGTGGCTGTATCATTTTGCATTTCCACCAGCAATGGATGAGGGTTCCTATTCTCCACATCCTCACCAATATTCAATGTTGTCAGTGTTTTGGATTCGGGCCATTCTCATGGGTGTGTAGTAATATCTCATTGTTGTTTTAATTTGCAATTCCCTAATGAAATATGATGTTGAACATTTTTTCATATGATTATTTGCCATCTGTATGTCTTCTTTGGTAAGATAAGCCCCTTTTTAATAGTTAGATTTTACTCATATCAAGGGAACTTTTCATGTCCACACTTTCATATAGATTTTAGTTTCTTGTAAGATGATCTCTTTTCCTGAAATAATGTGTTCTTTTTTGTTTGCTTGGTCAGCATTATATAAACCAATAACATGTCCCTGTTAAGTATTAAGTCCTGGTCTTCTAGCACTATAGGGAAACTTACTAGGCCTTGGAAGTAATAAGCCCTTTATAGGTTCATCTCCATGGGGACAAGGATAGAGATTATACTGCCTCCCTCTGTCTTCAGAGCATGTAGCTAATCCATCATCTTTCCACCCTCTCGTGGACCCCCTTCTCCTACTTCTTCCTATCTTTGGTAGAGTTTCTACTTTTTTCATTTTATTTGGCTATCTCACAGCTCCATGACTTTCCTTTTTCCTTCTTAATCAAATAGAGAAAATATGTACCATATTTTATCAAATATAAGATGGTATCATCAGCTGTGTCATTATTTTATATTCCTCTAAGAAAGAAAAATCTTATTAAACTATACACAATGCCTTAACAATAGTCTGGGATGGCTTAGGAACTAGTTAAACTACCCTCTCAACACTCTGAAATTCTTTTATTTCTTACAAGGGATTTGGCAATATTTCCTGCCTTCAGTTTTATTTCTTGGTGTGTGATAAGAATCTTTTTGTATGTATCTTAGTAACAAAATATAACCAGCTCCATCTATTTGTGGGCATTTTTCTTTCTCAGTTTCCATAAAGTACTTGGTTGTTTCATTGAACAAAAATATGAAAAATATGTTGCCATTCCTCTGAAGATGAAGTCCTCACTAATATCAAATGCACATTCCATTGCTCTGTTTCACTGCCTTTCTATGTACACGATACCTCACTTCAACAAAAGCCAAAATTACAGAAGAAACTTTTTTTAGACATTTCAAATGACAGTTAAATTCAACCTGTAAAATACCAACAATGTACGTTACTTAGTGAAAGTGAAAACATCATGAACAGCTGTGACCAAGTATGAGCACGCAGCTCTTCACCAACAGCAATTTATAAAGCCATTCACAGTAGAAGCAGTTTTAGAGATGTTAAAAATGTAAAAAAAATAAAGGGGGGGGAGGGGCATCCGGGTAGCTCAGCTGATTGAACATCTGACTCTTGCTTTTGGCTCAGGTCACCATCCCAGAGTTATGGGATTGAGCCCCACGTCAGGCTCTGTGCTTGAGCATGAAGCCTGCTTAAGATTCTTTCTCTCTTAGGGTGCCTGGGTGGCTTAGTAGGTTAAACATCTGACTTCGGCTTGGGTCATGATCTCACAGTTCATGGGTTCAAACCCCGTGTTGGCCTCTGTGCTGACAGCTCAGAGCCTGGATCCTGCTTAAGATTCTGTGTCTCCCTCTCCCTCTCTCTCTCTCTCTGCCTCTTCCCTGCTTCTGCTTTCTCTCTCTCTCTCAAAAATGAATAAATATTTTTTAAAAAAAAGGATTTTCTCTCTCCCTCTGCCCCTCTCCCCTGCACACTCTCTGTCTAAAAAAAAAAAAAGTTATCTTAGAATCAATAACTATGTATCTATAACTCATTAATTGTCATTTTCCATTAGAAAACATAACACCCATAAATGTCAACATTCCCCTATTTATTAAAAATACACTTTAGGGGCGGCTCAGTGGGTTAAGCATCTGACTCTTAATTTTGCCTCAGGTCATGATCTCATGGTTCGTGAGTTGGAGCCCCACATCGGGCTCTGTGCTGACAGCTCAGAGCCTGGAGCCTGCTTTGGATTCTGTCTCCCTCTCTCTCTGCCCTTCCCCCACTTGGGTTCTCTCTCTCTCTCTCTCTCTCTCTCAAAAATAAATTATCAGTAAAAAAAACTTTTTTTAAAATACACTTTAGAAAATTAAGCATAGGGGCTCCTGGGTGGCTCAGTTGGTTGAGCATCTGACTCTTAATTTTGCCTTGGGTCATGATCCCAGGGTTGTAGGATCAGGCCCCACATCAGGCTCCATGCTGAACTCAGCGTGGAACCTGCCTTGGGTTCTCTCCCCACCTCTGCCCCTCTCCCCTGCTCATGCTCACTTGCTCTCTCTCTCTCTCTCTCTCCCAAAAATTAAGCATATTCTACTGCATTTGCCTTATTTAGGTTACAACTTTCATTTTATATAATATATGTAGACTTTTCCTTTTTTGTGTATCATTAAAGATTCATGGGTTTTCACAGATGAAACTCATTTAGTTGCCTGTATCTTGTTTTCTTTAGGTTGGCTTCATCATCCTTTTGACATTGCCCTGATATTTTATAAACATCCTTGCTTTCTGAAAACATTAAGATATATTAAGCCTATCTTGATTTTTCTCTCTATTGTAGGATGTGAAATTAGATACTTTTAATGGCTGCTAGAATTAAAGACCAAAATCTGGGCATAACCTAGGGGTAACAAATTAGATTCCATGCCTCGTGTATCCAGGACATTGACTATGCCAGGCCCCTTTGATAGCAGAGCTGGAAAAAATTATTTCTCTTTGATAATCTTGAGTTGACATTTATTTCTCCACTTTAACAGTAACATTCCAATCTAACTTTAAGTCCTCTAAGTTCTGACCCAATAAAGAATTTTTTTAAGTTTATGTATTTATTTTTGTTTGAGAGAGAGAGAGAGTACGCTTGTGTATGAGTTCGGGAAGAGCAGAGAGAGAGGGACAGAGAGAATCCCAAGCAGGCTCAGCATGGAGTCTGATGTGGGCCTTGATCTCACAACTGTGAGATCATGACATGAGCCAATATCAAGAGTTGGTTGTTTAATCGACTGAGCTACCCAGGCACCCTGCCCGCCCATATAGAAATTTTGAATTTGTTTTCTATACAACATACTAAAGTATTTAACCCCTCACTTAACCATAGTTTTATCATCCCCTCTCTTATTGTTGTTTTTTTCTAAGATTTTTTTTAAAAGAGATCTCTCCACCCAACATGGGACTCGAATCCACAACCTCTGACCAAAAGTCACATGCTTCACTGACTGAGCCAGCCAAGCACCCCTCATATCCTTTCTTATAATCCTTATATATTTCATCATTCACCAATCTGTAGTACCTCATTTGACACTGCTAAATTTCCTTCAAGAAATTTCTACACTCATGCTCATACCGGCATTACTCACAATAGCCAAAAGGTGGAAGTAACCCAAATGTCTGTTGACTGATGATTGGCTAAACAAAATGTGGTACATACATAACATAATAGATTATTCTAATTTGAAAGGTAGGAAATTCTGAAAACATCTGTGCTGCAACATAGATGAAATAAGCTAGTTGCACAAAAGACAAATGCTGTATTATTCAACTTATATGAGTTACCTAGAGTAGTCAAATTCATAGAGACAGAAAGTAGAACGGTGGTTGCCAGGGCTGGGCATGGGGGAATGCGGAGTTGTTTAATGGGTATAGAGTTTCAGTTTTGGAAGATGGAAAGCGTCTGGAGATTGGTTACACAGCAATGTGAATGTACTTAACCCTACTTAACTCTGGTTAAGATAGCAAATCTTATGTAGAGTGTATTTTACCACAGGTAAAAACAAAATTTTATTCCTACTTTCATCAGTAGGGTATAGGAGTATTTGTTTCTCCTAAAATTACTTCTATAATGAAAACAGCAACTAGTTTTATTTTTCAAAGTTTAATGAAGTTGATTGGAAGAATTAACCATCCTTAACAATATATGAATATTGTTAAGCACTTTTTGTAAATTTTGCGATGGAGAGTGAAAACACCCTCTAAGAATGGGTTCTTAACTTGAGGGCCCATGGATTTTCAGATCTATCACCAGGTTGCAGAACCCCTGAGCTTGTGTGCCAAATCACATGGGTGTTCATATGTGTTTCCCACCCCCTGAGAGAGAATCTATCGTTTACATCAAATTCACAAAAATCTATGTGACTCTAAAAGGAGCTTAATCCTATTGTTCTACAGAAATAGAAATCTTCAAAAGTGCCAGAATTGAGATTTGAAAATAATTTAAAATGCTACCAAAATAGACCAGATGTAGCAATCTAACAGGTAAATACAAAATTCTGCTTTTATGTTCAAAAAATTAATTTCTCAAGTGGAACCCCAGCTTAATCGCACTTCACGTGAAAACATCTGGGGAAGTAAGAGCAATCCTCTCTATCTCAGCCGCACATCAGAATTATCCACAGCTCTATCCAAACATATAGATGCCTGGGCTACTGCGCTGAAGACTTTAATTCAGTAGGTCTGTGATAGGCCTTAGCATCTGTATTTTTCTGAAGTTCAACAGTTGTTGCTAATGAACCCTTGTCCTGGGTTAAGCACTGTGGTTTTAGACAGCTTAAAATTGAATCCCCACTCCCATGTCACTAGCTGGGGGACTCTGCTAGCATTAGATGATTCATCTATAAAATGGGAGTAAAACTGTCCCCGATTTCATCATGTTATGATGAAGGTAAAATGAGTTAATGTCTTAATGGGGTTTCCACATTTAGCAAATAAATCTAGAAGACACACAGTTAAATTTAAATTTTATTTTATGTTTTCATTGAAATTTTAGATAATTTTTTCATATAATCATGTAATATTTAGGACATACACTAAAAAAATAGTTCATTGTTTATTTGACCTCAAATTTAACTGAGTATTTTATATTTTGTCTGGCAATCCTATGTCTTAGGCATGGTGGGAACCCAAAAAATGTTAACGAAACCCAGTAACAGTCCCAAACTGTAGCTTCTACATGAGCCCTGAGTGTGAGGCAAGTTGTTTAAATGCTTGAATAGTTGGCTAACTAGCTGGCTATAAGTAGTTTTAGGCTAAATTAATGGTGAAGTCCAGCCAAGGGAACTGAGTTTCATCTCCCTTTCCTGTGGTTTGAGTAAGCTGGAGTAAAATTCGGGAAGACTTGAGCAGAAAAGATGAGTTCAGGGTGATGGAAAAACTCCCTTTAAGAACGACTTAGATTTCTTCAGAGTTGTACCAAGGTAAAGATGAGAACCAAAGTAGAAGATTGACCTCGAAGCGGCTGTTAGGCAACTGTGAGGAAAATTCTCAAGAGCTAGATCAGTCTATACATCCAGTAAGCTAAAACCTAAAGAGCAGTTGAGTTTCTCACCAACTGTAGCTGGGTGACTCCTGTCAAAAGTGTCACAAAGGTCAGGGCGCCTGGGTGGCTCAGTTGGTAAAGCTTCCGACTTCAGCTCAGGTCATGACCTCACTCTCTGGAAGTTTGAACCCCATTGGGCTCTGTGCTGACAGCTCAGAGCCTGGAGCCTGCTTTGGATCTGTGTCCCCCTCTCTCTCTGCCCCTCCCCCACTCATGCTCTGTCTCTCTCTGTCTCAGAAATAAATAAACATAAAAAAAAATTTTTAATAAAAAAATAAAAATAAATAAAATGAATCACAAACTTACTCTATAAATGTGCAGGCTTTTGTGATGAAATTAGGATGAGGAACACAGATAATATAAGACGGGTCTTAGTCAAGTGCCTTATGTGACTTAGAAGCAATTTTCAAATTTCAAATAAAAAACAATATAAACTGAAACTGATTGATCCTACTGTATTTCTGATACTAATCAGTACCCGATATGAATCTCCCAAATAGTTTCGATTTTGTCCAATTTAGCTCGACTGAATTTTAAAATTTCTAAGATCAAGCCTACCTTTATGGATCCCAATACATCATACCAGGATTGTAAAATGTGGGCTATGTAAGTCATCCTAACGGAATGCAGAGAAAAGAATCATGGCTTCCACGTAGTCATGTGATAAAGGTATGTTCAAATCATTATTGTTGCACAGACCAAAATTTAAAACTCCTTTATGTGATAGTATCACTCAGTTGAAATTTAACTACCCAGCATGCATGATGGCAAAAGAAACAGCTGAAGGATGCATTGAAGCATTTTAAGTAATATAATGTTACTGTGCAATGCTGAGAAATAGCAACTCTGATGGGAGGGGAAGTGAAAACTTCACTATTTCTATTTCTATTGTGTTTTCCAAAGAAGGGGTATGCTTATTTGCCTATTTCAATGGGGTTTTATTTTCTAATAGCACTGGTCCTCTCAATGAGGAGAAAAGCTCTTGCCACATTGGCCCTCTTTCCAGTCTTTCACATTTATATTAGTGGCTCCCATGCTTTTAGGAAAAGGGAGTCCATGAGCCACTATTGTAAGCTGTGTCAAAGGTGTTCCATCTACTCGGCAGTTACTAATTATTCACTGTGCAATAGTGTTCTTCCCCCTTAGACTTTTTCTATTTAGAATATCAACAAGGGGTGCCTGGGTTGCTCTGTTGGTTAAATGTCCGACTCTTGATTTCGGCTCAGGTCATGATCCCACGCTTCGTGAGATCGAGCCCTGCATTGGGCTCTGCGCTGACAGCAAGGAGCCTGCTTAGGATTCTCTCTCTCCCTCTCTCTCTTTGCCCTTTCCCCACATGTTCTCTCTCTCTCTCTCTCTCTCTCTCTCTCTCTCAAAATAAATAAATGAACTTAAAAAAAAAAGAAAATGTTTTAGGAAGATAAAATATCAACAGAATTGCAGGTTACTTGTTCACTGTAGTCTGTACATGAAGACACAAAAATATGAAACCTCAAATTCCATGATTTCTACTGTGTAGAACATTTTCGAGAGATTAGGCTCTAAAATTTACAGGTTCTGTTTTGAATTTGCAAGATAATCCTTCCTCATGACTGAAAAATACTTCCCCAACAAAGAGGACCACTAGATCTGCTGTTTTAGCTATGCCCCACTCCCAAAACAAACATATAGGAAAACCCACTGGCTGAGTGATCCTTTGAATTTCCAAGGGACTCTGGGCTTTAGATATCAAGGCTCAGAAAGACTCAATATTCCTGGGGCTTTTAGATTTCAGAGTGACCCTGGCATGATTTTGTGGGCTAGCCTAGAAAACTAACCTAAAAGACACACATACACATTGCTAATAAAATACTACTTCTAAGATAAACAAATAATAGTTACAGATGCCCTTTTAGAAAATAATCTTTTCATTATTTTGGAAAAAGAATTTAGGGACATGGCCCTTTCATTAGAAATTTACTGGGTGAACAGGACTTGAGGTTTATTTTTTAGTAACTTGTGTTACGTATTACCAAAAATGTTGATTCTGGCGATATCAGAGCCATGCTTTATTCATTTTAATCTATTAAAACAAAGCACTGAAATATGGAAATGTACTATAAATTTGTGTTAACATTGATCAGTAGGTAAATAGAGAGGAAAGACTTTAAGTTAAAATCAGTAAAGAACAGGGGTGCCTGGGTGGCTCAGTCAGTTAAGTGTCCAACTCTGGCTCAGGTCATGATCTCACAGTTTGTGAGTTCAAGCCCCGTGTCAGGCTCTGTGCTGACAGCTTGGAGCCTGCTTCCAATTCTGTGTCTCCTTCTCTCTCTGCCCCTCCCCCACTTGTGCTCTGTCTCTATCAAAAATAAGTTAATGTAAAAAAATTTTTAAAAAATCCGTAAAGAACTGAAATAAGCAAACATTTGCTTTTTTTGGATTGAAGAATAAATTTACTATGGTCAGATTTTTCTGATCATGCACGGTTTTGAAGGCCATTTGTAATCACTTGTCATTTCTATCCCTCAGTCAATCAGACCTACTTCTGATGCATCTTTGGATACTGGTCTAACTTCCCATTTTCATCACCGCCAACCCAACCACCAACTCTATCCAGCCCAGCTGCTCTCACAACCTGCTCATTCAATAGTTATAATGGCCCTTTTATACATCCTATCCAAACCCACTCCACTCCTCTACTTTGGCACATTCATTCTAGGATTTTTCCACTGTAGTTTTAAATGTGCACACTTTTATATTGAAAATTATTCTTCTCATCCATAAGATGCAAATATTTTGCATATTTTTTGCAGTTGAGATATTGGGGCTCTATGGATCCATTGTTGTCTTAACTGGTGCCTGTGAGTAGAAAAGTTTCATGCTTTAATTAATTGAACTAACACATTTGTAGCACATTAATTGAGCCTGTGCATTTATATCACACGTTAGATATGCACATCAAATACATTCATAATGTATTTCCAGTTGGCTAGCCTACATCCTTTGCCTTTCTCTCTGTCTCTCTTTTTTTCTTTTTGTTCCTGTTTATCCCTGGTAACTATAGAACATAGATGAATACTTTCTTTAGGTAAACTTTTGGACATGAGCTGTGATTTAAGAGGGGAAAGACCATCTCCCCTATATAAGTTGCGTATGTAAACATTTATTGACCATCTGCTCTGGGCCAGGTGGCATGCTAAGTATTAAGGATACCTAGCCCTAACAGGCACATAATGTCTATTCTATCTACAAGAAACTTTGCGCAGTGGGTCCATATCTTAGCATTCTTAGGAGTCATGCGAGGGTTATTAGTTGAAATGCGGATTCTGGATTTCTCACCTACCCCTATTTTTAAACTTTGGGGTGGGGCCCAGGAATCTGTATTTTATTTTATTTTTTTTATTTTTTTTATTTTTTTTTTAGGAATCTATATTTTAGTAAGTGATTCTGATGTGCACAGTCCATTGCTAACACTTAAAAAAATTTTTTTTAATGTCTGTTTATTTTTGAGAGAGAGCTAAAGAGCATGAATGGGGGAGGGGCAGAGGGAGAGGGAGACACAGAATCGGAAACAGGCTCCAGGCTCCAAGCTGTCAGCACAGAGCCTGATGAGGGCCCAAACCCATGAACTGTGAGATTATGACCTGTGCCGAAGTCGGACGTTCAACCGACTGAGCCACCCAGGCACCCCTGCATTGAAAACACTTTTAAAACACAACACTAAATTCTATTGAATGTTTAAGAAAAATGCGATTTCAAGGAAGATGTTATTTAACCAGTTTCCTTTTCCACAATTTTTTTTCATCATTTTTTAAAAATAAGAAATCTCATATTCTGAGATTACCAGTTAAGAATAAGAAGATTTAGGGGCTGTGCTGACAGCTCAGAGCCTGGAGCCTGCTTCAGATTCTGTGTCTCCCTCTCTCTCTGCTCCTCCCTTACTCATGCTCTGTCCCTCAAAAATAAACATTAAAAAAATATATATTTAAAGTATAAATACTTTACTAGAAGCCTAGAAATTTATCCTGTATTTTTCCCCCCAGCATTAACCCATAAAATTAAATACCTTGTAACACTGTTACAACAATGTTATCACTCTGTAAAAGTTTAGCTTTCAAAGTTTACTACTCTGAGTCTGCTTTTTCTTTGTAGACACTTTTCCTGCAAGTAGGGTCTCCTGCTTCAAGGAGAGGAACATTTAGTGTTTCTAGTCCAACTAAAGGCCTAAATTATGATTTGCTTGAGATGTGGCTGCTAGCCATATGTGCTCTACTTGGAAAGAGATTGTTTTTAGGGGCCTACTTATTTATTTTTTTAATGCTTCAGGAGTTTATTTCAGTTTGTCTCACCAAAACCAGAAAATCTGGAGAAAGTAGAATTCGGTAATTCAAAATTTCCTTAATGATTTAAGAAAGTAGAGAAGCAATGACATTTACATATATTATGCAATTTAGGGTGGAAAATGTTGATATGACTACGTCCTGACATTAAAAAAATACTTTTGACAGTGTTTTCTAATTACCAACAGTGATGGCTGTGTAGAATTTGGTAGTTTTCTTTTAAAATTTGGTATTTTGAGTTTGATCAGGCAAAGGCCCCACTCCCAGCCGGACCCCCACTCACCCCCCCCCCCCCCCCATCTTAAACCTTCTTTTCCAAATCACTGTCAAGTCTCTCCTACAGCCAGGCTGACATCAGCCTCCAGACTACTTTCGTACCTTTTTTGCATTTCAACTGCAAGTTATTTAGGCTTTTAGAGCTGCTTAAAGGGATGCCCTTGCTCACCCTACTGAGAGGAAATCCATTGTCCTAACTTCTCTACCAACTGTATCCATGCAGCTAAGGATGTATATATACCTACATATAAATTGACAGTTACTTGGCTGCCATGTATATGATTATATATGATATTGGTGTATATATGTCAATTTTTGACAGCATTAAAAAAAATCTGTGTGATTTTTTAAATTTACATCCAAGTTAGTTAGCAAATAATGCAACAATGATTTCAAGAGTATATTCCTTAATGCCCTTTACCCATTTAGCCCACCCCCCCCCACAACCCCTCCAGTAACCCTCTGTTTGTTCTCCATATTTAAGAGTCTCTTAGGTTTTTGTCCCCCTCCCTGTTTTTAAATTATTTTTGCTTCCCTTCCCTTATGTTCATCTGTTTTGACTCTTTAAAATTTTTTTTTTTCAACGTTTATTTATTTTTGGGACAGAGAGAGACAGAGCATGAACGGGGGAGGGGCAGAGAGAGAGGGAGACACAGAATTGGAAACAGGCTCCAGGCTCCGAGCCATCAGCCCAGAGCCTGACGCGGGGCTCGAACTCCCGGACCGCGAGATCGTGACCTGGCTGAAGTCGGACGCTTAACCGACTGCGCCACCCAGGCGCCCCTCATCTGTTTTGACTCTTAAAGTCCTCATATGAGTGAAGTCATATGATATTTGTCTTTGTGTGATATTTTTTAATAAGCAGGAGACAATTACCCACATTACATTTAAATAAAATAAAACAGGGGCGCCTGGGTGGCTCAGTCGGTTAAATGACTGACTTTGGCTCAGGTCATGATATCGCATTTTGAGAGTTCCAGCCCCGTATCAGGTTCTGCGCTGACAGCTCAGATCCTGGAGCCTTCTTTGGGTTCTGTGTCTCCCTCTCTCTGCCCCTCCCCCACCTCCACTTGTGCTCTGTCTCTCTCTCTCTCTCTGTCTCTCTCTCTCAAAATTAAAAAAATGTAAATAAAATAAACAATCCCACCATGTCTCTCTTAAAATAGCTACAATGCCTTTGATCTAATTGGAATCTTAACAGAAAATCTTATAACAGCAATCATTTTGTTTATTTAAAAAAATTTTTTTATGTTTTTATTTTATTTTGAGAGACAGAGACAGAGTGTGAGCGGGGGAGGGGCAGAAAGAGAGGGAGACAGAATCCAAAGCAGGCTCCCGGCTTCTGGCTTCTGGCTCTGAGCTATCAGCACAGAGCCTGATGCAGGGCTCCAACTCAAGAACCTCGAGATCATGACCTGAGCCAAAGTCTGATGGTTAACTGACTGAGTCACCTAGGCATCCCCCTCCCTGCCCCCACCACTTCTAATTTTTATTCACATTTTACTGAACTTTTCTTTCATCTACAAAAATTACTCCATAATAAAGACTGTGAAACTCAAATAAGTTATCAACTTTGCTTCATGTGTGAAAAAAAAAATTACAGGATTTCATAAGATTTCTTTACATACTCCTCTTCTTCAGTTAACTTACTTCTGCAAGTATGGATGATTACAGCACAGGTCCCCATGAAAGATTGCAGCACTAGGCTGCCATATATAGCTGTGCAGGTTGTACAGTCCACAACCTGCACAATCGTATGGGACAGCTCTGATTGCAGAGGCTTATCTTCCTACATTTCCTGGGCTTTGTGTTTGCAGTCTAATAAGAATAGAAGCCAAAGAGGGGCGCCTGGGTGGCTCAGTCGGTTAAGCGTCCGACTTTGGCTCAGGTCACGATCTCTCGGTCCGTGAGTTCGAGCCCCGCATCGGGCTCTGGGCTGATGGCTCAGAGCCTGGAGCCTGCTTCCGATTTTATGTCTCCCCCTCTCTCTGCCCCTCCCCCGTTCATGCACTGTCTCTCACTGTCTCAAAAATAAATAAACTTAAAAAAAAAAAAAAAGCTGCTGAGGATTCAACTCAGTTTAAAAAAAAAAAAAAAAAGAATAGAAACCAAAGAAATATATTTCATCAATAGAAAGCTCCAGTTATGCCCTCCATGCAGTGGCATATAAGCCATTTGCTTTCAACACAAGAGGTTAAAAAAAAGATCCAAATATGTCAAGACCAGGACAATTGCATTATTAAAGCAATAAATAAATAATAAAAGCAAATAGAAAGCTCAAAGTCTTTGAGCTCGGAGTCATGGAGATGTATCTTGTGTCATTTAAGATACAAGGTTTATGAAGTCATGATGGTAGTGATTCCACTCCTCCTAAAATAGGCCTTTCATTCTCCCTTAGGATTTATATATATTTTTAAAGAGTATTTTTTAAGTTTATTTATTTATTTTGAGAGAGACAGAGACAGAGACAGAGAGCATGCATGTGTGCACATGGGAAGGGCAGAGAGAGAGGGAGAGAGAGAATCCTAAGCAGGTTCTGTGCTGTCAGTGTGGAGCCCTACACAAGGCTTGAACTCAAAAACGATGAAATCACGAACTGAGCCAAAATTAAGAGTCAGTCTCTTGGGGTGCCTAGGTGGCTCAATCCAGTTAAGCATCTGACTATTGATTTGGACTGGGGTCATGATCTCGGGTTTGTGGGTTCATGCCCCACCTCAGGCTCTGCACTGACAGCATGGAGCCTGCTTGGGATTTTCTCTCTCTGTCTCTCCTCTCTCTCCCTCTCTTTCCCTCAAAATAAAAAAATGCACTAAAAAAAAAGAGTTGGTCACTTAACCAACTGAGGCACCCAGGCGCCCCTCCGATTGATATTTCTAAGCATGGCTGCTAACTTCAGGCACTTGATTTATCTTAGCACATTGATGAGGTCACAAATTCCCTTCTTTGATCAAATGCTTGTTGTCAGTACTGTACAAATTTATACCTGAGCAGAATGTTTTGAAATGTAAACGTAAATAAGATTTCTTATAGCAATCCAAAACAACCCAAACTGGCTTTATTAGTAACCAAGGAAAATTAGCAGGCTTTTATACCGTAATCATTACACGGATTCTGTAACTAAAAACTATCAAGTGCATGTGTTTAAGTATTATTGATGCAATAGGTGACTGATTCCAAATCTGAGAATAATAATATGGAAACATAATCAAGTAACAACATCCTCCATTACAATCTTCTCTTTTGTGAACAGGTTCAAGACCTGCCTTATGAATGGCTAGAAAAACAGTCGGCATCATGTTGGAATTTGAAACGTGTACAGATGGTCCTCTAACATTGTCTTAAACTATTTCTGCCCTTTGGGCCATGGCACCCTAAAGTCCATTATTACAAGATTGGTTTCTTTTGTTATCAAGAGCTCTTCAAAGTCCAAATGCCCTTTGGAGACTTGCCATTTGTGGTATGAACATAACAATAATATGAATTAAATATTTGTACATCCACTTTGAACAAAAATTCTGAAGATGTATTCTAGGGTAAATAGGATCCTGTGATTAAATTAGATTGGGAAAATGTGGAATCAAAGTCAGTCCCCTTGCACTTTTCAAAGCTCTGAAGATGCTAACGCATTGGGAATCTTCAGAGAACATTCTAATGGGCAGCATTCCTACAATGTATTTTACCAAAGAAGGAGAAATTTGTGAGATTGATGTTTTACTGGACATCCTTAGAGAGGGGTGTTGACCTTGCCGGGTAAACCCCTTCTAACATCCAAGCAGAAAGAATGTTAATATGGGTACATGATAAATGGAGTTCTTAAGGATACAGTGGGAGGAGTAAGGGAATTAACAGCTCAATTTCCTTTTGCTTCGTCCTGTGGCCCTCTCTTGGCTGCTGTGGGATACCTGACAGTGACCTTCACCTAAGAAGACCAAGTGAATTCAGGGTACAGCTCAGGCGAAAGGACACTTCACATGGGCATCTGCAGCCAGCTTTGATTTTGACTTGACGGTAGATTGTTACCTTTACACGTAAAGGTGAATCTGGAAGGCCTTCAAGATTACTTCTCACTGGGGGACTCACAGGGTTCCTGAGGCTCAAGGGCAGATCCAGGTTCCATGAGGCTTGAAAGTTACTCAGTTTGTAGTAACTTGTTAAAGGAAACTTGTTCATAGAAAGAATACAAAATTAGGGACAAAAGTGACTATTTAAAATGAGGAAAGAAATTAAAACAAATTGGATTTTTTAAACTGACAAACTCCATGAATATCACAATATCTAGGGAAAACAACACAAATTTGATTTCCTGCCTGACACACTTCTATTTTTAATATATAATTTGTAAATTTTTAAAATTTTATTTATTTACTTATTTATTTATTTTTGCTGCAAGCTTGTTGTTTGCCTCTTCATAGGAAGGTTTCAAAGATTTTATGTAGACTAGAAAGATAATAGAGGCTTTCCTCTAGCAAGCTTGAAATGTGTTACTGAAAATTTAGAAAAGTTTCTCTCTTTTTTTTGACACTTTAAAATTTATTTTTGAGAGAGAGAGAGAGCGCGCGCGTGCACACGCGAGTAGGGGAGGGGCAGAAGGAGAGAGACAGAATGTGAAGCAGGCTCCAGGCTCTGAGCTGTCAGTGCAGAGCCCAATGCGGTGCTCTAACCCATGAACTGAGAGATCATGACCCGAGCCGAAGTCAGACGCTTAACCGACTGAGCCACCCAGGTGCCCCTAAAAAGTTTCTTTCAGCAGCATATCTTATCAGAAATGTCATGTAAAATTTTAAGACTATTGTCAAATTTGGGGAACTTTTACCTAGTTTCTTTCATATATGAGAGCATCTCAAGTCTTCTTGTCAGTAGTCACTGACTAATTGACTACTCTTCGGTTGAAGACACTCACTGGCAATTTGTCCCCAATGTCCTTTTGTAGTGGCTTATTAACGAGCTTTATGTTGAGCCCTGTACCTTCACATCATGGTGCCAGGTGAATTAGCACAGTGGGCAGCAGGAGTATTCCTGGAAACAATTCCTATGCTGGCAATGACTCAACTATACACAGAACCTACTTAATGTGTGAGTCTCCTTGATATATCCCATTAAATTCAAATGGAATGTGTCCTCAATTTAGCTCTGACTTAGCTCGTTCCCCAAATGCCCGTGGCCATTCCAACAACACTCACCTGTCACAAGGGTGGGAAAGTCGGAGTGGGAAGAACATAGATATTAATTAATTGCCATTAAAATATCTTAAGGTGAAAAATCTACCAAAATATATGACATTGTGAACACATGTTTCCCAGGGCCTTGGAGGGGGTCCATATAAGTGAAGGAACTGAAGTATCAGCTTCATCAGCATCAGGGGCAATTTCCTTGTGAAGTTCATACCCTTTCAAGATCAAGTGCCTCTGAATTGGATCTTCAATACGGCACTAACTTGAACAGTCTACTATGCATATATCCTATAGAAACCAAGAGTATGGCAATGTTCCAGGAAACAAAACAGTTCACAACTTGCCTTACAGCTTGAGGTGGCCATGTGAGACAAGCTCTGGTCAAGGAGGCATTAGTGAAATGTCACTAAATGGAGGTTTCTGAAAAATCTCTTCCAGGTTTTAGTGAGCACATGCCTTTTGCCCTTTGTTTGGAATTCAGCTGCAATGCCAGCGGTGGAGCAGCCATATTGTGACCACAAAATGACATGAGGGCAAAAAACCATATGCGAAGATAGAGATGCAGGGGCTCCTGGGTGGCTCACTTGGTTAAGCATCTGACTTTTGGTCTCGGCTCAGGTCATGATCTCATGGTTTGTAAGTTCAAGCCCCAAGTCCAGCTCCACAGCTGGCAATGTGGAGCCTGCTTGGGATACTCTCACAGTCTCTCTCTGCCTCTCCCCTGCTTGTGCTGTCTTTGTCTCTCTCAAAATAAATAAATAAACTAAAAAAAAAAAAAAAGAGAGAGAGAGAGAGAGATACAGAAAGATAGAAGGGAAGGCTTCTGACCTGATGTCACTGTCAACCCTCACACTCCTTGTTACCTGAAAAAAACTTGTTATGTTTTTCTGTTTTTTGCTGCTGAAAACAATTGTAAATTGAAACACTTCCCATGGTAGTGATTTTGAATTAAGGATCCAGGAGACAGAATTTCTTTTGCAACTCTCTGTGGGACTCTGAACATTTAAAAAATTTGTCAGCCTATGCAATGAATAATGCACATTGTTTTCACAAGTCTTTCCCATATTTCTCATTGACATTTTAAAATCAAGAAATATTTGAAGTCTTAAAATTATGGTACTGTCAATGTTTGAGTTGATTTTTAAATTTTATTTAAATTCCCTTACTATTTTCTGGTTGCATGGAAATTTCACTTAGGACGTGGTATATTGATTTAAAATGGTTTTCATGATCCCTGGTTGACTTATGTATTTCATATATCTTTATTTTGTCCTTTTGGAAAATGGAAATAATTACTTGTTCTTATGAAACTCAAATGATATAAATGAGTTGTAATTTCTCTGTATGCCTTTGGTAGTTATTCAACATTACTCCTATGAGATATTTTGCTTGGTTCCTAATGTGCATATGAGGATCCTGTAAAATAAGATTTTAAGTATGTCCAGGATTATTGCTTAAGCTAATGGACTTTGGATTTTCCAGGGTAGCACTTGAGAACTGATCTTATTTTTGCTGAGAGCCTATCAGATATTCTTCACCCAGATCAGACTTGAGGGATAAACGAATTTCATTTGACCTTTGTACCAGGCTTAAGTGCTCCTTATAATTCAGTGATATCTGCTTTTATATTTCATGTCATGTTCATGGGTTCCTGTTTCTCGTCCCTCCCATGACTTTGCAATTCAGTACAGAGTTTATAATCTGTCACACAGTTGCCCCTCAACGTGAAGTTTCCTTTTGTTGTAGATATGCTACTCTATTCTTTTATTCATAAATGATTAAATCTCTACTTATAGTAAATTACTTATTCATCCATTCATTTATTCAACAAATATTTAAAGAGTGCCATGATATAACAGATATAGTTCTAGGTGTCGGGAATACAGTTCAAATAAAGCTGACAAGGATATTGCTCTTATGAAGTTGACATTCTAGCAAAAGCAGACAATAAACCATGCTGTTTTACGGCAAGGAATGGACCTAGGGAATGGTGGAAACAGGTTTCCTAAAAATCATAATCAGAAAAACCCAGAATCCAGCAGCCCGGAAAATATCTCCCTTGACTGAAATGGTCTTGTGCCCCCTTCTCCTTAAAACTCTCTCTTGCCCTTCAACTTATGGCACTGGCACAAACCATAAGTGCTCACTAATGGCTTAGAGTCATGAATAAATTTAGGAAGGACTTGTGAAACACTGTAGATTTAAAAAAAATTTTTTTAATGTTTATTTCTGAGACAGAGCATGAGTGGGGGAGGGGCAGAGAGAGAGGGAGACAACAGAATCTGAAGCAGGCTCCAGGCTCTGAGCTGTCAGCATAGAGCCTGACATGGGGCTCCAACCCACGAACCATGAGATATGACCTGAGCCAAAGTCAGATGCTTAACTGACTGAGCCACCTAGGCGCCCCAAAGCTGGAAGGGAATTTAGAGGTAATATGGAAGCCATATTATCTGGGATCCACCTGGATTATCAGTTTAAACAATTCGCCCTTGGACCCTGATGGAATGGAATATCAGGTGTACATAGCCAGGCCAGGATGTCTTTCTTTGGTGGTGCCAAATTGAGAAGGTTTCTACAGATGGATGCCAAAATATGAAGGAGACGCCTTGACATGGGTGGGTTGATGGAACAAAATACTAAAGATGAACTTTCATTTATTATTGTTATTTTATTATTTCATTTATTTATTTATTTATTTATTTATTTATTTATTTTGCTATTTTGCTATTTTGCTATTTCTATTAGAAAAGTTTACTTGGACCAAAACGAGAAAAAGAAATATCTGGATTTAATGACCTTACTCTCTTATCATTTGTCTTTCAACAATTATATAATACAGAAATATAGAAGTAACTATGAGTGGTGATTACAAAGTAATCTGATTATTTAAACCCATATAACCTACACATTATGACAAGGTGTTCTGTGCCCATTACTTTGTAGTTTCCGTTCAGAGTGACTTTTAGTGCTGGGTTTCTCCTAGCCAATGATAAATCAGAGATAAATAAAGTCAGTTTCTTAATGGGGTCAGGATAATTCTTTGTGGTACAAGACCGTCCTGCACAATGTAGGATAGTCAGCATCTCTGGCTTGTAGACACTAAATGACAGGGGCATCTCTCTCCCGTCATTATGACAATCAAAAATTTTCCCAAACACCCCTGCCAGGGAAGGGGGCTGCATTGTCCTCCTGATTGAAAACCACTGGTAATGGGGAAAAAAATAAGTAAACACATCACTTCCACATGACACGATATGTGCTTGGCTAAATGTTTGTGTTCATTGCTATGGGAGCACAGAGTGGGGGCACCTAACCAAGTCTGGTGGTTCTCACAGGCATTTAAATCAGGGTTCTTCCTATCAAAATAATCCAGTAATACCATTCCTATTCAAAATATTTTAGAAATTCTTTTCTGGATTACTTTTAGAGCCTGAGTCATGTTCTTTTGAATTTGTTCAACATAGGAAACTTTCTTCCTTTGGAAACATCCCAAAGTTGCTTGTAGCCAAGTCTTGTGAATAAGACAAGCGAACAAGCTGGACAATATTATTTTTAGTTAAAAACAGTTTCACGGAACACAAAATTATGAGCTGACACTTAGTGGTTATTGAATAATGAAGAGCACTTAGCCCAGGTTTTAATAAGAGGTACCCCTGACTTCACTATTTTTCATATTCTTATTATTACAAGATTTTAGCACTCTGTTAAGCATTGGGGATACATAAATGAAAGACAATTCCTGCCTTTAAGGAGTTCACTATCTAGTGAGGGAGGTAGACAAGCAAACCAACAAGTGCAATTGCAAAATGTGTAAGTGCAGGCTAGAAGAGATATATTTGTGCTGCTCTGGGAGGGTAAAGGAGGGGCACTAGCTCAGTCTACCAGTGAAGAACGCAGAAAGTTTGCCGAGGGAATTTGATGCTCTAGCTGAGTTTTGAATGTACAGTGCTAATTAGCTTGGAGGAGGAATGGAAGGTATTCTATGAAGAAGCAGCAACATATCCAAAGATACAAAGTTTTCAATTAGCAATAATCGTGCCTCAGATAAACCTCATTGGCTACGATACTGCCACTGTGCAAAGCTCCAAAGACGCAAAGTGTGGTGCACTCTGTGAGCTTCACGTTCTTTGATGTCTGGAGCAGAGGGGTTGGGATGACCCTGTGAGATGGGCAACATCCTTCATCATACCATTTTTTTGTACCTTATCAAAGAATTTGGACTTCGGTTGAAGATGAAGGATGGCCATGAAGGACCTGAAGGGTAGAAATCTGATGATATTTGCATTAAAAAAATTTTTTTTTAAATATTTACTGTTGAGAAAGAGACAGCATGAGCAGGGGAGGGGCAGAGAGAGGGGGAGACACAGAATCTGAAGCAGGCTCCAGGCTCCGAGCTATCAGCATGGAGCCCAGTGAGGGGCTCGAACTCACAAACCATGAGGTCATGACCTGAGCTGAAGTTGGCCACTTAATCAACTGAGCCACCCAGGTGCCCTAATACTTGCATTTTAAATCATGCTAGTAATATAATGGAAAATGAACTGGAGGAGGGTGAAACTGGAGATAGAGTGTTATTAAGATTTGAGGAAAGAGGAATGATGAGGTCTTAAATAAAGAGATAGGAGTGGGGATTAAAAGGAGAGGAAGGATTCAAGACATTAAAAAAATTATAAAGTAACAGTAACTAAAACAATATGGTTCTGGATCAGGAAAAAAGATTCATTCTGACCAGTTGATCAGAATAGAGAGTACAGAAACCAACACGTGCATGGGAATTATTTATGCAGTAAATCTGTCATTTTAATTTAGTAAGAACAGGATGGAATATTTCATAAAAGGTGTTGGTGAGAGGGGTATATTAAGTTTCTAATTAATAAGTTACCAAAAACCTGGTCCCTCAAACAATAAGAATTCATTATCTTACAGTTCTATAGGTCAGAAGTCCGACATAGGTGTCAGTGAGCTAAAATCGGTGTCAGCAGGACTGCTTTCCTTTCTGGAAGGCTATAGCTAAGAATTTATTTCCTTGCCTTTTCCAGTCCTAAGTGCCACCCTTATTCCTTGATTCTTGGCCTCCTCTTCCATCTCCAAAGCCAGCAGCATTGTACTTCTGTAAGCATTCTTCTATAGTCATGTTTCCCTCTGACCATAGCCATGAAAAATTCTGCTTTTAAGTATTCCTGTTATTAGATTGGGCCCATCCAGATAATTCAGGGTAATCTCCTCATTCCAAATTCCATAACCTTAATCACATCTGTAAAATCTCTTTTGCCATGTAAGGTAACATTTAAAGGTGCTGGGGTTTAGGGTGTCACCCTCTTTTATGGACCATTATTCTGCCTATCACAGGTGAAGAAGATGCCAATTTAGATCCCTACCTTACGCCATAAACAAAGAATAAATTATTTATGGATTGAAGATCTAAACATAAAAACAAACAAAACTACCAAAACTATATAGAAGACTATATAGGAGGATATCTTTAAGCAGAAGACCTTCCTGGATAGGATAAGAAACCCAGTGGTCATAAATAAATTTATGAAACAGACTTGATCCAATAAATATTCAAAAACATTTGTATGATAAAAATCACAAAACCTACAAAGTTAAGAGACAAGCATCAGACTGGAAAAAATACTTGCAACATATATAACAGACAAAGATAATATTCATATAGTATGTAAAGATTACTTCCAAACCAATAAGGATAAAGCCCAACCTTACAGAAAAATGAGCAAAGGATAAAACAGATGATTTAAAGAAGAAATAAAAGTAATCAATAAACAAAGAAGGAAGGGAAAGCAAAACTCCTGTAGTTATTAGAAAATATTATTTAGGAATTTCTATATATGCACTAAATCTTTAAAGAAAGCGAGAAATAATAAAATACATTCAGGATAGTGCTTCCTGGACAGAGGGGTGAGGTAGAGAGGAACATGCTGGGAACTTTAATATTATTGATGTTCTATTTCGCAAATTGAGTGGTAAATTCATAGACACTCATTTTTATTTTTAATGTCATAACTTATATATGCTTTAAACTCATTTTTTATGTATATGTATCCAATGGTTCGTGATTTTAAAAATGGAAAATCAGGTTGTTTGTTTTGTTTACTTTTATTTTGAAACAATTTCAAACTTACAGAAAAGTTGTAAGAATTGTGCAAAGAATTCCCATATATCTTTTGCTCAGAGAATCTATTCAAGTTTGGCAATGTCTCAATGATATTCTTTATAGCAAAAGGATCGACTCCAGGTTTATGTGTTTGTGATATTAGGATTTATAATAAAAAATGTATATCTAGTCTTCACCCCATTTTTTTTTTTTTTTTTTGGCCCAGAGATCCTAAAACCCTTGGAATTTCCTAAGTCATAAGAGTGACAAAGGTGTATTGGTATTCATTACAAACCGCTTTCAACCGCAGGTGACTTGGAAAGCCCCTAAGGATGGGGGCTGGTTGCCAAGGGGAACCAACCAGGCAATTAGGAGGTTGGAAATTTCAGTCCCACCCTTCTGACCTCTTGCTGGGAGAGGGGCAGGAGGTTGAATCAATTGCCAATGGCCAATGATTTCATTAATCATGCCCAGATAATGAAACCTCCATAAAAACCTCAAGGATGGAGTTCAGTTGGTGAATGCATGGAGTTGAGGGGATAGTAGTACACCTAGAGAGCATGGAAGCTTCTCACCTCTTACCACATACCTTGCATATGCATCTCTTCCATGTGGCTGTTATCCTTTTATAATAAACTAGTAAACACAAGTAAATGTTCCTATGAGTTCTGTGAACTGCTCTAGGAAAGTAATTGTTCCTAGGGGGGGTTATCGGAACCGCTGATTTATAGCCAGTTGGTCAGAAGTACAGGTAACAACCCCGACTTGTGATTGGCATTTGAATTGGGTAGACGAGATGGATGGGGTGCCTGGGTGGCTCAGTCGGTTAAGTGTCTGACTCTTGATTTCAGCTCAGGTCATGATCTCACGGTTCATGAATTCCAGCCCCACGTTGGGCTCTGTGCTGACAGTGTAGAGCCTTCTTGGGATTGTCTCTCTCCCTCTTTCTCTGTCCCTCCCTATTTCTTTCTCTCTATTTCTCTCAAAATAAATAAAAATAAACTTAAAAAGAGTGAAATTTCCCCATAGCCCTATCCCCAGATATATCCATTAGTAACATTAATCTTTGATAGTCTGAGGATTTTTTTCTCTAGATTTTAGGTGTATGAGGGAGAAGACAATGGTTGGATTGATCCAGAATGGGTTCTGTGAATAATCTTTCAAAAAAATTATGAAGTTGCTTGTCTTGGCAAGAGTGGAGTTGAAGGGATGGATTGTGGGATCTGGCTGGACAACGTAGGAAGTGAAGCCAGAGGCAGCTGACTGATCAGGAAGAAATGGAAAGAGGTGAGGACCTAGAACCTTGAAGTTAACCATGTTGCTAACATGGTGGAGGATCAGCTCTGGAGACATATGAAGACTTTAGAGCACTTGGGTTCAAGCGTTGGCTCAGCTTTTGACTTTGGATTTCTCAGCTGCTCATTAATTTTTCAGAGCCTTTATATTTACACCTCATTGCTTAAGCACACAGAATGATTCATACTAGTTGAAGTCAAGAAACAAATCAACATTGCCTTCACTTGTGAGTCTGACAATTTAGGGGTCTTGGTGACGTTACAGTTTTACACCACCAACTTTGATGTTTTATTTCCAGTTCATAAAAGAAACACCATATTTTGTTTCAGCTACTATTTTCCTTAATGAGACAGTAATTTTTCTGGCTTCTGTTGAAAGATCAGAACAAATGGCAGACCTTTACTGTTTTTGTTCGCAATCCAAACAAAAACTCTCTTGTGCTCCAGGTTTCTTACAGAATGAATCTATTCCTTGATCTAAATATAATTTCTCAGTCATCATTATCAGAGTTAATCATCCCTGAACTTTTCAACGTTTTCATTAGGCCTATAGTTTTATATATGTCATGAGAGGCATCTTCTCTAGCTTTGGACTTTGGGTTAAAGTCAAAAATACTTCTTCTTACCATTGTTTTTATGCCCACATAGTCTTTCTAATATGTCAAGTGACTCATTTGCAAAATTTACATGACGGAAAACTGGGTTTCAAGTCTTTGTCTAAAAAGCAGTCACTCATCTTCAAGCCAGTGTAGAACAGCCTTGTGTACTACTGAAGCAACAAGTTAAAACATGTTGCAATCTTCTCAGCCCACACAGTTCCTCCTCTGTTTCCAGGAATCATAAGAGAAAACAATTGGTCTCCTTAGTTTGCAGCACTACTATGTTGCTAATCTGTGATTTCAATTATCCATGCTCAAGACGAAAGGTATTAATATGGATACAACGGCTAATAATGCGCTGGGGCTTTCTTTCTCATCAGCTCAGCATTTTAATTTCTACGACAAACACCACTTACTAACACACTGGGACCTGGAAGGTGGATGCGTTTTCCTGCCTTCTCAGATGACTGTTCTTTAATGGCTCCTTAAAAAATTCCTCGTTTGTGAATAATGAAGTTGATGTATAAAGCAAACACTGTGTGCTTGATTGTCAAACCAAAAACTACTTCATCGTCTCCTCCTCCTCCTTTTTTTTCTTGTAAAAGGAATAGAAGGGGCTAGCTGCTTAAATGTCAGACTCACGGCCGCAGAGCCTGGCCATGTTTCAAAGCCTCTGAAAGACGTCTAGAGGACGAGTTGGGGGCAGTGGAGGAAACCACACCTTCTCTAACCTTTTCTCCCTCTTAGCTAGGATTCCAACTCATGTCTGTCTGATTCTCTTAACTGCTAGATTATGAAAAATTAGGTCTTTGAAATGAGAGCGAGGAAGAAAAAAAATGCCATCATGTATATTCATTTGGTTTGGGAATAAAAGGGTGCCCTATAATTTAGAATAAGAGACAGGGATGACTCATTACAACTCTGAAGGTTATTAAGGAAATGAATAAATCGGTCACACCACTACAACTCTGCTTGTCATCACAGCAGCATTGCCAATTTCCCTATACAGTTGGTAATTGCTATTCCATATCTTCTTACATGGAATATAAGACCCATTCTGGTGTAACGATAAATATTAGAATAGTCTCAAATCCATCTTTAGACGAAGCTATAAAAAGCTGTAACTAGAGCAGGTGCAAACTACCTCAGAACCTTGGAAGGAGTCATTCAATATTACAGCACTGAAAATCCATGGAATTATCCAATGTAATAAAAAGTATATATAAAATTTGATAATCATCAGTGTAAAAAGTCCCTAATACTTGAAAATTAAGACTGTTTTGATAATGTTTAGTTAAACCCATACCCCAAACCAGGCAAGTGATACAAAGCTGAAACCCACTTGATATTTCTTCAGCTTAATAAGTCTATACATGTTTAACAAAAAGAATAAAAGCAATGTGCAATACAACAGCTTTGTTTGACTCCATTTGGACAAGTAAGATCTTTGGTTTCTTGGTAGTTTTCCTTATAAAGCTGACTGATTCTCAATCCATTTCAGCTAATGGTTTACTTAAAATTTTTTTTTTCAACGTTTATTTATTTTTGGGACAGAGAGAGACAGAGCATGAACGGGGGAGGGGCAGAGAGAGAGGGAGACACAGAATCGGAAACAGGCTCCAGGCTCTGAGCCATCAGCCCAGGGCCTGACGCGGGGCTCGAACTCACGGACCGCGAGATCGTGACCTGGCTGAAGTTGGACGCCCAACCGACTGCACCACCCAGGCGCCCCGCTAATGGTTTACTTAAATATGTTCTGGTTACTATGATTGTCAGCCTTGGAGTTCACTGTTTTTTGTCTAGAGCTTCTGTTACCGCTGTTGTCACAAAGTTTGCCTGTACCCAAGCCTTCTCTTATGTTTCTTCTTTAAAGAAGAAGAAAGATGGTCACGAAGTAAAAAAAGGGTGAGAAGCTAAAGAGCACACGCCCCTTCAGCTCCTGTCTGTAATCGAAAGCTCCATCCCATTTCATCCAGAAATTAAGAAGCATAGTCTTTGGAAATGGAAATAAATAAAAGTCAGTGTGCAGAACAGTTGAGAGCAAGGACCTTGGCCTCAAGGAAGACCTGGGTCCCTATTCTGGTTTCTTTTCTTTTTCTTTTTTAAACACATTTTAAAAAATGTTTATTTATTTATTTTGAGAGACAGAGAGAGAGAGAGAAAGTGCTAGCAGGGGAGGGGCAGAGACAGAGGGAGCAAGAGAGAATCCCAAGCAGGCTCCACGCCGAGCATAGAGTCCGATGCAGTACTCGATCTTACGACCTTGAGATCATGACCCCAGCCAAATCAAGAGTCAGTCGGGGACACTTACCTGACGGAGCTGCCCCTCTGGTTTCTTCCCTTATCCCTGCATGACTTTTGACAAGTTCTGCAATCCCTCCAAGCCTCTGTTTTCTCATTTGTAAAATAAGGATTACAATAGTACCTATCACGTAGAGTTTATTGATAGGATCCAATTAGATAATGCATGTAAACACTACATGGTGCCTGGCATATGGTAAGCATTAAAACATGCTAGCTAATAAAACATTGGTGCTATTAATATAAAAATATTTTTGGTTTAAAAATGCCCTATACCCTTGGGAGGAGATGCTCCCGTATCCTTTTGGGGATATCTTTATTCAGAAATGACGTGGAGCCCAAAAAGTGCTGTACTTACATCACTTTATTAGTTGAGAAGAGACAGGTTTTGGACACAACTTTCTCCAGTATCTTTGATACTTCTTTTTCTTTGATGACCAGTTCTGTTTCAAATTTGAGGTCTCTCTCTAGTGACTCTCCCTCTACCCTCAAGACCACCTAGGGTCTGCCTGCCAAGGGATCCCACAATAGTGTTTGAGGTAAACCCAGGGCTTTTTGTCCCCTTCACACCAACAAAAATCTCCTTTTTCTATGGTACATTTCTTCTATGTATATGGGAACCCGGGTATAATTTTTGGGGCCCAGGCATATTAAGGCTCGAACCCACAAACTGTGAGATCATGACCTGAGCTGAAATCAAGAGTCAGACACTTACCCTACTGAGACACCCAGGCACCCCATATTTATTCTAATTGTTTATATGTTTATTCAGTGTTCCCAACCCATTATGTTATTTATTGAGTGCCTACCACCATATTCCATTGAGCCTAAAATGCATTGACTCTTGGTGGACGTGGGGGAGTTGGATGAAGGGGGGCACAAGTGCAAACTTTGAGTTATAAGATAAATAAGTACTGAAGATGTACTAAGAGCATGGTGACCTAGTAACACTGCTGTATCGTATGTACGAGAGTTGCTAACAGGGCAGATCCTAAAGTTCTCATCACACGGAAAAACTTTTTTTTTCCTTTCCTTTCCTTTCCTCTCTTTCCTTTCCTTCTTTATTTCTTTCTTTTTCTTTGTAGGTATATGGAGTGATGTAAGTTAACTAAACTTACTGTGGTAATCCTTTCACAATATATGTAATTCACTATGCAGTACATCTTAAACTTATACAGTGCTACATGTCAATTATATCACAATAAAATTAAAAGGGAAAAAAGTAAAATATGTTGACTATAACATACACTTTTATTTTCTATTATACAAACAAAGAAAAAGAAACACAGCTAATTTCGCTATATCGTGCCATTAATTGTAAGAGGCATCCCAGTTTCAGATATGTTAAATGTAACAACAGATATTCATTTAGATGCTGGGAAACCAGATGTAAACAAATAAAAGTCAGCCCTCTGGGACCTTGCATTCTAGAGTGAAAAATACAGAATATTCACAAAGAAAGAATATCTATATGTAATATAATTTCAGGTGGTGAAGAAGAACTCTGAAGAAAAATACAGCTGGTCAGAGGGAGAACTGTACTATAGATAGAGTGGTTGAGGGAGGCTTTACTGAGGAGGGAGCATTTGTGCATAGACCTGAATGAAGTGAGGAAATAGGCCATGTTAAGTTTTGGTGGAGGAGCTTTCCGGGCAGAGGAAACAAAGGGCAAAGTCCTGAAGTGAGGGACGCCTGGCTGTCTCGGTTGGCAAAGCATGCACTCTTGATCAGACCCCACACTGAAGGGTAGAATTTATTTAAACAAAACAAAAACAAAAACAAAAAAAAACCTCCTGAGTTGGGAGTGTGCTTGCTCTGTTTAAGGAAGAACTTTGAGAAGGCCAATGTCATGTGCAGCAGAGTAAGCAAGGCACAGGGGGGCAAGAGGAGGGCTGGAGATCTAGACAGGGCCAGGTCATTTGTAGACTAAATTTGGAAGCATGAAGATAGCTACTGAAGGGTTTTAAGCAAGGGTTTAAGCATGATTGGGGCACCTAGGTGGCTCAGTCGGTTGAGCATCCGACTTTAGCTCAGGTCATGATGTCACCGCTCATGAGTTCAAGCCCCACATTGGACTCTGTGCTGACAGCTCGGAGCCTGGAGCCTGCTTCGGATTCTGTGTCTTTCTTTGTCTCTGCCCCTCCCCAACTCCTGTTGTGTCTCTGTCTCTCTCTCTCTCAAAAGTAAATAAACATTAAAAATTTTTAAATAGAATGATATGATCAACTTTATAATTGTTGAGATCTCTCTGGCTGCTGTGTGGGAAATGAAAGGTAGGAATCCAGGAGTGGAAGGAAGGATGATTACCCGTGAGAGATGATGATAGCCTAGGTTAGGGCAGTAGCTTTGGAGGAGAGGAGGAATGTTAAAATTTAGAAGATACTTTCCATGTGCAGCAGATCAGGACTGAATTATATGGAAAGTGAAGAGAGTGTGGAATTAAAAATTATTCCCAGAGTTTTGGTGTGAGCCACTACTAAGTTGTGGGAACATTTATAGAATGTGAAGATTTGGGGGGCAAAAATCAAGAGTTTAGTTTTGGATATGCTAATTATTAGGCCAAAAGAAGTTGATGAGAGTTAGTTGGATATTTGAGGTTGAAGTTCAAAGAAAGGTCATGGCTGGGGACATATATTTTCAACTAATCTGCATGAAGATGGTATTTAAACACACCCAATATGATCCTCAACACTGGATTTGATATGCTTTAAAAAGTTTCTCTTGGGGTGCTTGGTGGCTCAGTTGGTTAAGTGCCTGACTCTTGATTTCGGCTCAGGTCAAGATCTCACAGTTGTGAGATCCAGCCCGGCCATGGGCTCTGCCCTGGGTGTGGATCTTGTTTAAGATTTTCTCGTTCTGCCCCCCTCTCACTTTCACTCTCTCTCTCTCTCTCTCTCTCTCTCTCTCAAAAACAAAAAAACAAACAAACAAAATGGTTCTCTGGTGACTCAAATGTATAGCCAGGCTCAAGAACCAAGACCAAAGGAAAGGAGGTAGCTGACAGTAGGAAGAGAAGGGATGAGACAAGAAGAGAAGGGAATCAAGGAACTAAGCGTTGGTGGACTCCAACATTTAGTGGATCAGAAGAGGAGGCAGAGAGTTCAGCTACAGGATTGACAGATCAAAAGAAGCCCTTGAGGCAGGAAGGAAACTAGGATGGTGTCCTAGAGGTCAAATAAAGACAGAGGTTCAAGGAGGAGGGAGTAATCAGCTGAGTCAAATACTGCTAGAAGTACTAGTAAGATAAGGACTGAGAGTTAACTGTTAATTAGTCATGATGATTGTATTACAAACAGAAAGGAGATAATGAATGCTCTTCCAGTCTTTCTTCATTGTATATATACATATTAGACAGAATTGGGAATCATGAGATGTTTGATAAATCAAAAACAATTGAAGACGGTAAAGATCACATTACTGAAAATTATATTCTAAATATACTCCTTTTTTCTTTAAGATGGCGAATCTAAATAAATAAATAGCCACAAAAAGTATGAGTATTTGAGAAAAAGCAAAAAACTATTACTCACATTCTATTGGACTAACACAGCCACCATTAATTGGTCGTTCACTTTCATTCAGTGAATTCCTACTCGGCAGCAGACTCTGCTGGGGACATAGAAATAAACACAACAAAAATCTTTGCCCTCAAGTAATTCAGGGGCTAGTAGAAGAGGTGAATACTTTACAAAAACATTACAAAACTAGGGGAGGCTGGATGGCTCAGTCGGTTGAGCATTCGACTTCGGCTCAGGTCATGATATTGAGGTTCATGAGTTTGAGCCCCACATCGGGCTCTGTGCTGACAGCTCAGAGTCTGGAGCCTGTTTCAGATTCTGTGTCTTCCTCTCTCTCTGCCCCTCCCCTGCTCTCGCTGTCTCTCTCTCTCTCTCTCAAAACTAAACAAACATTTAAAAAAAGAATTTAAAAAAGCAATAAGTGATATGATAAGGGTTATATTCGGTATACTGAGGGAGCAGAGAAGCTAGAGAACTTAACACTCGGTATTAAATGATAATTATGAAGAGTACCGTGGCAAACTGGAAAATTGCTCACGTTTTAATTTTAGTGAGAAAAACAAGATGGAAAATTGGGCATAGCCCATGATTCCAACCACGTAAAAATGTGATTCCTAAAGGTTTCCCAGTCAAGGTAAGTTTTGAATTGAGTCTTAGATGATGGGCCAGGCAAATGAGGTCAGGAAAAGTTGGGGGGGAGGGTGGCGGGAAGACAGTTCTGAGCTGGGAAAAGGCGAGAGAAGGGAAACACAGTATAACTTGTTTGGCCACTGTAATAACTTTGGTGTGGCTGGAGTGTGGGCTTCTCATGAGGGAGTAACCAGGAATAAAACTGGAAAGACAGGCAGATGATGACAAGATAAAAAAGATAAAAAGAATCACATTGACTATATTAGCGAGTTTGAGCTTTATCCAATCACTTAGGAGTAGCCACAGAAGAATTTTAAAGTGGAAAAGCAGACTCAGAGTTGGTATTACAAATAGAACCACGGCAGCTGGACTGAAAAGGGCTGAAACTCATGATGGGAAGACTAGTTTGAAAGCTTTTGCAATCATTTAGGTGGGAAATGATAAAGGCAATGGCAGAAGGTTGGATGGATGGATAGATGGATGGATGGGATGAATTCAAAGGGCTATTGAGGAGACAGTGTGGACTTAGGGAATGGTAAAAGGATGGGGATATGGGGCGGGAGGAGTAGGGCAAACAAGGTTGACTCTCAGATCTTTCGTTTGGATAAGTGAATCCCTGTCCCTGTTCTTACTCCTGGCTGCCTTTCTTCCCAAGATAACAAACATAGGACAAAGAAATTGAGGGACTCATGGAACTCCAATCCTAGAGCTTAAGAGAGATGTGTGAGCTGGAGATACAGACTGAAGAGTTATCATTACATATGTGATTCTTGGAGTTACACGAGTGGATGACACTAGGCAGGGAAGTTGTACATGTATCATTTGTGTGCTTTCCTTTCTAGTTATTTTCTTCTAACATATCTTCAGTTATAATAATTGGGTATATACAATTTTCACTTTCCTTTTTTCACCTGACATTATACCAAAAGCTTTTGTCATGTTTCACGGGAGTTTTCAAAGCAGTCATAACTGTGGCTGAATAAAAATATAGCAAGAGGGTATGCTATATAGTTGACTTTAGCTCTGTGATAGACATTTTTATTCATAGTTTCCCCTCCCGTCCCCCCCCCCCCCCACATTTTGGATTTTTTTTCTTAGGAAAGATTCTCAGAAATGAGAATATATTTGTGTGTTATATAGTTAATGTGTGTTGTATATGTATATCCAAATTACTTTCCAAAATGGTTGTACCAGTTTATCCTTGATTCCAACAATGTATAAAAATAAAAGTTTAGGGAAGCCTGGATGGCTCAGTCAGTGGAGCATGTGATCTCGGAGTTGTAGGTTCAAGACCCACGTTGGGTGTAGAGATCACTTAAAAATAAAATCTCCCCTCTCCCCAAATAATGCAAGTTTAACTAGGTACTTGCCATAATTTGGTATTATACATTTGTGGCATGCATATATTGTTATTATATAGGTTTTACATTTTATTGAAGTAAAATATATGTGCACCAAAATATACAAATCCAAGTGCACAGTTTGATGAGTTTTCAAAGTGAACACACTATGTAACCTGACCCTAAATCAAGAAACAGAACATTACCAGTATCTCAGAAATCTCCCTCACACACCCCCAAGGTAAACCACTGTCTTGAATTTTAACACCATAGAAGGGTTTACCAGTTTTTGAACTTTACATGAATGGAATCATGTAGTATGTAATTTTTCTTGTCTATCTTCTTTTGTTCAGCATTATGTTTATACAGTTCATCCATGTTCCTGTCGGTAGTTGTTCGTTAATTCTCATTTCTGTGGTAGAGCATTCCATTGTGTGAGTGTTCTATAATATATTTACTCTGGTGGACATTTGGGTAGTTTCTGGTCTGGGGCTACTATCAGCAGTGCTGCTTTATGAAATTCTTGTAGATGTCTTTTGATGCATCTATGTATGCATTTCTGTTGGGAGTATACCTAGGAATAGAACTGATGGATAATGTTTAGCTTTGGTAGTTATACTGCCCTCAGTTTTCTAAGGGTATCACTTTTCACTCCCACCAGTGTATGGGAGTTCCCAACGCTCCACGTACTAGCTGACATTTTGTCTTTTTCACTCTAGCCTTTCTGGTGAGTGGTATTTCATTTGGCTTTAATTTGCATTTCTTCATTAACTAAACATGTTTAGCATCTTTTCATATGTTTTTTGGCTGTTTGGATGTTCTCTTTTGTGAAGTAATTGTTCAAGTTTTTTGGTCCACTTTTCTACTATATTATTTGTCTTTTCCTTATTGATTTGTAGGACACTTTTGTTGTTGTTGTTTTACATATTCTGAATCTAAGTCCTTTATAGATATATGTATTGTGAGTATATTTTCCTACTCTATGTTTGCTTTCATTATCTTAAATTGAGTCTTTTGGTGATCAAGAGTCTTTGGGTGATTATATTAATATAGTTTAATCTGTCAAATTTGTTCATTATGGTCAGCACATGTTATGTCCTATTTAAGAAACCTTTGCCTACCTGTAGGTCATAAAGAGATTTCCCTATGTTCTTTTTTTAAAGATTTATTTTTTATTCTCATATTTAGATCTACAATCCATCTGGAATATATTTCTCATGTGGGTATCTATTTGACAGCCTAATTTATTGAAAAGATTGTCTTTTCCCCCAATGCACTGGGTATTAGTACTTAAAGTTGTTTGTTGTTGTTGTTGTTTCCAGTTTAACATATGGAAAGTGGTACCTCATCGTTTAATTTGAATTTCTTTTTTTTTAAATTTTTTATTTATTTAAAAAAATTTTTTTAATGTTTTATTTATTTTTGAGACAGAGAGAGACAAAGCATAAACAGGGGAGGGGCAGAGAGAGAGGGAGACACAGAATCCAAAGCAGGCTCCAGGCTCTGAGCTGTCAGCACAGAGCCGGACGCAGGGCTTGAACTCACAAACTGTGAGATCGTGACCTGAGCTGAAGTCGGAGGCTTAACCGAACGAGCCACCCAAGCACCCCATAATTGCAATTTCTTGATTATTTGGGCCATTTGCCATTTCTCTATTGTATTAATTAAGACAGGACAGGCTATAAATAACAAATAAAGCACCCAATTTCAGAGGGTTAAAAAAAATCGGATTTTTTTTTCTGCATGCAAAGTCCAGTGCCAGTGTACCTACCACCTTATAAGGCAGCTGGGCTCCTTGTAGCGACTGGGAGACCCAGGTTACTCGCATCTTGTGGCTTCACATTATTGTGTGGCATTTGTAATCCCTGTTAAAGGAGGGGAGTGTGCCGGTGGCACACAGACTCTCAGATCCCTGGCCTGGATGGGACACGCCTGATTTTTGCTCCAGTTCTATTGTCTATACCTGGTAACATGGCCGCCTCTCACTGCAAGTAACCTGGGAATGGTTTTCCCTTGTGCTCAGGGTGTAGAGGAAAACCAGATACCAGAGAGGTGGTGTTTCGACTACATTCCCATAATTAACTAATCCTATTTTCCACTTTGTGAATTGCTTGTGTCTATTGCAAGCACAAGGGGTATCTAATGTTTGTATTAAATCAAAATAACCTTTAAAATTTCTTGCCTTGAATTCTATTTTAACTTACTAATGCTATCTCTAATATAGTGCAAGCTTGCTTACTACATTTGTACCCATCCTGTCTTTTCTAGTCTTTTTGTGTTATTTCATTTAGATGTATTTTTTATAAGCAGCAAAGTATTGGATTTTAATTTTTAACACAATCTGAGAATCTTTTTCTATTAACAGAGAAACTAAATTTAATAACTAAACTTACAGGGCTTAGTCTCACTATTGCCATGTTTCTGTGCCTCTGTTTTCATGTATGCATGCTATTTCTTTTCCGTTTTGTCATTTGCTCTGTGGACCTGGTTTTGTTTGCTTTTATTTTCTTCTGTGATTATAGAAGGTCGGCATTCCTCTGGTTCTGCTGGTGGGTTCCTTAGAGGTTTACACAAATTCTTTTAAAATCTACATTTGTTTAATTGTATCCACGAAAAGTCAAACAATAGTCTTTGGAAGCTCTATGGAGAAGGAGGTACCAAACATTTTTTCCCCCATCTCCTGGTAATACTTCCTTTCGTTGCTCTTTATTAATCTAATCTGGGTTAGTAAATCCAATCATTTGAAAATATACAGGTTTTTTTTACCATAAAGTAATTGTTATTCCTGCAAAACATTTGGATAATATCCAATAGTACAAAGGCCAGCAACAAGATCTGCCATCATTTTACACATTGAGAAAAACCCTGTTAATATTTTAGTATATTTCCTTTCAATTTTTTTTACCATACACATTTTATATGATTGAGACTATATTGTATGTATAATTTTTATATTCTGTGCTAGTCACTGTAATGCTCTTATAAGCAAATCAGTTGTTTTTGGTTATTGTAAAATCTTCACAATCGTTTTAATGACCTTACTATATTCTATAAAGTAGATGAGCCTTAAGTTATTACCCTACCCTTATTATTGTCCATTTAGGATATTTTCAATTTTTTATTGTTATAAATAATGTTGAAAGATTATCTTTGTGAGAAAGAGAAAAAAATCACATTGTTTTTCTAATTTAGGATTATTTTCTTAGAATACATTCCCAAGATGAAATCAGTGGGTCAAAGGAATAATTTTTTTAAAAAGATTTTTTTTAATGTTTATTTATTTTTGAGAGAGAGAGACAGCGCAAGTGGGGTGGCAGAGAGAGAGGGAGACCCTGACGCAGGGCTAGAACCCACAAACTGAGATCATGACCTGAGCTGAAGTCGGACGCTTAACCAACTGAGCCATCCAGGAACCCCAAAAAGAATCTTGATGCATATAGCTAAATTGCTTCCCAGAAGAAATCCCTTCATTATAAAGAAAATCTCAATGTAATTACATTTTACATAGTTCAATTAGGCTTAGCACCACCAATTCTTCTCTCATTATTAGTGTTTATATTAACTATGTCTGCAGCTAAAGTCTGTTTTAGATATCTCTGCCAATTATTTCCAACCCTTATCTTCCAAATCATGAGTTCTTTTTATGATGCAGTGATTCATGATTTTATGATTCATCAAATTGTGTCAATTTATGGGAGAATGTTCCTGTATGCTTTTTTGTTGATTACCAATAAAAATAATGCTTTGACTTAATTAGAAGGTTTCTCTTCTGCATGTTGAGTAATAGATGACTTAGTTTCAGTGGAGAAAATTACTTTTGTTACCAGTGTCCCTTTTCTCTCCCAACCCATCTCAACCCATAGAGCAAAGAGAATGCTAAATTAAAGATGCAGTTCTAGGAGGGATTGGAAAGTGTGTTGTGGCCTCTAAATAAAGCAAAAAGGGGCGCCTGGGTGGCGCAGTCGGTTAAGCGTCCGACTTCAGCCAGGTCACGATCGTGAGTTCGAGCCCCGCGTCGGGCTCTGGGCTGATGGCTCAGAGCCTGGAGCCTGTTTCCGATTCTGTGTCTCCCTCTCTCTCTGCCCCTCCCCCGTTCATGCTCTGCCTCTCTCTGTCCCAAAAATAAATAAACGTTGAAAAAAAAAATTTAAAAAAAATAATAATAAATAAAAATAAATAAATAAAGCAAAAAAAAAAAAGGGGGGGGGAGGGGGATAAAAGCAAAGATTGAACTAAAAGTTTAAGACTGTATGAAACTGAAAATATCTTCAGTTTGTTTATGGAATAGATCTGGGTTCTGATGGTTAAATTTTGAATCTTGAAAAGGAAAGAATAATTAGATCACTTTTTGATACACTTCAAGGCCCAGCTAGAATTGCTCCTTTTTTAGGGAGCCTCAAATGTGATCTCTCCTGCCTCTAAATTCTCCCACTTACCTATACTTTACCCTTGGTATGAATCATTTTTACTTGGGATGGTAGTCATTTGCCTGACTATTCTTTGCTGTCGCCACCAAGCTCCATGTCTGATTCACCTCTATACTCCCACAGCACCTGACAAATTGCTTTACCCAGGGTAGGTGCTCGATAAGTATTTCCTGAAACAAATGTTTATCAGTCCATAACTATTTTTACCAGTGAATATACAGGTCATCAAGTGTTCCCAAACAACTTTCTTTACAAAGTGCCCAAGATGAACAACAGTGAAGTAGCAGATATTTCCTTGAGGATTTTCTCATAGTGGCTCTTTTAGGAATTTCATTGTATGTTTGTTGATTTTAACATATTGTTTTCTTATCTTCTTCTCATGAGAAACCACCATTCATTTTCCTTTATATTAACGTTTTCCTTAAAAAAAAAAAAAAATAAATAAATAAAAAACCTTCTGGGGTACCTGGGTGGCTCAGTCAGTTGAGCACCTGACTCTTTTTTAAAAAAAAATTTTTTTTTAATGTTTTATTTATTCTTGAGAGAAAGAGAGACAGAGCATGAATGAGGGAGGGGCACAGCGAGAGAGGGAGACACAGAATCCAAAGCAGACTGCAGGCTCTGAACTGTCAGCACAGAGCCCAACATGGGGCTTGAACTCACGAGCCGTGAGATCATGACCCGAGCCGAAGTCAGACGCTTAACCAACTGAGCCACCCAGGTGCCCCATTGAGTACCTGACTCTTGATTTTGCTCAGGTCACCATCCCAGGGTCGTGGGATGGAGCCCTATATCAGTTTCTGTGCTGAACTTGGAGCCTGCTTGGGATTCTCTCTCTCTCCTTCTCCCCCTCTCCCACTCACACACTCTGTCTCTCTCAAGATAAATAAACTTGAAAAACAAAACAAAAAAACCCTCCTTTTCATTTTCTCATTAAACAACAATTTATTTGCCCTTAAATGTGTGTTTATATGCGTTGTGTATATTCACTTACAATTACAAGTGCCAGGGTTTTGGGGTTTTTTCATTTTTTCCTAATTTTTTATTGTTTATTTATTTTTAATGTTTATTTATTTTTGATTATTTGTTATTTATTTTTTATTTTTCATTATTTATTTTTGTGTGTTTGTGAGCAGGGGAGGGGCAGAGAGAGTGAGACAGAGAAACCCGAGCAGGCTTCATGCTGTCAGCATAGAGCCTGATGTGGGGTTTGAACTCATGAACTGTGAGCTCATGACCTGAGCTGAAATCTAGTCAGACACTTAATGGGGTGCCTGGGTAGCTCTGTCAGTTAAGTGTCTGACTTTGGCTCAGGTCGTGATCTCATGGTTTTTATGTTCCAGCTCCACGTTGGGCTCCGTGCTGACAGCTCAGAGCCAGGATTCTGCTTCGGATTCTGTGTCTCCCTCTCTCAACCCCTCCCCAGCTGGCACTCTCTCTCTCTCTCTCAAAAATAAATATACATTTTAAAAAATGTAAAAAAAAAAAAAAAGAGTCAGATGCTTAATCGACTGAGCCACCTAGGTGTCCCTCTAACTTTTTATTATAAGTGTACTGTTTGATGACTTTTCACAAACTGTTTAACACATGCTTCTAAACAGCACCTGGCTTAAGGAACAGAATATTACTTGCATCTCAGAAAGCCTCTATTTGCTTTATGGTGGCATTTTTTACTTCTTTTTGGAGGGGAAAGAAATTCTCATCAATATTTGACATTTCTATAGGGGTACTTGACTGGCTTACTCAGAAGAGCATGTGACTCTTGATCTTGGAGTGGTGAGTTTGAGCCCCACGTTAGGGGTAGAGATTACTTAAATAAATTAAAAAAAAAAACCTTGACATTTCTATAAGTGTTTCAAAGTTTCTAAATATGTATGAGGTTATAGACATCTCTACTTATTTTTGTCATGTATCTAATTAAGAAAGATTTAGCACTTTATATTCCTTGGAAAAGCATTAAGTGATTTTGTAAATCTGGTTTTTAAAAAATCTTCATTAGTATATTTTTTGAGAGAGAGAGAGAGAGCAGGGGAGAGGCAGAGAAAGGGGGAGAGAGAGAATCCCAAGCAGGCTCCACACTGTCAGGGCAGAAGCCCGATGTGGGGCTCAAACTCACGAACAGTGAGATCATGACCTGAGCCAAAATCAAAAGTCAGATGATTAACTGACTGAGCCACCCAGGCACCTGATTTTGTAAATCTTAAACCTGTGTATTTGGAAAGATGCTGTCAAAAAGTCAAGAGTGTTTGATGTTAATTTTTATAAAAACCACCGTCACTTTCTGTGCCTACAAAAAATTTCATATTGCAGAAACAAAGTTCAGTGTAAGGTGGTGAAAATCTTATGTGATAAATTTATATTTCAATTTAATCAGTAAAACAGAATGAGTGAAGTAGAACACTAGATTACTTGGTTTTATATGTTTTCTTAATCACTTTTCTAAGTAGACTTAGTTAAGAGATACACTGTTGATTTTAAATCTGTTGTTTGAGTACTGTTTGCTTGTTGTACTTTGTTTTTGTAAACATGTTGTAATACTCATGTCCTTGGCGACAGCCTCTAGCGCACTCTGGGGAGGTAATATTGTTCTGAAGTTGATTATGGTTTTTTAACCTCAGGCAACATGAATCAGTTTTGAAAATCCAGTAATTCCAGTTTTGTTACATATAGATCAATCCCTCTCCCCCCATAAGTTGATAAACCTGAAGGAAGCCGTTTCCAATGCTGGAGAGAGCAGAGGAAGTGTGACCTAGCATATAATGCACAAAACCCTGGAACAATCTCTACAGGGATGTGGAAACCAAAATATTCAAGCAGGCTTTGTGAATTGTGCAGGGCAGTTAGGACACAGCAAAATGAGAATTCTTCATAATCCAATGTGATGGAGTCATCTGTCTAAGCATCTACCAAAAAGACTATGGAGGTGGCATATTGCAATGGTAGGACAGGCATCTTTAGAGCTCCTGTCTGTGTGCCTACGTTTGGACAAAGAAGGAAATCAAATCTGGGGATGAGTCCAAGCAGAGGAGACAGGGTGGGCATCTAAGTTCAGTCTGATGAGAAGGCAAAGCTTTCTTCATTTCTTAAACATTTGTAAGATAATATTTCGTACATATAAGAGTAGATCAATGTGTAGCTTAAATAAAAAGAATAAGACAAACATACCTCTGTACCTCCACCCAACTTAACACGTAGCACATTTATTGATGCTTATCTATCAAGCCCCTGTCTGTTCTCCATGAGTACATCACCCCTTTTCCTTGGCAGAAGTAACCACTCTGATTTTGGCTTTTCATTCCCTTTTCTTTTCTCTTCCTAGTTTTGCCATATATACATTCCTAAACAATATATCATTTAGTTGGAATGTTTATACATGGAGTCAAACTGACTTCATCATTCTTTAATTTGTTCTTTTAAATCAGCATTATACTTGTGAGCATTTTATTTTTTTATTTTTTTTTAATGTTTATTTGTTTTTGAGAGAGAGAGACAGACAGAACACAAGCATGGGAGGGGCAGAGAGAGAGGGAGACACAGAATCCAAAACAGTCTGCAGGCTCTGAGCTGTTAGCACAGAGCCCAACGTGGGGCTTGAACCCACAAACTGTGCGATCATGACCTGAGCCAAAGTCGGATGCCTTAACCGACTGAGCCACCCAGGCGCCTTGCTTGTGAGCATTTTAATTGTTGAATAATCTCCTATTGTGTGAAGATACATATTTCTATTTATTTATCCATTCTGTTGATGGACATCTGGGTGGTTTCCAGTTTTGGGCTGCCATGGACATTCTTGTTCTTATGTCCTATTGCACACAAGCAAGAATTCCTCTAGGATATATTCTTTGGAATGGAATTTTCAGGTCATGGAATTCAACTTTACTAGGAAGTACTCATTACTCTCTGCTTAGTTCAAAAGGGCCAGATTTAATAAATAAAAATACAGCATGCTCAGTTTGATTTGAATTTCACATGAACAACCAATACTTTTTTAATGTTAGTATGGTCCATGAAAAAATTATATTTCATCTGGCAACCCTAACAAGGTCAGTAAACTTTACCGAATCACAAACATTGGCCAATGAAACATGGTGGAATATTTGGTCCTTTTTCCCTCTGCCAGAGCAGCCAACCCAGTTGTTAGCTCAGGGGGCTCAAATGCTTGCTAACCAACTATATGGGTAACTAATTGGCTCAATCAATGTGCATACGGCATCAACTCAATGCCAGGCAGGTGCTAGATGCTGGGACTATAACTGTAAACATGAAAGACAAGGTCCTTGTCCTCTCTAGGCTTTTAGCCAAGGTGGGGAAACAGAGAACAGTAAAGAAATGATGTATGCACTATGGGAGCAGCGGTATGCTGGTGAGGAAGCCCTGATTTGTAGCCTTTGATGCCTTTGGGGTTGTAAATACTCTTACCATGGCTGACTTCAAGCTACCAGTGTGACATCACTGAACTCTGAGTTGGGGAGAGATGTACCCAATCTGTTCTCTGGGCAATATGAACGGGCTCCGACACCACACTGTATGGGGAATACTCAGGGCACTTTTTCCATTCTGTAGGCTCTTTTCTGGTTGGTTTGGGGAAAAGGAACTTGGGCATTAAGTATTTCCTCAACTTCGGAAGGAATCAAATAATAAATATAAAATGCATTTATTATATCTATAGTCTTGTCTGCTTTGTAACTATTTTTACTATGGCATATACAGAGTCTAATAAATGTAGTTCTAAATTATGATTAGTATATAGATGGGAGCTAAGATATCCCCTTTGGTATATGACCTATCAGGAGACCCTCCTGCATTGCTCTCTCACTTGTATCCTGGCTAATCCTCATCATTCATTTATCCCATAAATGTTGACAGAGTGTCTGTGCCAGGCACTGTACTAAAGCTTTGAGTCTGGCTTCATGGAGCACTCAATTCACAGAAAGAACACTTTCCCCAGCTCATCCTGATTCTTTCTAGGCAGGTTTACTGCCTTCTCACTTATTCAGTTCACTCCTGTGTTCTCATGCTGGCTTTCCCTCTGGGCATATTTTCCCAAGGAAGCTTGCCAAAACTCCCCTTTCAATGATCCTTTCTTGCTTTTCCAGAGATTTCTCCATCCCCAGAGTGGCAGGTGTTCCTTTCTGTCCAAATCTGGACTCTCCTGACTTTTCTGTACCTTTTCCTATTGTGTAAATTGTCACTCTAGCCATCCTATCTATCTCTATCAAATAATTTTTGAATGCCTCTGTACTAGCTGATGTGCAAGATGCAGGGGAGCCTCTACTCACCCTCTACGTTTTCATTATCATAATCATTTTATAAAACCATCTATTTGTATAATTTTTATGCTTTACTTAAAAAAATAAAATGATTTATTGTACCAAATTTGGAAATCATAAAGGAGAAAGAATAATTATCTAATGTCACAATCTGAGGCTAGCAATTAGGAACTATTTGGAGTGCACCCTTGCAGTCATTTGTTATGCATACTTACAAACTGGAATCATACCCACCTTTTCACTTACTACAGTGTGAAAATGTTATCATCTTTTTCAGTATTCTTTCAAAATCTGATTTTAAATGATGACATGATATTCCATTTTCAGGCTATGCCACGGTTTATTTAGTTAACTCTACTGCTGGCAGCAGCCTCTTTACAAGTTAGCGTTGATGATCTTTAATGTAAACTACAGGAATGCAGGAATCAATCATTTTATTGTCCTTCCTAGGCAGCACTTGTAACAACATATCTACATTGAATTATGTATATGCTGTGATCCTCTATTTACCATTTAAAATAAAAGGAGCAGGTCAGCATAAAATGTAACCTAGGTTGGTATAAAGATAACTGGAAGCTGTGGAGAAGGTTGGAAGATAACCCACCATCAAATCTCTTTGGTTGGGTTGTGTTTACTACAGGAGAGGAGCTAAGCTCTGTAAGAAGTCTTGGCATTGGTAGGAGATTTAGAGACCACCTAGTGGTGCTAACCTTTTTCACAGGTGAGGAAATTAAATCAAGAGGGATTGTTATCTGCTGAGACTAATACCCAAGTATCTTGACTTCCTCTGTCCTATTCTCTTTTCATCATACTCAGCTGACTAAGCTTACTTTTTTTTTTTTTTTTTTTGAGAGAGAGAGAGAGAGAGAGAGAGAGCAAGCATGAGCTGGGGGGGAGAGGGAGGGGAAGAGGAAGAGAGAGAATCTTAAGCAGCCTCCACACCTAGTGCAGAGCCCCATGTGGGGCTCAATCTCACGATCCTGTCATCATGACTTAAGCCAAAATCAAGAGTCAGGCACTTACCCGACTGAGTCACCCTAGTGCCCCAAGCTTACTCTTAAAATACAGAAAGAGCATATATTTACCTACATGTCCTTACAGGAACTCTGTTTCCCCCTTAGAGTGCATGTACTTTGGTATAAAAGTCTAATAATGGTAAGGTCCTAGATACATATCCAAGAAAAAGGAAAACATATGTCCACACAGACTTCTACACAAACCAATGATCATAGTAGCATTATTTGTAATGGTCTCAATGTGGAAACAATCCCAATGTTCATTAACAGGTTAATGGATAAACAGGGTTCTATTCATACCATGGGCTACTCTGGCCCATTAATTATTAAGTGCAACAATGTAGAGCAAACTCAATTATGTTGAGAAAAAGAAGCTGGATGAGTACAAACTATATGATTCCATTTATCCAAAATTGTGGAAAATGCAAACTAAGTGACAGCAGATCTGTGGTGACTTGGGGATGCAGTTGGGAGTACAAAAGGAGTATCAAAGGTAGAGGAAACTTTGGAGACTGATGGATATATTCATTATCTTGATTATAGAAATGGTTTCACGGTTGTATACACATCAAAACCTATACTGTATACTTTAAATATGTGCAGTTTATTGTACATCAGCTATACTTCAAAAAGTTGTTTAATTTGTGAGATCCACCTCTTAAGTCTGAAATGCAGAACATGACTAAGAACTCACTGAAGAATCTGAAATATAAGAAAACTAAAATTACTTCTGGTGATAACTGACAACCAAGGCTCTATTCTAGTATGATAGTTTATCTGAACATAACATTACTATGAGAAATGCAAAGTCATAAAAATAAAAAATAGAAATGACATTTTTGTCCCCCTGGTAATCATACCATTTCCTCATGCCTGTACAGTTGCTCTATATCATAATCTTTTTAGTGTTCTAGTCAATTTGGTTTCTTAAAGGGAGCAATAACCTTGTTGTTTTTCCTGAGCTATTACACAGCTACTTTATGTACAAGATGCCCAATCCGTGGTGTGTCTTCTGTGTGTGTGGGTGTGAAGGTATGGAGAAGGCTACACTGTATCTATACGTTTTGGCAAATGCTGTAACTTGCTTTGTGATTTTCTAGCCGTAACTCAGCGGCGGCATGAAAACAAGTTGGAACTTTCTAGAAACCATACTCTCCTACAAGATGAACACTGGATAGTTTCCCTAAATATGTGAATTCATTAATCAAGTTTTTTTCTATCCAGATTATCCACTTACTGTCTTAAAACAAAGACCTGTACACCACACATAGAGTGCACAACACCGGTAAAGATTCTTTTTAGAAAACATTCATAAAGTTTTATTTTCGCCCTCCCCCGCCCCCAACTTATTTTCGTAGCTCTTCTATTCGGTAATCACTACAATTCTGCAGACGGGGAGACGCACGCAGGTTTTTTCGCACACTACAAAGGGGAAAGAAGCAACTCTTAACTTTTCAGTTCCATTTTGAGAAATGATCACATCGAACTCCTGAGAAGGACAGCCCAGCGAGAGCAGAAGCATTTCTCCCCAGGCTGGGTGTGGGTCGGGAGCCAGGCGCGCTTCCGCGGGAGGGAGGGGGAGTCAGGTGGCAACGGAGCGGCAGCCAGTGCCGGCGGGGGAGCGTGCGGGGTGCGCCTCCCTCCGGCCGGCGCGGGGAGGCCGCCCCCGCGCTCTCGAGTCAGCCGGCCCGGGGCTCCCGCGCCGCGCTGAGATCCGCGGGTGCGCCAGGGGCGCCCGGCACCCGCGTCTCCTCCCTCACGCGCTCGCTCCCTCTCCACCCCCCCCCGCCCCCAACCCCTGGCAGGTCCCTCCCCCATGCCTGCTCCCGCGGCCGCCGCCGCCGCCGCCGCTACCGGAGGCACAGGAGCCTCGCGATAGTGTTTGCACAGGCGGCGCGTGACGCCGCCGCCGCCTGTAACTGATGCAGAGGTTACCCCGCCGCCTCAGCCGCCACCCACCGCCCGCCGCCGCCGCCACCCAGGCGACGCCGGGGGCCGACGCACTGCAGAGGTGCCGGCAGGTTCCGCTCGCGGAAGTCTCCTCGGCCGGCGCAGCCCGCGCTCCGCCTGCACTCCGCCGGGCGCCCCCTCGACGCCTCCGCCGCCGCGCTCCTTCCCTCCGCCTCTTCCCCGGCGCGCCCGCCTGCTCCCTCGCTTCTCCCCCTTTTCCTCCTCCCCGTCCCCTCTCCTCCCCTCACCTCTTCCTTTCCTACCTCCCCCCTTCTCGGTTTCCTCCCCCATCCCCTTGACTCTCCCCTCCCTGCCCTCGCTCCCTCGCTCGCCCTCAGCGCGGCCCCCGCCATGACGGAGGCGGGTGCCGGTGCCGTTGCCGCCGCTGCCGTCGCAGGGGGGGAGTCGGGTTCCCAGAAAGTAGCTTGATGAGTGTCCAAAGTAGCAGTGGAAGTTTGGAGGGGCCGCCATCTTGGTCCCAGCTCTCCACGTCTCCAACCCCGGGCTCGGCGGCGGCGGCCAGGTCCCTGCTGAATCACACGCCGCCATCCGGGAGGCCCAGGGAAGGTAAGCGCCGTCGCGCCCGCGCCCGCTCGCGGGCCTCGTCTCTCGCGCCGCGGCCCCCGCGCCCCCCGGGTCTCCTCCGCCGACCCCGGGGTGGGGGATGGTGACGAGGTGGACGCGAGGCCGCCCGGCTCCGGGGAGGTAGTGCTTTGGCTGTGGGTGGTGGTTCGCGGGTGGCGGCGGAGACGGACGAGGGGGTGCGCGCTGGAGGGGACGGGGCGAGGCGCGCAGACTCGCATGGGGTTCCTAAGAGCCCGTGCTGCTAGGGTGGGAAGCCTCCCCCCGGACGCCAGCCCCTTTCTGCTCCATTTGCTAGTACACTCAGTACTCTTAACCTCCTGGCCTCCGGTCTCTGGTGGGTTTTCCCTCCCGTTGAAGCATTCATCCTCGAGCCCCCTCCCCTTCCCTCGCGCACTCCTCCCATAGAGGCGGTCCCCGCTCTGCGAGCTTTGCAGCCCGGGACCTGGAGGATGCCCCTCGCTAGCAGGGTCCCTGCCCTTTGGGGGAGAGTCGCTTAAATTATCAGAGCCGACTTTGATCCCCTGCCTGGCCCCTTAGAGCAATTTAAACGGCAGACTGACTCGTGGGCAGGCTTTTGAAACCACCCTCTCCAGATGGTTGCAACTTTCTCTCCTTCGCCATCACCCACTGCGTGTTGGTGCGTTATCTCTCTTGTGCAAGTAGGCTACTGTTCCCTGACAGGGTCGTGGGTTTTGTGGGAAATATCGGCGTAAAGGTTACTGCAAACACGCACCAAATCGGTTACAATTGTTTTCTAAGTTTTCTGGTTTCTTGCATGCAAGTGTGCTGCCACCAGATGTAGCAGTTACACAGCTAGTAAAGACACAGGAGTGCTTTTGACCAAGATTTCAACTTGCTGTATTTAACTTTAAGTATACGACATAAAATGAAATTTGGAAGAAGAGGCATTTATGGGGGAGGAAGAAATGCGCATGGAATCACGTTTAACGCTCTTTTGTCTGGGAAAACGTTTAGCGGTATTCATCAGCAGTTGGTAAATGGGTTGTTCACTCCCAGTTGTGTCACACAAGGAGACTGTAACCACATTTTCAATAAATGTCTGGAAGTCCAATAGTCTTGTGAATCCTTAAAGGAAACCAGGAGCTTTGGTTTATGTAGGTATTGGTGGGGTTAATTTATTTTGAAAATATCTGTCAATATTTACTACCCAGCCTTGACAATTGTTAATCAAGTGTTTTGTGCCCTGAATCTAGTGGTTCAGGCATAGCATTCTTTGTCATCTTGTTCCTGTGAGCATGTGTGAAAGTGACAATAGGCTCAAAGATTGGCATGAATTTGCTCCAGAAAATTCATGGAAAGGTTTGATTTATGGCATCCATTAAGCATGCTGAGTACATTGAGAGACATTTTCCCCTTTTCCATCTTACCCCCAACACTGAGTTCTGATTATTAGAAGATAAAAGTTTATTTATTGACTAATTCAAATTTAGTGCATCTGGCGATTTTTCTTTTTGCACTTGAAAATTTGTAAATGAATGTTCCAAATTCTATTTTGTAAATAGAGCAGTTGGTGCTTTTAGTATGCTTTTATTTTTATCTGTAGTTTCATTAAGATACTTAATGATAGTGTTATCAGTAATAGTGTAATGAGTGATAGTAAATGATGGTCTTGGGAAAGACCGTCTTTTTAAAAGGCTATACCTTTTCATCATTCATTTCTCAAGTATGTATTGAGCCATTTCACTGAGCCAAGACGTAGTGTTGAATTGTTCATCTGTAACATCAGTTATCAGTATTAGTAATTTAGGGGCTACAAAGTCTAGATTGTGAGTTTCTGAGGTTACTTTAACTCTAGTTAAAAAACTTCTATGTCATTCTGCAATTTTCCTGATGTTTGAAAATCCTGAGGGGTTAGAATAATTTAGCTTGAGCTTCCAAATAACTAGAATTCTTTGTAGCAGTTTGGATTACAGTAGGCTTTTATGTAAACCAAATTAGTGAATCTTTTGTTTATTAATAAAATAACAAGACATGCTTTTGTGAACATTTATATTTCATCAAGTACTTCTGTGGCCACAGTGGTATATTTCTTTTTGACCAACCAGCATGTAAGTTAAAACTGTGTTAGTTTTCTCTAGGGTTCTATGTATTTATTCTGAAGCTATTGTCTTTCGGATATCATTAATGCTAATAGGAATTGCATATATGAAACCTTAGACATAATGATGGAGGCATTTACTTTTGAGTGAGATTCCAGTGTTCATTTTAACAAGTGTTTAACATCTTTTGTGGATATACACGTTAGTATATTGTATAAGTTGATGTAAGTTGAGGGAGTTTTGGACTTAGGGTGACTGTTAGTAAGAACCGTTAATATTAGTAGAACTTAAATATATGCATCTGGGGCACCTGGGTGGCTCAGTCGGTTAAGTGGCTGACTTCGGTTCACATCATGACCTCACGGTTTGTGGGTTCGAGCCCCACGTAAGGCTCTTGCTGTCAGCACAGAGCCTGCTTGGGATCCTCTGTCTCCCTCCCTCTCTGCCCCTCCCCTGTTCTTGCTCTCTCTCTTTCTCTGTCTCTAAAAAGTAAACATTTAAAAAAGAAAAGGATGTATGGATCAAGGTGAAAACAAACTTTGTTTCTGAAGAATTGAAGCAATTTCATGCAACATAATAGAAAAATTTAAACTCAAAAGATACATGGATGTATGTGTACAAAGTTACGTGAGGAACTCCTTCATGGAGTTCAAAAACATGGGCTGTTTTTGAAGATGGGTCAGAACTGTAAAAAATTGATTATTTTGAAGTTTTGATATATTTGAAACCAAAAATTTAATATTATACTGTGATTATTTTCAATGCTCTATATTTTGGCTTTCTTCTTTCCTTTTTCACTCTATTCTCATATTAATATAGTTTTACTTGATTACAAATAAAATACACCTTTAAATATTATAAGAATTAGGGATTTGTTGGAATTTAGTAATTTGTGTGATAGAGGATAGACCACTTCTATTCCTAAGAGTCCCAAGGCTTTTCCTTTATCAGTCTTGAAGTTCCCTGAGAGGTGTCAGCAGTTTTCACTCTGGATTTCATGTTGGATCTTATAAACCTGTGGTCTCTATTCCATTTTTTAAAAGTTTATTGATGTATTTTGAGAGAGAGAGAATGAGCTGGGGAGGGGTGGGGGTAGGAGGACAGGGAATCCGAAGCAGGCTCTGTGCTGACAGCAAAGAGTCCAGTGCGGGGCTCGAACTCATGAACCGTGAGATCATGACCTGAGCCAAAGTCAGAGGCTTAATTGACTGAGCCACCCAGGTGCCCCAATCTTTATCCCATTTTATCTTCTAATAATCCTGTGGTTAAGGAAATGAGAAGAAATTAAGTGCATTTTCAAATAAAGGTTAGTTTTGCTTTACTGAGGCCTAGGAACCTAGTGTCATATTGGCTAGAAGAACAGATGGAGTTTTTCTTGCCTATCAGTACATGGGTACTTTTGAATAAGTTATTGCTAAGAATCAAATGATTATACAGAAGACTTGGATTTTCTTTCTGTTCCATCTTACTAGATATGAATAATTTGCTTTATTTTTATGTAAACAGTGAAAGTAGTTTGGTTAAAAAGATAATACCACAGTGTAATTAAACTGTTGCTCATTTTATTTTCATATTTACAGACTGCATCCCTTAGAAAGAAGAATTAAAGTATTTGACTCTGGATGATTAATACCTGTAGGGAGATGTTAAAAATAAAGGTGTACCAGATGGCCATTTAATTGCTTATAGTCACTAGCTGGAGGACAGGGTTGTATGTTTAAGGGTTTTAGCTTAGGAATAGATATGTAGTTGGTGCCTTCTTTACAGAGGCACATTTATGAATTAGAGGAGAGAGAAAAGAGAGCATCCCAGGATAGTTAGAGGTCTGGGAATCTGCCCTTGGGAAATACTTTCTTTGGTTTCAGGAACCCTTTGCTGTCTTAAAAATTACTGAGAACTCTAAGGAGATTTTATGTGGGATATGCCTATCAATATTTACTGTTTTAGAAACAATTTCAAAAGTACTAACTTATCTAAAAATAGTAAACTGATTACTTGGTAACGTTTTTAAATGAAGAAAAAGTATTGTAAAACAAAAACTTGAGTGAGAGTGGTGGCATTGTTTCATAGTTTTACATCACTTTAATTTCTGGCTTATTAGGAGACAGCTGCATTTTGGTTCTGCTTTCAGTCTGTTATGATTTATTTTGATTGAGGTATTGTGAAGAAAATCCAGCTTCATATAGATAGGTAATTAGAAAAGATGATGTATTTTAATAGTCTTTTTAAAGAAATTGTGTTTATTCTTCTTTGATATTACACCAAAATTTGACAAGTGGCAGGTTTTTTTAAAACGTTACTTCAGTATGGAAGTACACCGTATTTCCGAAATGTCTCCAGAACCCACAAGAAATCTGTGGACTATACATTTATAGCCCAAAGAAGAGACCACTGAAATGGTGGGAAGCATGATAGCTGTCTTGTATTTCAAAAATGTAAATAGCAGAGTAGATTCATTCTGCTATTCTAGAATGTAGACCAGCAGGTGAAAGTTAGGCATAGATTGAATTCAGTATAATTTTTTGGCAAGGATGTTAGTAAGAACTGTATAGCAGCTAGACTTGTCCAACAGTGGAAAAAACTGCTCTTGGAAGTATTTAGCAATAAGAATTTAAAGCAGTCTACAGGGACATTTTTGGGCGAGGCAGAGATAAATTCTGTTGATTCTTATTTTGAGTGCTATTGGATTAAGTGACTTCAGGTCCCATCCAATTTAAAAATATAAACATTCTGTGATTCTTTGAAAATCACTTAATTCTATAGTTACACTGTACTTATATGTGTGTGAATGATTTGAATATTCTCTTCAGTCACTGGTATGAAACTCTTGTTGACTTTATTTTGTGTTTTTATTGTGCTTTTCCTCTGAGTATTTTCTTGTATTTTCTGGAATCAACGCTATTAGTCTTCCTGAAATCTTGCTAAATTCCCTGTGAAATATAATAAGCTTTGAGGGCATTTTAGGGAATCAGATGCTGCTTATGATACAGTTTAGTAGAGTTTGTAATATATTCAGGCACAGAATTTTAGAATACTGTGGGGGCTGATTTTCAATTTTGAAAGAGAAACTCTCACCGGTCTTTATAGTCTTATTTGTAATTGTTTATGTGATTTCAGAAGGAATATGCTTAATCTGTTCTAATGGTTTTAAAGCTAGAGAGTCTGAAAAGAAGATACATGAAAGAAAAGTGTTGAAATTGATTACTCTTGAATTTAAAAATGCCTATTAAATATAACCAGGACATAAAGTAAAATGAAGAATTTTAATTCTCCTCGTATTCAGAGAATTATGCATGTAATACTTACCATTACCTGTAACAATTCATATTTTAATTTTATAAGGAACATAATCTCTTTTATGAGTTGGATTGAAAAGTTAGATTTTAGGGAACTTAAGCATAAATTCCCATAACTTCGTTGAAGTTCAGCTGAAGTGTAGTAAGTGACACACAGCTCGAGACTTCATGAACTTGCTGCAGTTGGATTTAGAGCTGTTTTTATAGAAGAGCCATAGGAATAAATCGTTTAGTTTCATAAAATGCTTCATGCTTGTTAATCATTTCCAAAAATCTAAGAAAAATTTAGAAGAATAGTGTTACGAAGTAAGAGAAGCAGTATGGTACAGATGAGAAAGTACATTGACCGTAATTGAAATCCAAGTGTAGTCCCTGCTTTGCCGTTAACTAGCTGTGTAACCTTGGGCAAGTTGCTTATCTCTCTGCTTCAGTTTCATAAAATGAGAATTGTAGAGCTGAAAGGGACCTTGGAAGCAATTGAGTCCAAACCTCTCATTTTACAGATGAGGAAACTTAGATAATTTACCCAGGCTTTTATTGTGAGAGACCTGGGACCAAAATTCACTCTTCTGACTTTCAACTTAGTGCTTTTTCCATTATACTTTGTGGCTTCTTTTCATCTGTAAAATGAGGGGGTTTGGATTCGAGGCTCTCAGAGGTCTTGACCAGCTCAAAAATATTACTCTTTTGACATTTGTCCTAATATAACTTATTGGAGGAAAGTTTGGTAGCTTTTATTTATTGGTGAAAGAGATGTTTCTTGAAGAAGCAGTGTGACTTTTTCAAGGTTATGTTTGGGTTTGTTAAGGGAAGATATCACCTTCATTATTATGGAAAAAATTTTCAAGTTTATGAGCTTGGTAAGTAGTGTGCTGAGTGATCTTGTTTTTAATGATCTACTTTCTAAAACACTGTTATGAATATATTAAAAACAATGTTAGTTACATAAATAACAGTGTGGTACTCTGAAGTGAAGTAGCTAGGTTCTGGAGTGTTTCCCCCCTGAGTTAGGATTGTCATTATTTAACAGCACGTCCGTTGTGCTGCCTTTTATCACAGTTTTATTTGTGTTGCCTGCTAGATGGAGAGGTCTTGAATTCAGAGATTGTGTTTTGTTCATTTCTGTATTCTTAGTGCATACCAGGATGTCCTCTGTATTGGCACCCAACACAAAGTTTTGTTGAAAGACTGTTAAGTCTTCTTAAAAATTGAGTGATTATGTATCTTAAGGTGCACATATTTTCAGACCCAGGAAGATGCTTATGTTAGTAATTCTTAGGTTATATTTTAGAGAGTGATATTGTGGATAACACCAACAATAATAGCCACAATTTATTGTTTGCATATATTCATTTAATTCTCGTAACTTTGTGAGGTGTACCCAACTTTCATTCTCATTTTACAGATGAGGAAACTGAAGCACAAGAGAAGTGAAGAAACTTGTGTGATGCAGCAGTGAATGCTAGGGCTGAAATTTGAGCAAAGTCTGCATTTTAATGTAGTGTCTACATTTTAGGTAACATATCACGAGGATATGTTACCTAAGATACAGAAATTTGGTTTTGGTTACTTTCTTAGTTATTTTTCCTTCACAGATTTTAATTTACTAATCTTTTAGGCCCATTCAGTTTACCTATAAACTTGTGTTACTTTTTTTTTTTTTTGCATGAGTTTTTTTTTAATGTTTTATTTATTTTTGAAAAAAAAGATAGAGTGTGAGTGGGGGAGGGGCAGAGAGAGAGAGAGAGAGAGAGAGAGAGAGAGAGAGAATCTGAAGCAGGCTCCAGGCTCTGAGCTGTCAGCACAGAGCCCGAAGCGGGGCTCAGACTCACAAACCGCGAGATCATGACCTGAGCTGAAGTTGGACGCTCAACCAACTGAGCCACCCAGTGCCCCTTTGCATGAGTTTTTATACATGTATGAAGATAAGATTAAAAAATGACACATATAATAAATCCCAAACCAAACAACCCAATTTAGAAAGTTATGCCAGCTGTGCAAATCTTACATTTCGTTTTTTCAGATATGTTTAGTTCTTTCATGGGAAATGTTAGAGGTACACTAGTGAAAAACCTTATTTTTATGTTTAATAATCTAAATTGGAATGCCATTTATCTTCCCATTTGGCCTCATAAGCCCACCACAGCCGTAATAAATAAACATTAGGGTTGGAACAAAGAATTTCCTACTGAGTACAGGAGGCTTTATAACCTGGTACATAAGGTTCTGAACAAAGTTGAGGTGCTTTGAGGCTTGAAGCAAGAGGCTTGAAGCTATGGCTTGTCTATAAGAAGCATTTTTTAAAGTGTTTAGTTTTAATTACTTTATTGCTTACAAAAAAAAAATCTCTTGATAATATGTATTATTTAGTAAATCTAACGAGAGACAGAGAATTTGACTAGGTTAATAGGAATTCAAAGCATGATGAGGAAAGACAGAGCTGATCCAGTGGGTAGGTTATGAAGCTTAAATCTTTTTTTTTTTTTTTTTTTTTTAACTTTTAAAGTTTCTTTTTTGGGGGGAGAGGGGAGGGACAGAGAAAGAGGGAGAAAGAGTATCCCATACAGGCTCCATGCCCTCAGCGTAGAGCCTGATACAGGGCTTGAGCTCACAAACTGGGTGATCATGACATGAGCCGAAATCGAGTTGGATGCTTAACCACTGAGCAGCCCAGGCGCCCTGAAACTTAAATCTTCTCCTGTGGCTTCATTATTAGTTCTGAAATGTTGGGACTGCCAAGAAGACAAGTTATACCCATATTTAAGCAAAAATGTGTATATTCTACAAAGATGCATTACAAAGCCAAATATGAGTGACTTCTGGGATAACATTTGTTCTTCTTCACTGGTCACACTCCTAACTTTGTGCCTTCCTTGGAAACTGATTCAGCTGGAGGTAATGACAAACTTTTTCTAGATTTAAATTCTTGAGCTTTATTGTTAATAGTATCGCTAGTTTTGTTAAATGTGATACATTGTGTGATTTTATGATTGACACTTGACACTGTGTATGTGCTTCCCATCTGATGATAAAATATTGTGACATTTGTGAAGGTCATAGGGATTTGTATGAGGCCAGTCAGATTCCTCCTGTCTCTCATAAGATCTGAGGCATGTTCCACTTTTTTTTCTCTTTGGATAAATAGTGTGTTTGCCTCTTTAAAAATACAGTTTTTCCTTTTTTCTGTGCACACGTTTTTAAAAATATGGTAATTATATGATTTAGTCAACTTAGTATGTTACTTGTTTTACTTATGTATCTTACTTATTTTTTAATGTTTATTTTTTGAGAGAGACACACAGAGTTCGAGCAGAGGAGAGGCAGAGAGAGAGGGAGACACAGAATCTGAAGCAGGCTCCAGGCTCTGAGCTCTCAGCACAGAGCCCCATGCAGGGCTTGAATGCACTAACCATGAGATCATGACCTGCACGGAAGTCAGATGCTTAACCGACTGAGCCACCCAGGCGCCCCTCATTTATTTAAAATATTCATATACTTATAATGGTAGGCCCTATTCTAGGTACTTTGTAAATAGTAACTCATTTACTTGTAACAATCATACGAAGTAAGTTCTGTTATATCCCTGTTTTACAGATGAGAAAATTGAGGCCCAGAGAGGTTAAGTAACTTACTGAAGAACGCATAGAGAACATGTAGCAGAGCCAGGACTCAGACTAGGCTCCTGAGTGCATGCTCTTACAGTTACCCTATTTTGTCAACAGTATTCCATTGGATGAATGTACTATAATTTACTAACTTAAGCATTCTTCTTTAGGTAGTGTTTTAGTCATGGTTCTGTTGCTTACCTGTGATAAAAACTTAACATATGCCTTGGTAAATTAAACAAAAGAAATGTATTGGTTTATGTAACTGGGAATTGTATGTGTGGAAGAGGCTGGAATGGCTTTGGAAATAGCTTAGATTCAAGATTTCACATAATGGCATTGAGTCTCTGTTTCCATTTCTGGATTCTTGTAGCCTCTTTTTGGAACTTCGAGACACATACCTTTTAGAGTAGCAACCACAATTGAAAGATAGCTTCCCTTTCCTGATGTCCACATGTCAGTCAGTTTTGGGTTGCTTTTTTTTTTTTTTTTTTTTTTTTTTAATTTTAGAGAGGGAGATTGCGAGAGTGGGGGTGAGGGGCAGAAGGAGAGAGGGAGAGAATCTTAAGCAGGCTCCATGCTCAGTGCAGAGCCTGACATGGGGCTTGATCCCATGACCCTGGGATCATGACCTGAGCTGAAATCAAGAGTTGAATGCTCAACCAACGGAGCCATCCCTACACCCGTGATGCTGATGTTTCTAATTGTCAGTTTCTTAACCAGTCACTGGGACCTGGGAGATGAAGTTCTGCAAGGTAACTAGCTGCTGTGGGTAGGGTGAGTTGGGGAACCCACAGAAAATCATGATTGATAATCCCCTTAAGATCACACAGATTAGTTGAGTGGTAGTTTTCCTGAGAAAGGGATTATGGTGAACAAAAACAACTACGGTAGTTATTTAGGTTATTTTTTTCTTTTTATTTATTTTTAATTTAAATTTTATTGTTTTGGCTATTATGTAGTGGTATAATGAATAAAAGCTTTTTTTTTTTTTTTTTCTTAAAGACAGTTTTCAGTGGAATTGTCAGGGCAAAAAATATGACAATTTTAGGACTTTTGATGAGTGTTGTCAAATATTGTATGAAGGATTGTACTGAGTTCATGTATCTGCAGTGCATGAGATGGGCATGTATTTTTGAAGCAGATGAGGTTCAACTCATCCTATGAAGTACTGGGCTTAAATATTATTAACACAGTGCTTTGCGCTTAATTGAAAGGTTGCAAACCTGACAAGGAACATGTATCTAATCGAGTTTGTCAAATGCTTTATTATATTTTTTCTGGGCATCTCTTACTCTATTTAAAAACTTTTTGTTTTATACTTTTAAACATTTTAATAAACTTTTATGCTATTATACAGTAAAAAACCTAAGGCTAGTAAGTGGCAGTATCCTGCAAGCTCTTGGCTCCTACTCCTCTTTCTGTCTAGTGTCTCCTATTTCTTTGACCTCGTTGACAGCATTGTCCTTAGTTTTTGGATATTGATACCATATGTAAAAAGCATTATGATGTAGTAAGTTAGTGTAACATAAGTAATAGTTATAAGCATGCAATTGTCAGACCTGGGTTCCCGTTTGAATTTTGTCACTTAAACTGTGGTTACTTAACCTCTCAGTGCCTCACCTATAGATTTTCTTGATTGTAGGTTGGGATACTAGTGGTAAGTACTTCACAAGGTTGTGAGAATTAAATGAGAAATTCGTGGCACATTAAGCAGTCATATGTTAAATATTACTATTATATATAGATCTAATGATGCGTTAGAACTTAATTTTTTTCTTTATTCAAATGGCAAGAATGGGGTGTCTGAGTGGCTCAGTCGGTTTAGCGTCCAACTCTTGCTTTTGACTCAGGTCATGATCTCACAGTTGTTGGCTCAAGCCCCACATCCAGCTCTGCTCTGACAGCACGGAGCCTTCTTGGGATTCTCTCTCTCCCTCTCTCTCTCTCTCTGCCCCTTCCCTGCTTGTGCTCTCTCTCCCTCTCCCTCAAGATAAATAAGTAAACTTAAAAATATATATAAATGGCAAGAATAAGAAACAAGTACTATCTGGATAGAGGTCCCTTGTTGCTGGAGCACATTTAATTCACATGGATTGTCTCCCTGGGCTGTTGAAGAATTCTAGTAAAGTTGTGTCTGACAGAGGCAGATTTCGAACGTTGTTCAAAATTGCTACTTTCATTATTTTAGTTCTTGTAATTTTCTGTGGCTTGAGAATTGATCAAATTTATGAGACATGTTTATAACATTTAAGCAAGCATCAAGCAGTATATATTTGGATTAGCAGTGTTTATGATTCATCTTGTTTTTCATATTGCTTTCGATATGCAGAAATATACTTGAAAGCACTGCATTGAAAATTGTAAAAGTGCCTTGTATTGTTTTTTTTCATGTGTTCTTATGTGTATACCAAGGAGATTGCTTTATGTGCAGTAGGTGCTTAACAATGTGCGTTTATTGGTGGGTATGTAGGCAGTGTAGTCCAGGGGTTAGGATTGTGGGATACTATAGATAGACCTGGATTTATATCCATTCTCTGTCACTTCTGAGCTGTGTGACCTTGGTTAAGTTACTTGCTGCTGCTGCTGTTAGTGTTTGTGTATGTATGTTCATGCAGTGGTCAATTTTTTCTTTTGAGGTGAAAGGCAAGGATAAAAAAACCAGCTCATATTAGAGAGTCATTGAAAACTAATGTTTAGGTTACATTCCCTCATCTCTACGTGTTCTTGTATTGTAGGTTTCATAATTATACTTTAATTATATTAAATGTATAATATAATTAAATAAATATATTTAATGTATACTAACATAACTTAGTTGATACATACACCAAAACTTAATCATAATTGTTATTTCACTGTATAATATTTGACATTTATTATGCATACAATAATATTTCTTCCTTTGAATTGCTTCTTTAGTGTATATTTGAAGGATTTGGTTTATTGCGTAGAAGGAGACAAATATTAAGCGTCATATATTTTATTGTGTATTATTATTTCTTCCCAGTGGGATAACTAGGATTTTAAAGTCTGTTATTGCTTCTCAGCTATGAATCAATTGTCATAGCTTTAGAGTTTTATAGAAACCTTATTGGTGTAGTTTGTTTATTTACTCAGCAAGTATTTTTGGACCTAGAGCCTAGTACTGGGAAAACAAAGATACATAATAGAGTCCCTGCCTCTTAGGAGCTTGGTCACAATCTGATGGGGAAGACTATAATTCATAACATGTAATTCGTGCTTTTACAAAATATACTTTTAAAAAAACACGCTGTGGATCAAGTAAAACAGTCTCTGTGTTACTAGGTTTCAACTTACGATATAAAAAGAAGAACTGTGATGTAGTTGCCGCATATACTATATCAAGGTATTTGTCATTTGGTTGCTAGAAAAAAAACTTAAGCAAATAAGATTTCCTATTAGAAGGATATACAGCTGGGTATATCTTAGAACGCAGACCTCAGGGGGACTGAAATAGAAACTGGACATTCAGGAATCAAGGCAGCACTATTCTCCTGTGGATCATAGAGCAACCCTTTGCAGCTGTGAAGGAAAGTTCTCTAAGAAAGAAAAGTAGCAAGTGAGGGAATTGTATTTCTATCATAGAGGTATGAACAAAGTGCTCCCTAGAGAAGGGAATTACAGTTATGTCTTGATTGCTAGTGAGAGTGAACTTAATATTTTTCAAAATTTTCTTAATCTTTATTTATTTTTGAGAGAGAGAGAGAGAGAGAGAGAGAGACAGAGACAGCATGAGTGGGAGAGGGGCAGAGAGAGAGGAGGCAAGGGAGACATAGAATCTGAAGCAGGTTCCAGGCTCTGAGCTGTCAGCACAGAGCCCATTGTGGGGCTCCAACTCATGAACTTCAAGATCATGACCTGAGCTGAAGTCAGACGCTTAACCGACTGAGCCACCCAGGCGCCCCTTGAACTTAGTATTTGTATCAAGAGCCCATTGCTGATCTTTCTTGATATCTTTTATCTTAGGCATTAGAATATATGGTAGTGATGTCAGTCCTTGTTATATTTGATGGGACCATTTTCTCCATGTTTTTCTTTCTATATATTTGTAAATTTTCCATTATATAAAGTTGTATACTTTTATTAAATTCAACACAAGTATTTTCTTGTGATATTGCCCTTTAAAGTTCAAGTACTCTAATTTTGCTGTGATGCAGCTGATTTTTTAAATTTTGTATATTGCTTTATCTTATTGAAGCATAAGACATATAGAAAATGCCCACAAATATATTTTAGCTTAGTGAATTATTATAAACCATGATCTGTGTAACTACTGCTACTCAGTCAACAGAACATTCAGGGGCGCCTGGGTGGCTCAGACATCAGACTTTAGCTCAGGTCATGATCTCGTCGTTCATGAGTTCTAGTCCTGCATCGGGCTCTGTGCTGACAGCTCAGAGCCTGGAGACTGCTTCGGATTTTGTGTTTCTTCCTCTCCCTCTGCCCCTCCCCCACTAGTGTTCTGTCTCTCTCTCTCTCTCTGTCAAAAATAAATAAAAACATTAAAAAAAAAAAAGAAACAGAACATTCAGAAGCCCTCTTCCTTCTCCCATCAGTCACTACCTTCTCTCTTCTTCCCACAGAAATCACTATTCTGACTTGGTTATGCCTGTTTTGAGCTTTATATAGATAGATTCACACAGTATATACATTGTTTTTTGATATCCATGTTAATTCCTGTAACTGTAGTTCATTTTCATTGCTCTGTAATGTTACTTTGTGTGCCTGTATCACAGTTTATATAATCTGTTGATGGATGTTTAGATTGTTTCCACTTCTTGACTATTACTAATAATGCTGTATGAACATGTTTATACCTGTCTCTGCGTGTACTATTAATATCTATTGAGTATATACCTAACAGTAAATTACTGGCTTATAGGATATTTATTTGCCTTTAGTAGATCCTACTGGTTTCCCAAAGTGGCTGTAACAATTTATACTCCCATGAGCAATTTATGAGAATTCCTATTGTTCCACGTCTTATTAGTATTATTTATTTTTGCTAATCTGATGGGTGTGAGGTAGTTTTATGGTTCTAATTTTCATTTCCTTGATGAGCTAACCATTTTTGCATAAGTTTATTGGCTTTTGGGTGTCTAACATATGTTAAGTGTTCAAATCTTTTGGTCAGTTTTCCTTTGTGGTGTTTGTCTTACAAAAAACAATAATGTATTTAAAGGAATTCTTTTTATATTTTGGATAAGTATTCTTTTCTTTTATTATTACTTCCCCTTTTCTGTGGCCTGCTCTTTCCCTCCGTTATGGTATTTAAGAAGTATCTCAAGTTCATAAAAATGTTTTCCTGTATTTTCTTGCTTTTAATATAGGCATTTACAGCTGTAAATTTCCCTTTAAGCACTCAGTTAGCTATCAGTTCATCATTAAGTTTTGTTATTTTTTTTAATGTTTTTTTTTTTTTTTTTTTTTTTTTTTTTTGAGAGAGAGTGAGAGCAGGGGAGGGGCAGAGAGACAGGGAGACACAGAATCTGAAGCAGGCTCCAGGCTCCAAGCTGTCAGCACACAGCCCGACACAGGGCTTGAACTCATGAATCAAGAGACCATGACCTGAGCTGAAGTCAGAAGTTTAACCGAGTGAGCCATCCAGGCACCCTTGTTATGTTTTTGCTTTTACTCATCTCAAGTGTTGTCTAATTTTCCTTTTGATTTCTTATTTTGACCTGTTGCTGATTTAGGAGTATGTTAATTTTCACATATTTGTGGATTTCCCAAATTTCTTTCTGTAATTAATTTATTTGTGGTTGGAGAATATACTTTGATTTTAGCCCTGTTCAGTTTGTTGATACTTGTTTTATGGCCTTGCATGTGGTCTGTCCTGGAGAATGTTGATGTGTGCATTAGGAGAATATGTGTTCTGTTGTTGGAGCATCCTCTACATGCCTGTTAGGTCTTGTTGGTTTATAGTATTTAAGCTTTCTCTTTCTTCTTAATTTCTGTCTAGTTCTACTATTGAAAATGGAGTATTAAAGTCTTCTAACTATTGTAGGATTGTCTGTTTCTTCCTTTGATTCTGCCAGTTTTGCTTCATGTATTTTGAAGCTCTGCTATATGGTACAGACATATTTATAATTTTTATCTCCTGATGGTTTGACCCTTTAATTGTTATAAAATGTTCCTCTTCACCTCTAGAAATGTTTTAAACGCTGTCTGATAGTAATATAACTACTCCAGTTTTTTAATCGTTGCTATTTGCATCGTGTCTTTCCATCCACTTACTTTCAGCCTATTTGTGTCTGTGAATCTAAAGTGTGACAGCATTTAGTCGGATCTTGTCCTTTTTTAATCCAGTCTTAGAGTCTTTGCCTCTTTTTTTTTTTTTTTTTTTACATTTATTTATTTATTTTTGAGAGACAGAGGGAGACAAAGCACAAGTGGGAGAGGGGCAGAGAGAGAAGGAGACCCAGAATCCGAAGCAGGCTCCATGCTCTGAGCTGTCAGCACAGAGCCCGACGCAGGGCTCATACCCACAAACCGCGAGATCATGACCTGAGCCAAAGTCGGATGCTCAACTGACTGAGCCACCCAGGCGCCCCCAGTCTTTGCCTCTTGATAATGATATTGGTACGATTGGATTTACATCTGCCATTTTGCTTTTTGTTTTCTGTAGGTCTCTTTTTGTCTTTCTGTGCCTTCTTTACTGCATTCTTTTGCATTATTTTCTAGTGTAACATTTTAATTCCTTTAATGATTTTTAAATTTTTTTTGAGTTATTTTCTTAGTGATTGCTTGAGGGTATACATTACACAACTTGTCAAAATCTACTTCAGATTTATAATTCTGGTGATATATAGGAGCTTTATTTCTATTTAGTTCTACTCCATCCTTTTCTTTAAATCACATTGCTATGTTACAAACTAAAAAACGCCTTATTATAATTATTTCATATAACTTCTGTCTTTTAAAGAAACTGATAAGAAAGGAAAACATGTACATATAATAGTTTTTTACTAACTTTCTTATTTATCATTTCAGTTCTCTTCATTTCTTTCTGTAGATTTGGTTTACTATCTAATGTCATTTCCTTACTCCAATAAAGTTTGTCTCCACCTGCCTCCTTTATGCTATTATTAGCAGATGTCCCATTTCTAAATGTTTTAGGCCTAATGACAGAATTATATGCATGTTGTATGTGGTTACTTTTTTAAGTTGGTTAAGAGAATTAAGGGGAAATATGCAATTATGCTGCCTTTGCTGACACTCAGGTTCTCTCATGTAGACTCAGATTATGTTATGGTGTAGCCAGAAGAACTGATTCTTTTGCCAGCTCCAATCAGCTCTTCAGCCCCTCTAGTGGATTTTTCATTTTAGTTACTGTACATTTCAACTCTAGAATTTTAATTTAATTATTTTGTATTCATTGGCATTCTCTTCTATTTGAAGAGATACTGTCATAATAACCTTTCTTTAATTCTTTAAACACGATTTTCATGGTTTCTTTTAGTTCTTTGAACATATTTATAATAGCTGCTTTGAACTCTGCGGAATCCAACATCTGGACCCTCTCAAAGGCATGTGCATAGTCTTCTTGACCACCAGAGATGACTGTGGTTTTGACCCTGTTCTTTTTGTCTTTCCCTGATTTTCCATTAAGCATTTGGCTGGTCTGCTTCTACTGCCATCACACTCAGCTGTCAGCCTCCATTAATTGCTAGCTGATTGCTCTGTTGCTTTCATCAACTTCCCGGAGCATAAATTGCTCCACAGTCTGATTGCATTAAGTCAGGTTTCTACAGAAGCTTAAGGGTTGCCAGTCTTTGAGACTTGTGCTTGCTTTGGGAGGTAACTGCATTTCTCACAGTTTGCATCATTCTCACGGTTAAACTTCTAGATGGTCTAGTAGCTTTGCTTGTTGCTACTTCTGTCATGGAACTACAATCCTCTTTTTAGTTGTTTACCTCCAGAATCTTCATAGTTTTGGAAAATTCCCTTAGGAATGAACTTCCCTATGATCTGCCAAATAAAGTCTGTTTCCTTAGGTGGAGAACAGAGCTCTCAGTTCTTACAGCCTGTTTTTTCCTCCTGGGAAGAATCTCTGCCTTGCTTCAGTGGAGTTAGGGATAGAGAAAAGAGATAACTTCTCTTAAACTGACACCCAGCTGTAGGAGTAGGGCCCTGGATGAGGATGGTAATCAGTATTCTCAGCTTGCTCCTCCTGGCAAAGAAGTTTTGCTTATGAGTGAGCAATTGTGACAGTATTTTTGGAGTAGAGCTTCTGCTGTATTAGTGGGAATTGGTTGGGAAGAGGGACCCATTAATTTTCTCATCCATGCCTGCCTGACATAGTTTCTGCAACATGGAGCTGGGGGTGGGGGTGGGGTGGGTGGTGGGAGATGCCAGCATCCTTCTCCTCCAGGGTGAAATTATACTCCTGGACCGGGGTAGCGGAGCTCATGCAGAACCCATCTGGTATAGTTGTGACGTGTGAATGGGAGTGACTTGTGGCTCAGATGAGGTGCTGTTCTCATCTTAGTTTGGTATATTTTCTTGAATTTGTGTTTCTCCATTTGCTGTATGCCCTTAGGACAATCTCCAGAAACATTAAATGGTTGGTTGGTTGGTGTAAAAACAAAAAAACAAAACAGGTTAAAAAAAAAGTTTCACCAGTTAAATGGTTGTTTCACTGGAGGGATGGGAGGGATAGTCTACTGAGCTTCTTATGCCACTATTCCTAAAGTTGTCCCACTCTGCAATATTGTCTTTCAGAAACTTCGTTGTTATGCTTTTCTTTCTGTTTCTTTTTTATTGTTTTGTTAATGTTTGTTTATTTTTGAAGGAGAGAGAGGGAGAAACAGAGCGGGAGCTGGGGAGGGGTGGGAGCTGGGGAGGGGTGGGCAGAGAGAGAGGGAGACACAACCTGAAGCAGGCTCTGGGCTCTGAGCTGTCAGCACAGAACGCGATGCAGGCTTGAACTCAAGATGAGCTGTGAGGTCCTGACCTGAGCCGAAGTCGAATGCTTAACTGACTGAACCATGAACCACCCTGGCACCCCTGTTATGCTTTTCATATGCTTTTCTTTCTGAAGTTGGCTTTTTCTGTGTGGTGTGATGTAGTAGTAAGTGTCATTTCCATATGGCTGTCCTGATATCCGTTTACTGAAACGGACTCTTCTTTCCCACTGTTTTGCAGTGCCCCCTTTTTTTTTATGAATCAAGTGTTTGTACCCAGGAACATGTCTGTTTCTCAGCCGTGCATTCTGTATCATTTGTCTATTCTTGTGCCAATGAAGTTTAGGGGTGATGGTGGGGTTTGTAGCTGACGGCCAAGAAAGAATTCTTGAAGACGTCTTTGGTGCAAAAAGGAGATTTTACTAAAGCATGGGGACAAGACCTGTGGGCAGAAAGAGCTGCACTTTAAGTGTGGGGGTGACCATTTTATGGAGTTGGAGGAGAGAGAGTTCCTGAAGGGATTATCATATGCTGAAGAGTCACGAAGTATTGGAGGCCTAGCTGCTGTCAAGCTAAGGTTGTTTTTCCCTCTGGCAAAGCATTAACATGAAGACCATAGGGAGTCCTGGACTTTCTCAGCTGTTGATGAGGTTGCCTTTTTCTGGTAAACGGGTGGAGACTCTTTACCAGTTTAACCATTTGTTTTTTGTCCTTTCTTGTTTTTGGGTAGCCTGGAGTGTCCAAAGAATATCACACATATCCCACCTGGGGTGTGTGTGTGTGTGCTAGTTCGTATTTTGCCCTCAGCCTGCCTTATGCTCCCTCATCAATACCGTTTTAATTACCAGCTTGATATCCAGTAAATATAATTACCTTGATATCCATTAAAACAAACTATCCCGCCTTTTGATAAGTGGAATTCTAAAGATGTTCTCCCAAGATTTCTTTTCTCCAGTTATTCAATTCAATACTAATCTACAGTAGTGCTCTGAAGGGTTTTGCAGGTGTAATTAACGTTATTGGCAACAAACCTTAAAATAGTGAGATTACCTTGGATTATTTTGGTGGGACCAGTTTAACCACTCAGGCTCCTTAAATACAAAAGAGGCTGAAGGGAAGAAGGCAGAAGAGAGATGGGGCATCAAGAGAGATCAGAGGAATTTGGCTCAGAAACATGAAAAGGACTTGGCCTGCTGTTGCTGCCTTGAAAAGAGGGCCATGAGGCACAGAATATTCTTGTATATAGAATAGCTTGTATTCTAGAAGCTCTCGCTTGACCGACAGGAAGGAAATGGAGACCTTTGTCCTATAATTGCTTGGAACTGAATTTTGCCAGCATCTTAAATGAACCTGGAAATAGATTCTCTCTCCTAGAGTGTCTAGACAGAGACATAGCTTATCTGATACCTTGATTTCATCCTTGTGAGAGTCTAAGCAGAGAACCCCCTGAGCCATGCTGTGCTGAGAGTCTTGACCCACAGAAACTGGAGATAATACATGTGTTTTTTCAAGCTGCTAAGTTTATGGTAACTTGTTAGAACAGTAATAGAAAATTAATACACATTCTATTGATTTTCTGTTGATTTTCTTCAAGATTGCCTTGGCTGTTTCTGAATACATTCTACAAACCAAACCAAAACCAATCTATGAGGGTTTGAGATTGTGCTGGATCTGTTGATTTTATCTTTACAATAATGTTTTATCTTTACAATAATGTTCCAGTCCATGTAGATAGTATAAATTCATCATTTCAGTATTTTTATACTTTTCTGTGTAATGATCTTGCATAATTTTATTACACTTCGTGGTGTTTTATTTTTATCTTCTGATATTGTAAATAGTATCTTTTTTTTAAATTTTTTAAATTTTTTTTATTAGGCTCCATGCCCAGTGTGGAGCCCAGTGCAGGGCTTTAGATCAAGACCTGAGCTGAGATCAAGAGTTGGACGTTTGGGGCACCTGGGTGGCTTAGTGGGTTAAGCATCAGACTCTTGATTTCAGCTCAGGTCATGATCTCATGGTTGTGAGAGCTCAGTGTTGTGCTCTGCGCTGGGCATGGAGCCTGCTTGCTATTCTCTCTCTCTCCCTCTCTCTCCCTCCCTCTCCCTCCCTCTCTCTCCCTCTCTCTCCCTCTCTCTCCCTCTCACTCCCTCTCACTCCTCTCCCTCAAGAGAAAGAGAGAAAGAGAAAGAGGAAAAGAGAAAGAGCAGGAGAAGAGAGAGAAAGAGAAAAGAAAAGAGAAAGAGAAAAGAGGAGAAGCAAAGAGAAGACAGAGAAAGAGAAAGAAGAAAGAGAGAGAAAAGAAGGAGAGAAAGAGAGAGAAAGAGAGAAAAAGAAGAAGAAAAACAGAGAGAGACCGCCCACAGTCCAATCTATCCTACTCTCCCTCTCTCTCCCCCTCTTCCCTCTCTCTCCCCGCCCCTGCCCCATCCCTGCTCTTGCATGCTCTGCTAGCACCGCGCATCTCTCTCTCTCTCGGTCCTCTCTCTCTAAAAAAAAAAAAAAAAAAAAAAAAAAAAAAAAAAAGAGTTTAACTTACGGAGCCACCCAGGTGCCCCAAATAGCATCTTTTAAACTTTTATTTTCTGTTTATTGCTGATATGTAGAAGTTCATTTAATTTTTGCCTATTGTCTTGGTAACCAGCAACCTTGCTTTAATTCTGATAATTTATCTCAACTAGATTGATTTTCTATAAGCATATGGCTTATGAGTGATAAAGTAATATCATCTTTACCAGTCCTAATACTTTTTGGGTTTTTTTTTTTTTTTAACCTTGTTGCAGTGACTATAACTGCCAGTACAGTGTTGAATAGATTGGTTATAGTGGGAATTCTTGGGTTGCTCGTAATTTTAGAAGTAGAGAGAGAATGAGTACTTGACAATTTTTCCTTTCTCTGATCAAGGGAGTTCCTTTCTATTACTGGTTTGTTTTTGTTTAAAGCATGAATAGATACTGAGTTTTGTCAAAAGCTTTTTCTGCATCTATTTAGGTAATCATTTTAACTTTTCAGCAGTTTTTTTTTAAAGTGGGGAGTTATTTTAATTCCCTTAATTATTAAACCAACCTTGTATTCCTGGACTAAATCCAATTTAACTGTGAGTTGTTATTATTTTTTATGTGAATCATTTAAACCAATTTTTCGTTTAGTATTTTTGCACCTATGTACACGAATGAGATAGGTCTGAAACTTTCCTTTCTTATAATTTTCTTGTTGGATTTTGTACCAAGGTAACACCCATCTTCATAAAAATTAATTGGGAAGTGCTTTTTCTTTTACCACTATTTTAAGAATTTGTGTAAGAAGGGTATTAAAGCTTCTTTAAATATTTGGTAGAAAGTCACTGAGGAAGCTTTCTAGGCCTGGAGTTTTCTCTGGAGAAGTTGTAAATAATGACTTCAGTTTCTATAATGTCATAGTACTCTTTAGAGTTTCAGTTTTCATATCAGTTTTGGTAAATTGTATTTTCTAGTATTGCCTACATTTTATTTAAAATTTCAAATGTGTATGCATAAAATTGTAAATAGTATTCCCTTGTGATCTTTCTGTGTTTAATATCTATAATGATGTCTTCTTTTCATTCCAGATAGTTACTGTGTCCTGTCTCTTTTTTTCTTGATCCCTCTTACTAGGTTATTCATCTTCTCGTGGAGCCAACTTTTAGCATTCATCCTTTCTCTTTAATGTTTGTTTTCTGTTTGATTGATTTCTATTCTGATTTTTGTTTCTTTTTTTGACTTTCTTTGGGCTTAATTTGCTGTTCTTTTTCTAGATTTCTGTGACAAATGCTTAGTTCTTGGATTTTTACCCCTCCTCCCCACCTCCCAGGTGTTTGAGGTTTTACCTAAGCATGGGTTTGGCTTTTGTTCTCTGATTTTTTTTTTTTTTTTTTTTTTGCCTTCTCTCCAAAATTGAGATGAAATTCACATAACGTACAATTAACCATTTTATTTATTTTTTATTTTTAAGTTTTTAAAAAAGTTTATTTTTGAGAGAGAGAGACAGATCGCAAGCAGGGGAGGGTCAGAGAGAGAGGGAGACACAGAATCTGATGCAGTCTCTAGGCTCTGAGCTGTCAGCACAGAGCCTGATGCTGGGCTGGAACTCATTAGCATTGAGATCATGACCTGAGCCGAAATCAGATGCTTAACCACAGAGCCAGTCGGCTGCCCCCAAAATTAACCATTTTAATTTACTCCCCCAGGTTTTGATATATGTTATGTATGTATGTGTATGTATTTCATTCAGCTGAAAACATTCTACAGTTTCCATCATTTCTCTTGATCCTTGGATTATTCAGAAATACAGTTGATCCTTGAACTATGTAGGGGTTTGGGGAACCAACCCCTGATACAGTTGAAAATCTGCCTATAACTTTTGACTCCCCAGAAACTTAATTACTGATAGCTTACTGTTGGCTGGAAGCCTTACCAATAACGTAAATAGTTGATTAGCACATATTTTGTAGAAGTATTATATACTTTAAGTGGCTTTTTCTGGTTTCTGACCTAGCTCTACTGTAGTCAGAACTAAATTTGTAAGATTTCAGTTCTTTAAAATTTGAGACTTGCTTTATGACCTATGGTCTTGGTAAATATTCCTTGTATAGGAGCTCCCAAAATTTTGGAGGCTATAGTTGTTAGATGCGGTAAAATATGTGTATCAGTTAAGTCAAATTTGTTTCTTTTTAAAATTATCATTACTTGTTTTGATTGCTTGCTCTTATTAAGGACAGGTTTATTTTATTTTTAAAAACATTTTTTTAAAGCTTTATTTACTTTGAGAGAGAGTGAGCATTTATTTATTTTGAGAGAGAGGCTCTGTGCTTGTGCCCAGCCTGACTCTGGGCTTGATCATGACCTGAGCTGAAATGAAGAGTCAGATTCTTAACCAACTGAGCCACCCAGGCACCCCCAGAACAGGTTTAAAGTGAGTGTAAAGGTTTAAAATGTCCCAAAATGATTGTAGATTTGTCTCTCTGTATAGTTTGTCATTTTTTGTATTATGTATTTATATATTTTTTTGTTACAGATGTTTACAAATTAAGGATTTTTTTTTTTATGTCCCTGGTGAATCATATCTTTTATCATCATGAAATATTTCTCTTTATCTCGTTTTTTTTTTTTTAATGTTTATTTATTTTTGAGACAGAAAGAGACAGAGCATGCACGGGGGATGGTCAGAGAGAGAGGGAGACACAGAATCCGAAGCAGGCTCCAGGCTCTGAGCTGTCAGCACAAAGCCCGACGCGGGGCTCGAACTCACGGACCGTGAGATCATGACCTGAGCCGAAGTCGGACGCTTAACCGACTGAGCCACCCAGGCGCCCCTCTCTTTATCTCTTGTAATGTGTTTTGCCTAGTGTATTTTATGTAGTGTATTTTATCCAGTGTTAAGACAGATAACACTAGCTTTCAGTTACTGAATGTTTGAATGGTAAATCTTTTTCCATGCTTTTACTTTCAACTTATTTATATTTTAGCTGTCTCTTGTAAGTAGCATACATTCTTTAAAAAATAACTAGTTTGATTTGACCATGTTTGTTTTAATTGTAATGTTGGGTAAGTTTACATTTAATATACTTACTGATATATTTGGGTTTAAATTGATATATTTAATTCTGTTTATTCCTTGTTTGTTTGAACTTTTTTTTGGATTATTATTTTTAATTTCAGACAGTTCCCCACAGGTGGCTTAATGGTTATATCCTAATTTTTTTTATTTTTTTCTTAAAAAAATTTTTTTTTACATTTATTTATTTTTGAGAGACAGAGTGAGACAAAGTGAGAGTGGGGGAGGGGCAGAGAGAGAGGGAGACACAGAATCCGAAACAGGCTCCAGGATCTGAGCTGTCAGCACAGAGCCCGACGTGGGGCTTGAACCCACAGACTGTGAGATCATGACCTGAGCCAAAGTCAGATGCTCAACTGACTGAGCCACCCAGGCGCCCCATCCTAATTTTTTTTTTTAGTGGCTATCCCAGAAATTAAAATATACCTCCTTGGGGCACCTGGGTGGCTCAGTCAGTTAAGTGTCCAACTTTGGTTCAGGTCGTGAACTCACCGTTTGTGGGTTCAAGCCCCCCTCATTGGGGCTCTGTACTGGCAGTATGGAGCCTGCTTGGGATTCTCTCTCCCTCTCTCTCTGCTCCCCGCCCCCCCCTCCCCCCCCCCGCCCCCCCTCCCCCCCCCCCGCCCCTTGGCTTGTACTCTCTCAAAAATTAAAATAAACTTAACATATATACATACCTCCTTGAGTTAGTAAAGTGCAGTGTAAGTATTTTTTCCTTTTCCTGGTCAATGCAACAACTTTGGAAAAATGAATTGTACGTTTCCCTCTTCTGAATTATATACTATTATTACTGCATAGTTTGGTTCTACATGTATTTTAGCCATCCATAAGATATTAGTGTTTTATATAGTGATGTTGCATTTACTTTTTTTTTTTTTAGGCTGAGTTGATTTTCTGTTTGCCTGAAGAATGCTCTTTAGTGTTTACTCTATTTGGGACTATCTGGTGTGGAATTCTCTGTTACTGCTTATCCCATAAGTCTTTTCCCCATCTTTATTCTTGAAAAGTTTTTGTTTTGACAGGACATCAAATCTAGATAGGTAGTTCTTTTCATTCATTCAGCTCATTGTGTGTTATCCAGTCAGACCTGATTTCCATTGTTTTGTTCTAAAGTCAGCTATCAGTCTTATTGTTGCTCCTTTGATGGTAATCTAGTTTGCAGCTTCTGGTTGCTTTCCAGGTTTTGGGGGGACCGGGCGGTATTTTTGGCTTTAGGCAGTTTTACCATGATGTGTCTAGGTATGCTTTTCTTTTCATCTACTTGGTGTGTGTAGGACTTCTTAGATCTGTGACTTGTGGCTGTACTATCCAGTGCGCCACTACCTATATGTGGTTATTTATTTATTTTTTTTTTTTAAACTTTTTTTTTTTTTTAACGTTTATTTATTTTTGAGACAGAGAGAGACACAGCATGAGCAGGGAAGGGGCAGAGAGAGAGAGGGAGACACAGAATCTGAAACAGGCTCCAGGCTCTGAGCTGTCAGCACAGAGCCCGACACGGGGCTGGAACTCACGGACTGCGAGATCATGACCTGAGCCGAAGTTGGCCGCTTAACCGACTGAGCCACCCAGGCGCCCCTATATGTGGCTATTTAAATGATAAATGATCATTTAAGAAGTTAGAAATTAAGTTCCTCTCTTTTCAAGTACTCAGTAGCTATATGTAGTTATTGGCTGCCTTACTGGCAGATGGAAAACCTTTTCTGATGAGGTTTGGGGGTGTTGGTGGGGTGGGAGTGTAGAGATGACCTGTCTTTGGTGCAAAAAGGTAATTTACTAAAGCATGGGGACAGGAGCCTGGGCAAAAAGAGCTGCACTGGGTTTGTGAAGAGTGACTGCTTATATACTGTGGATTTGGGGGAGATAAAGTCAAGAGGAAATTTCTTTTTTTTTTTTTTCAATATATGAAATTTATTGTCAAATTGGTTTCTATACAACACCCAGTGCTCATCCCAAAAGGTGCCCTCCTCAATACCCATCACCCACCCTCCCCTCCCTCCCACCCCCCAAGAGGAAATTTCTTGAAAGGATTTCCATATGCTAAAGAGGATTTAACAGATTACTGGAGGCCTAGCTAATAAGGTTGTTTTTCCCTCTAGCAAAGCATTATAATTAAGATAGTAGAGAGTTCTTGGAGATGAGGCCATTGATAGATATGTGTAAACTGATGGAACTTCTATCAGTTTAACCAATTGTTTTCTGTCCTTTCCCTTGTTCTTGGGCAGCCAGGAGTACCCGAGGAATATCACACATATCCCATTTTTAGTGGGGGAGGGGAGTGGTTTGTGGGGTGTCAGCTTGCCTTATGCTCCCTCATCACATCACTGCAGAATATTTTGTTGGACAGCATGGTTGAGGGCTTTTATAAGTTTTGGGAAATTTTTAGCCCATACCATTTCAAATAGTTCTTCTGCCCTGTCATCTTCTCTCCTTCTGGAACTGTAGTTATACATGTATTAGATTTTCTTACTGTGTGCCTTATATTTCTTATGCCTTTTTCTGTATTTCATCTTTTTATTCCTAATGTACATTTTAAAAGGTATATTTTTCTGGGGTGCCTGAGTGGCTTAGTTGAGCGTCCGACTTCGGCTCAGGTCATGATCTCACGGTTTGTGGGTTCGAGCCCTGTGTCGGGCTGTGTGCTGACAGCTTGGAGCCTGAAGCCTGTTTCAGATTCTGTGTTTCCCTCTCTCTCTGCTCCTCCCCCACTTTCACTCTGTGTCTCTCTCTCTCAAGAATAAATAAGCATTAAAAAAAAAATAAAAGGTATATTTTTTTGAGATACCTTCTAGCTCATTAATTCTCTAAGCTATGTTTAATATGTGTCAAACTCATCTGCTGAGTTCTTAACTTAGGTCCTTTTACTGTTCTAGAAATCAGTTTGGTTCTCATTTTAGTTTCAGGTTCTCTGTCAAAGTTCTCAGTCTTACTTTTCAGTGTAATTATTTGGAAGTCTGTGTCTGGTAACTTTATTATCTAGATCCCTTTGAGTCTTGTTCCATGTTTTATTTGCTTTTCAGTCATGTGTTATTTTCTTGGGTTTCTTTTTTGTTGTTTTATTTTTTAATTGCATTCGGGACATTTTTAATGAAAAACCATAGAGATAATTTGGGGCCTAGAATAATGGCAGTCTTCTATGACAGAGGATTTACATTAATTTTGGCAGAAATACAGGGGCACTGTAAAATCTCAGATTCTCTTGATCTACTTTTAAGGATTGAGATTAGAAGCTCGGCTTTAATCCTATTCACTCTTGCTCCAAGATTGGGATCCCAGTGCAGTGTTTGGGGGAGGCTCTGGATTTCATCTTTTTTTTTTTTTTTTTTTTTGCCTGGCTGGCCCAGTGATATTGCCAAAGTTTTGCTTAGCATCTCAGCTTCTAAGTCACTAATTCTAGAATCAGCAGATGCTTCTACAGGTAGGGGAAGCTTGGTATATCAGACTCCACTCTCTGGAGTTTCTTTTCTTGAACTTTGGCCCCATGATTCTTCATTACCTGATATCTCTTAGTGGACTTAAAAAAAAAAAAAAAAAAAAAAAGAATTAGTCCAACTTTTCAAGTTTCCTGAGCCAGAAGATTGGTCTGATTTACCTAATCACCATTACTAGAAGTAGAAACTTCTTGTTTGCTCTTATTTATTTTTTTTAAGTGTATTTATTTTAAGAGAGAGTGTTTGCCATGTGAGTGGGTGAGGGGCAGAGAGAAGGAGAGAAGAGAATCCCAAGCAGGCTCCCTTGGGAGCCTGCTTCCCTTACTTTTCACATTCAGTCTACTACCAAGTCCTGTTTTTTTTTTTTCATCTCCTGGGTACCTTTCTGATCTGTGACACTAGTTCAGTCTAGTGCCTCTTACCTGGATCACTATAGTGGACTCCTAACTGGTGTCCGTGAATCCACCCTGGAATCTCTAATTAGGAAGAAACATAGAAACTGTAATACTTTCCAAGTGACAGTATTTAATATTCTACCTGACTAAAGTAATTTTTTTATTATGTTGATTTTCTTATTGAGTTATGTGAAACTGTAGTTCTTTGGCTTTCTAAATAAGGTGTCTTCATGTTACTGACTGTCTGTTATATGCCAGGAGGAGTATTGCATTTGTCTTCATGCCAGTAGGTTACATGGTTGTTTTCATTTTATGAATGAGGAAACTGAGGCTGAGAATTACTAAAGCAGTAGAGCTGAAATACTGATTTGGTTGTCTTTTAGACCAGGTTTCTTAAGTTTGAAATTTTGGGGATGCCTGAGAATATCCATTTATTCATTCAAGAAATATTTATGCCCTATGTGGTAGGGCATTCTTTTAGGCACCTTGATATTTTAGTAAACAAACTCCCCCAAGTTCCTATTTTTTGGAACTTATCTTCTAGTAAGAGGAGATATGCCAGCTCGTTGATAAAGCTGCAGACTCAGAATGACTGTTTGCCAGGGAGTTTCAGAACTACGGTGTTTCCCTGTCTTGGCAGGGGAAGGGAGATTTGTGAAATTTAACTTTACTTGGGGTTCTCCATAACTTCAAATGGCGGGGTAGTCTCTAGTTTTTACTTAGGGCTATGAACATGGTGTCAGCCTGTTTTAGAGTAGTCAAGTAGGCTGAAGGGGCTTCACATACTATGTCAGGTGTCCCCAAGGCCACTTCTATTTCAGAGATTAGTTAGAAAGGCTAGTGGGCTCAGCATATAGTTGTACTCATCTTTGATGTGCATTATAATAACATAGTGAAGATACATAGCTGGATCTTAAGGGAAAATACATAGGCAGGAGTAGAGGAATCCATATGGAGGCTTCCTTAAGTTCTCTCCCTCACTAGAGGGGGCACGCAGAGTACACACTCTTCCCCCATGAGAGTGCAGCAACAAGTGTGCAGTGTGCCTATCTGGGGAAGTTCACTAGAGACTCCACTTTCAAGGTTTTTATTGGGGATACCTTCTTCCTACCATATACCAACCACATTGTTTCCATGACCAGTTCAGGCACTGGTCAGGCACATAATTCCTATCAATTATGGAAAGGTGGGAATTTCTTTGCAGCAGGCCTTTCTAAAGATCGCATCCTTATGCTTGGTTAACTCATTTCTACAGTTACCTTTTGACTCTGGATGGAGATTGCTGAGGTGGATCTGGGAGAGATAAATGAATACTTACATAGTAGTTTTCCTACTACGCCTTGGGAGTCATTGTTTCAAGGAAATAATTCTAATCCAAACAAAGCATTTTAGGTAGAAGGATGTTTGTTGCAGCACTGTTTTCAATAGCAAGAAATTAGAAAACGCTTGAATCACCAGTGGTAGAGAAATAATTAAATATATTACTGTACATCCATTTAATGGAATGTTAGGTAGTCATGAAATAATGTTCATGAAAACATGTCATAATGTGGAAAATTGCTTTTGTAAGAACAGCAGATACAAAATAGTAATTAGTGTAGAATCTTGACAGTGATGGCTACCAGATTCTGCTTTTAGTTCTGAAATTTGTGAAGAGAAGATAAATTCCTTCATAGGAATGCACGAAAATATAAAAAATTGTTAATTTTTTGTTATGGAAACATCTTTTAATTTATTGAAGTAGGATGAATATTGCAATGAACCTTAACATACCCATCACACAGTTTGACAATCATCAGTTTTAATACAAAAGTTTAAGTTGCTTGTAGGAAATTTAAATAAATTTCATTAAAACATGTATACTGCATAGGGTAGTAACATTAATATGCAGTAAAATTAAATACGTAAATTTATAATTTATCTGAAGCTTTTTTATGGCAAAGAACTGCCACTGCCATTTTCATTATTAATGTTATTAATTGGGTTTATTTGGGGGAAAGATTTTTCAAAAACAAAATAGTTTTTTGGTGGTCGGGGGTGGGGGTTGGGATAACTCTGTGATTTTCTAGATATATGACTATAGATAAGGAAAATCAAACCCAAACTGAGAATTGAATGGGTGGAGGCTATAGAAGTGTCTCATTTAGCAGCACTTCAAAAATGATAATTTTATTATATCATTACTTTTAGGGTCTTTTGCAAATGGTTGATATTATGAACGTGGAAACATTTTTGAATGCCAGGGGCTACTATGAAGTATAATGTTAGTTGTTGGATAAAAAGTATATAGAAAAAAGACTGGGAGAAAATAAACATGAATGGTGTTGACTTTGGTTATCTTTGGGTAGTAGGATTATGGGTGGAATTTTAGGCTCCAATTTATTTACATTTTTGTGTTTTTCTTTATTGTTGGTAATTTGGGGTTCGTGACCAGTGGTAAAAAAGGAAAGGAGTGAAATTGCTTCTTGTCCTTATTTTATAAAGATAATGTCCTTTTTTTTCATAAGGCAGATAGCTTGATATTGGGAAATGTTAAGTCAGAAAATTGGTATAATAGAAAGAAAACTTGGTATAAGTCAGAGGTTTTAAATGTATAGATTTGCTGGAACATTATGGTGTAAAATTTGAGGGCCAAAGCTTCAGATAAATTATAAACTTATATATTTATTTAATTTCATTGCATATTAATGCTACCTTGTAAGCCTTATACTTAATAAGGCTTTGCATGTATCACTCTGTTTTGGCAGCTTTGAGATAATACACAAGTAAAAGATGTATGAGAATGATGTGACCCATAGTTTCTTTGAATCACTGAAAACTGAAAAATGGCAGTCATAATCATTTGTAAAGATACGAGGGGATTGATTATACTTTAGGCCATTCAGGTCATCGAGTACATAGATTGAACCGTATGAACCCATTTTGTAGATTAAAAATGTTTTGATACTGCTGCATATGGTTCAGTCTGTCAAAAATTATAATTTCTCATCCTTCGTTAAAACTGATTTTCTTAGTTTACATATTTATCTGGAATTGCAGGTTGGTGTTTCTATTAAGGTTGCAGGTAATAGGAAATATTACTAAAATTTAAAAATTTTGTTTGTTGGGTGGTTTGGTCTTTGGAAATGTGTCTTTCTAGAGACACGTTATGATCTTAATGGGTTTATACACACATTTATGTATCTGGCACCTAAACTGTTGGCATACTCTGGAGTTGTATAGCAATTTAGAGTTGGGAATGATGGCTAAGTGTGTTTTTATTTTCATTGAGCAGGATAATTTATGTTAAACATGTCTGTGTGGGCATTGAGAGCAGGTAGGGTTCCTAGGCAGAGTGGTTTGTTTTGTTGGGAATCTTTTGGGTTTATTAATTTAAAGACTTTAGTATTTTTTTTTTCTTTATTTGAAAACTTAGGCTAGAGAAATTGAAAGTGAGTAAATTAGAATACTCCACTGTTTGTTAATATTCTTCTGTTGCTTTCTCTTCTCACATGACTTAACTTGGTGTGTGGTTTTGGGCAAGTTGCTTACTTTTCTAGGACTCAGTTATAGTTAAGTAAAAATTGTGGAGGCTATATATTCCAGGAACCTGCTACAAGGCTTACAAGTATCATCTCATTTAATTTGCATAAGAATTCTATGAAGTAGGCTGTGTTATTACCAGGATTTTAGGACAGAGCTGGGATTTGAACTCAGTCTGATTAAACCCATGTTCTTAACCCTAAAGCTGTATTGCTACAATACATTTCCACAGAAATCCATTTTAGGAGTCTTGTTGAGGATATAGAGATGATGTTGGTAAAATAATACTTATGTTGAAATCACTGTGTAAACATTAAGATATTTTATCCTTATTTATTATAATACATTGTTTTAAGAAGTTTTTTTTAATGGGTAGGTAGTGCTCAACCTGGACTTCTTATGTAGAGTGAATGCAACTTCCTTCCTTGTCAGAGATTTATTTCCCTGATGCACATGGACCATATGAAGTAACTTTCAGTAGCCCTTCTTTCACTCTGCCTTGTTGGGATAGAACAGACCAAAAAGGAGTAGTGTGGGGCAGTAAATCATCACTGTCCTTTTGAAGGTATATCAAAATGGTTACCTCTGAGGAGTGGGATTTTGGGAGACGGGGAGTATTGGGCCTTTCAGTTTTAGTTTTCTGTATCATTTCATCCAGCATGTATTACATTAATAATGGGAAAAGGCATGAAACTAAAAAAGATTCTTAAGTAATTAGTACTTAGGTTGGGGATAGGATACCAGTTTACTTTGTGGTAGTAAGAAGAAAGTGAACTAGGTCAAGTCTCAGCCAAATGCCTATTTTGGAGATTTCTCAGAAAACATTCCTTTTTACATGAGCAAGCACATGCGTTCTGTCTCTTTCTCTCCCCCCTCTTCCTTTCCCTTTCTATCTCTCTCTCTCTCACACACACACACACCACACACCACACATACCATACTCTTACTGCTCTTTTGGGATAGGGGTGCTTAGCTGAGTAGGTTTAAGTTCTAACAGAAGGTAATATGACTTATCTCTCAGCGTCTCAATGTTATCTTTAAAATGAGAACTATATGTTAAAATAGAGAAATAGCCTAATATAAAAATACATTTATGTGTCTGTGTATATATACACACATTTATATGTATATGCGTGTGTGTACATGAGAGAGATTGGTTTTAAAAACAGCAAGTAATTATAAACATGAAGGTAGAAGAATAGGAGTTATATTACTTTGACATTAACAGAAGAAATTTAGGCACTGAAGTACATGTCGTTTTACATACCAGAAATTCTAACCTCAGGGAGAAAGCTAGAAGGGAGCGTGTGTGTGTGTGTGTGTGTGTGTGTGTGTGTAAAATAGGTCAATCTTCAGTAAGCAGTTGTATTGTAGCATACACATATGCTCACACTTTATTGAATACTTACTAAGTGACAGATTTAGTTTAAAACTCTGCATATACACTTGTTTTACTCTAACAACTAACAGTTACATTTATTATCCATTTTACATATAAAAAAAGTTAAAACATGGTTAAAGAACTTGGCCATATTTATACAACCTGTCTGTGTGTTCATTTTTGTTGGGGAAAAAAAAGCTGTCAGACATTATTTTTTAAAAATCTTTATTGATTTATTTTGAGAGAGTGCGCGTGCGTGCACATGCAAGTGGGGGAGGAGCAGAGAGAGAAGGAGAGAGAGAATCCAAAGCAGCCTCTGCGCTATCAGAGTAGAGAGGCTCGAAGTCACAAAACATGAGATCATGACCTGAGCCGAAATCGAGAGTCAGATGCTTAACCGACTGAGCTACCCAGCCTCCCTGTTTTTTTAATTTGTAAGAGTAAAATTGAAATTAAATTATTACTCGTTTTCTAAGGTCGTGATAGGATAGAGAAGCAAAAACTAGAACTCTCTGCTTTACCCCTGATGTAATCTATATTTCCTTTTCTGAATAATTTGGTCTCAGTATGTCTGAATTCTTTGCTGTAAAGGTTACAACAAAACTGTTTAAAATGACTAAGTATCTTAAAGATAAGCTGAGGTATTAATCTGACTTGGAGTGTGATTCTAGATCAGACTTGTCTTCTCTTTAACCACAGGCTTGTATAATTAAATGTGTGCTCTAGATTGAGGAACTTGACTTTCTATGCTTACTCTTTAAGTCATTCTACATGAAATATTTGGTGTGAGTATATTTATGTATATGTGTACAGTACATATGTATTTGTGTAGGTAGATGGATAAATGTATATGGCTCAGAAATAGTTTCATGAAACAGAATAAAATACAAAAACAGACCCATGGTTATGTGAGAATATGATAGATGACCAGAAAAATATTTCAAATCACTGGGAGAGGTTGCATTTCTGAGAAGTTGTGTAACATTTTCTTCTGGAAAAAATTCTAGTGATAGACAATTAAACTCTAAATGGATTAAAATTTCAAATGCTAATATTTAAAATCATTAGAAAAAATGTGGGAGATGTTTTTTATTAGATTCATGGGGGGAAAAGGTTATGAGTGAAATTGGGCAACTTTTATGATAGCTATTTAACATGTTGATTTAACTACCAAAAAATTAGGATATTTAGTTTTATTTATTTGTTTATTTGATTTTTTTAAATGTTTATTTGTTTTTGAGAGGGAGAGAGAGACAGAGCTTGAGAGGGAGAGAGAGAGAGACAGAGCCTGAGTGTGGGGGACAGGAGGGAGCAGAGAGAGAGGGGGACACGGAATCTGAAGCAGTCTCTAGGCTCTGAGCTGTCAGCACAGAGCCCGACATGGGGCTCAAACTCACAAACCACGAGATCATGACCTGAGCCAAAGTCAGTCGCTTAACCAGTGGAGCCATGCAGGTGCCCCAGGATATTTGGTTTTAAATTGGAAATCAAGCCATGGAATAAATGTTGAAATGCGATATACTCAACAAAAATTATAGCTATGTTCACTAAATATGTGATAGAAAATACTGTATATGAAAATAGATACATTCTATCAACCATGTTAAAATGGTATTTAGGGGCACCTGGGTGGTTGGTAAGAGTCTGACTTTTGATTTGGGCTCAGTCACGATCTCAGTGTTCCTGAGTTAAAGCCTTGCATCGGGCTCTGCGTTGACAGTGTGGAGCCTGCTTGGGATGCTGTCTCCCCTTCTTTATTCCTCCCCTGCACATACATGTACGCACGCTTGCACTCTCTCAGAAAGAAAGAAATAAACATTAAAAAAAAAATAAAACGGATGTTTAAAGACAAGAGTTGGAGGTAATTCTGGAGTGTTGAACAGTGTAGATTTCTTAAATTCTTTTTGTGTCCTGAATTTTCAAATGCATTAAAAAACTAATGAAAAGGAATGATTTAAATGGAATATTTTATCTTGTGAAAATAATTTCTAACTTTATCATAGTGTTTCTGTTTTTAATCAGAGTTCTTTGCCTTATCAGGCATAATGTGAAAAGTATTAATAGAACAAAGACCTTAACTGTTCTGTATAAATCAGCTTATCAGATGAAATATAAAAAGTAACAATTAAAATCTGGAATGAATTAAAATATTTTCAGACTTCAGGAAGTTTTAAATTTAAAAATGTGAGGCAATGGCTCAGTAGCAGCTGAATCTATTAGGAAGGTCTAAGTGAACAAACTCATTTCCTTTACTTTTTAGTAACTAGTATTAACCTTTTGAAAACATGCTTTCTAGATACCGTGATTTTGTTTTGACTATCTGCCAAGGAAGATGAAGTCTTAAGGTAATTAAAAATGATACAATGAAAGGTAGATTCCTTGTTATAAAAAAGGTGATAGAATTATAAAGTAATGCTGACTAACCAGAACTAATACTGTGTCCAAATACATCCTTTTTTTTAGACTGGTCACCTTGGGAGACTATAGTTTTATAAAAAGTAAAATTGAGTGAGTGAGTGTGTGTGTGTGTGTGTGTGTGTGTGTGTGTGTGTGTGTGTGTGTGCGTGTGTGTGTGTGTGTGTGAGAGAGAGAGAGAGAGGGAGAGAGAAATGTTTATTAGAAGGGGCCATGACAAACTGTAAAATTGTGGCTTTCATTTATGTTTCCCTAAAATTTTTCTTTATAGAATGGGATGTGATTTCTAATTCAGGTAGTGATATCTTGTTATGTTTTTTATGTGAAATTTTGGGTTTATAATAAATTTTATTGAGTAGTAAGAATGGTAGCATAATTATGAGTCATGTGGTTCTATTTAGAGACAGGTATTCTTTAAGGATGGTATGGTCTTTATAGTGGCTTTTGTTTCTTTTTCAAAAGTATAAACATTTATCATATAATAAAGAGTTTAATGGATTATAGTGAAATTACATATTCTTCAGAAAATCGCACCTCTTGTAATTAGGACCAAATTTTTGGATAAGTGTCAAGTGATAGTTTGAGTCCATAAAAGATTAAAATCTTTGAAATGTACTTGCTATAACAAGTCTGCAAACTGCCTATTTTTGCATGGTTAAAAAAATTGAAAGAATAATACTTTGTGACATGTGAAATTCAAATTTTAGTGTCCATAAATAAAGTTTTATTGGAACACAGCTGTTTTTGCATTTTAATGGCAGAGCTGAGTAGTTGTGACAGAGACCCTGTATGGCATTCTCAGCGCTTCATACAGCTCTTGGTGCACTACAAATTTCAGTGATGCAGTTATAACTTGATGGTGTTTTGAGTGCCATGTGTATTGCCAGCCTGCGATATTTCTTTTATTTTTTTTATACCAGTGCATATCTATCATGTCAAAACAAGAAAAGAAAGAAAAATGGACTATGAGTGGCATACTTTTAAGGCACAGTGGAGTGTGTATTATTTTGTTGAATCAGAGAGCAAAACATTTTTTTTTATTATGCAGTGACACTGTAGCTGTTAGAGAAGAATATATGTTGACATTATTAGACTAAGCATACACCACACTTCTCAACTCTCCATTTTCTCTCTTTATTTCTATATTTCTTTTTTTTCAACCCTCAATTTTCTTAAAGTAACAGTCAATTTAAAATGGAATATCTTATCACAGCATAATTTCTTCATAAAAATAAAAATTGAAAATGAGACTGCCACCAAAATAAGTTTCCAAGTGGTTCATTTGTTAGCCAAGCAAGGAAAGCCATTTACTGATGGTGAGTTAATTAAATTGTGTTTGATTGTAGCAAAGAAATGTGTCCGGGGGGGGGGGGGGGGGGGGGCGGACAAAAACTTATTTTAGACCATAGATTTTTTTGGGCAAGAACACTTGATTTAAGAATTGACATTTGAAGTAACATTAATAGTGTATTAAAAAAACAAGGCAAGTGGGGCGCCTGGGTGGCTCATTTGGTTAAGTGTCCAACTTCAGCTCAGGTCATGAACTCATGGTTTGTGGGTTCAAGCCCCGCATCGGGCTCTGTGCTGACAGCTCAGAACCTGGAGCCTGCTTCAGATTCTGTGTCTTTTTCCCGCTCATGCTCTCTCTCGCTCGCTCTCTCTCTCTCTCTCTCTCTCTCTCTCTCTCAAAAATAAACATTAAAAAAAGACAACAACAACAAGGCAAGTAATTTATAATGGTTTTCCTTGGCTCTTAATGAGTGAACAGATGTTATTGAGACTATTCAGTTGTTGTTTATTCAAGGTGTCAATGCCTGATTTGAAGTGGCAGAACAGTTAACCTCTGTGAATAGTCTGTGGAGAGCAACTACAGACGAGAATATTTTGAAGTTGAGAAAACACTTAAGTACAATCTGAAGTGGAATCTGCTAAGATGTGCTACAACGTGGTAAAAATATGTGTGGAACAGAAAAAGGCTTAGTTGGACAACTTTACAAGGCTTGTACAAATGTGAGAGGTTCAAAGCTATGGTTATTTGTTGTGTTATTTATCAGTAGGTACTTTGCAGAAAATAATTTGAATTCATTCTGTGTTCTTGAATCAGTTTGTCAGTGGTGAACTTCATTTGCTCTCATGGATTTAACTAGCATCAGCTGCCTGAATTTTTGTTAGACATAGAGAAGCTGAATATCTTGACTGGCTTATTAGCAGTGGTAAATTTTTTTGCAATTTTTTGAGTTTAGGACTGAGATTGAAATTTTTCTGAATGAAGCAGATGGCCTTTAACCACTAGTCAAGTACTGATTGGCTTTGAAATTAGCTTTTTCTGGAGATTTGGAAATATTTTTAAATAAATCAGACCTAAAATTATGAGGCAAAATAGTGCTTTCATGTGAAATATAGCTGTAGTAAAGTCATTTCAGTGGGAACTGATGTTTGAAATCACAAGTAACATCAAGCTGCTTTATACATTTCTTATACTGTCAAAGTGAGATCTTCATTCCCATATGAATTTGCATGAATATATTTTTCATCATAAAATACAGCTCCAGCAGCATTTTTCAGACATTGATGCAAGTGCAAAGAAAGTTTCCATATCTCAAAATCCACTTAATTGTGCATTTGAGGAACTTCTACCTAACCTTCAATTGGAAATGATTAATCTGTAGTGTAATAACACATTGAAAGGTAAATATCAAAGGAAGAATCCAAGAGACTTCTGTAGCTGCCTTCAAAGTAATGAATATACTCAATTAAAATCATATGCTTGTGGGTTGATTTCAGTATTTAGCACTACCTATGCGTCAAAACAACAACAACAATAACAATAAAACAGTTCAAAGATAAACACAAAACCTGATCAACATTATCAGTTGAGTATTTGCAATAAATTTTGATGATTGGAAACTCAAATTAAGTAAAATGTTACCACTCCCCAATTCCATTATTTTTCATTAACTGACTTCTATTTTATAACATTAAAAAGTATTACACTGTTATTATTATATCCTGAATTTATCAGTAAAAAGTTTGTAGTAAGTTTTTCTCTCTCATGTAAGTATCTACATGATTTTGCCTATTGGCCCGCAAAGACTGAAATACTTATGATTGGGCCCTTTTCAGAAAAGTTTGAGAACCCAGATTCTAAAGTAGTGCTTCTCAAACATGAGTGCACATAATAATTACCTCAGGGTCTTGTTAAAATGCAGATTCTGATTTGGTAGGTTTGGCATGGGACCTAAGATATTGCATTTCTTATAAGCATCTGAGGTGAGAATAGATGCTACTGGTCATTGACTGCATTTTGGGAAACAAGGCTTTAGTATTCAAGGTTACATTTTTATTTAGATAAGTGCACTAATATTTGTTATGCATCTATTATTTGTTATGAATTATACCAGGGGTTCTTGGATATATTGCTATTAAAATGTCATAAAAACTTGTTAGAAGGTGTTAAGGACTATAATGAGGTTGGGACCCCTAGTAAGGAGTTTTGGTTAGAAACTAGTTGTTTGTTTGTTTGCTTTTCCTTGAGTGTATAGCTTCCTGTAGGCCTCATGGGGAAGTGTTGAGGTCTAGAGGAAGCTATATATCTAAGAAACAAAAACAATCGGAAACAAAATACATTATTAGTTGGTCAGGGTCAAAGCAGGGACTTAGGTTCTCATCTTCCTTGCTAAATTTCAGTGGGCCATCAACCCATTACTAAGCCAAAGAGTAGAAATAGTATAGCACATAAATGTTTTGCAAATATTTTCTTCCTGTCTCTTGCTTGCCTTTTAATTTTTATGTTAAAATTTGAAGTCCTTTTTATTTATTTTTAAAAAATTATTTGTAAGAATTGTGATAAGGTGTACATAATATAATATTTACCATTTTAACCATTTTTTAGGTGTACAGCTCAGTGCCATTAAGTACATTCACATTGTTGTACCATCATCACCAACATCCATCTCCAGAACTTTTCTGTCTTCCCTAGTTGAAACTCTGTATCCATTGATCACTTAACTCCTCCTTCCACCATGGCCCTCTCCCTCTGGCAACCACCATCTACTTTCTGTGTCTGTGAATTTTACTATTTAGGAACCTCATATAAATGGAATTACATAGTATTTGTCCTTTTGTGTTTGGCTTATTTCACTTCATTTTCTGGATCATATGGTAATTCTATGTTTAATTTTTTAAGGAACTGCTATATGGTTTTCCATAGTGGCCGCACCAGTTTATATTCCCACTAGCCATGCACAAGGGTTCAAATTTCTCCATATCCTTTGTAATGCTTGCTATTTTCTCTTTTATCGTAATAAGCATCCTAATGCATGTGAAGTGCTACTTCATTGTGGTTTTGATTTGCCTTTCCCTAATGGTTGATATTGAACCTCTTTTCATGTACTTACTGGCCAGTTGTATTTCTTTGAAGAAATGTTTATTCATATCCTTTGCCCATTTTTAAAATTGGGTTCTTTGTTTTTTGTTGTTGGGCTGTTTGTTTTTTGTTGAGTTGTAGGATTTATTTCTGGATATTAGTCCTTTATGAGGTATATGATTTGCAGATAATTTTCTCCCATTCTGTTGGTTGTTTTTTTGGCTTTTTTGATAGTGTCCTTTGATACACAAAAGTTTTAAAATTTTTTTTTTTTCAACGTTTTTTATTTATTTTTGGGACAGAGAGAGACAGAGCATGAACGGGGGAGGGGCAGAGAGAGAGGGAGACACAGAATCGGAAACAGGCTCCAGGCTCTGGGCCATCAGCCCAGAGCCCGACGCGGGGCTCGAACTCACGGACCGCGAGATTGTGACCTGGCTGATGTCGGACGCTTAACCGACTGCACCACCCAGGCGCCCCGATACACAAAAGTTTTTAATTTTGATGAATTACAACTTACCTATTTTTTCTTTTGTTGCCTGTGCTTTTGGTTTCGTATCTGAGAAATCACTGACAAATCCAAGATCATGGTGCTTTCCCCTGTTTTCTTCTAAGAATCTATAGTTTTAGGTCTGTATATGCAAATGTGAGATCCCTTGGATATCAAGAAGGAATAGGATGAAAAGCAAAAATTGAAGGCTTTAGCTTTTTAAACATAGTTACCTTTTTGAGTTGAAAGAAAGAAGAGTGGGCAGGAAAGATATATTTAGGTACAGAGATGCAAGTAAACATGGTAGGATAGTCCTTATCCATCTAGTCTTATGTCCAGATAAAGATGAAAGGTAAGGAAAGGAATTTTAAAAGATAAGATCTATAGGAATAATTGTTAGCCTTTAAGATAGAGGAATGCCAGAGTATGTGGAAGGGGTCTAGAGTAGTTTGAAAATGTCCACATGTGATTTGGGATTCTTTTTTTTTTTTTTAATTTTTTTTTTTCAACGTTTATTTATTTTTGGGACAGAGAGAGACAGAGCATGAACGGGGGAGGGGCAGAGAGAGAGGGAGACACAGAATCGGAAACAGGCTCCAGGCTCTGAGCCATCAGCCCAGAGCCCGACGCGGGGCTCGAACTCACGGACCGCGAGATCGTGACCTGGCTGAAGTCGGACGCTTAACCGACTGCGCCACCCAGGCGCCCCTGGGATTCTGATAGTATTTTCCTTGTTCCTGTTGAGAACCACTCATTTAATATTAGTTCTAAGGTTTTATCAGTAGAGAATTGACAGACATAAATAAAAGAATTTTACAAGTTTAATTGCACTTTAGTTAGAGTTTGTGGTGCTTTAGTCTACATACTAACAATTGCATGAGGATGTTAATTTTTCCCCCTTAATTCTCCAGTGATTGTTTAGTAATAGATGTTACTTCAATGATCTTTTTAATATATGTATGTTTTTCATGTACTTGATAGAAACTGAAAACTATCCAATGTCCAAAAAATCTTTGCGATGTGACAGTCAAAAGAATTCTTCCCAGTTGAAAATATAGTCAGATATAAGGTATATATAAACAAAATAATTACTAATGTTACTTAGTGTCAAAATTCTGTATAAGCTAAGAATAGAGAGATTTTACTAGGAGGGTGGTGTTTTCAGACTGTGGACCCATGGTCCATTAATGGCTCATGAAATCAATTTAATAGCTCACAACCAGTGTTTTCTCTTTTCTAATAGACAAATAGTAATTGAGTGCACTGCATGTGGTAAGAAGTATTTGTAGAATTTTTTAAAAAGTATATTTATTTATTTTGAGAGAGAGAGAGAGAATATGAATGAATCCCAAGCAGGTGCCACGCTGTCAGTGCAGAGCCTGACGTGGGGCTCAACCTCACGAACTGTGAGAGCATGACCTGAGCTGAGATTGAGTCAGACACTTAACCAACTGAGCCATGTAGGCACCCCCGGAATTTTTCAATATATGTATGTATATGTCTGTGTACTGATGTGTGGAAAATATATTTCTAACTGTGGATTGCAGTCAAAATTGTTGGAAATCCACTGTGGATTGTTTTGTTAAATGAGTGTGGGACAGGACAAAAATTTTAAAGTTTCTCTCATCTGTTTGTAGAATGGATTCATTAAGTTTGTATTGACATCTCAACTAACCATGTCTATGTATTTGTGTTTGTGTGTATACGAAGATATATATGTGTATGTTTTTTTTTTGTTTTTTGTTTTTCCTAATAGTTGCAATGGATGAGCTTCATAGTCTGGATCCAAGAAGGCAAGAATTATTGGAAGCTAGATTTACAGGAGTTGCAAGTGGGAGCACTGGAAGCACTGGCAGTTGCAGTGTTGGAGCAAAAGTGAGTAAGATTGTAATCTTCATTTGACATTCTTTCCTTGTATTAAATGATCTAAAATATATTTTGTAAAGGATCCCTACATATGTGCTTAAAAGCAAATTATTACTTACTGTAATTTTTATAATGTATACGGAAAAAGTATAAATCTGATTTTTAATACAGCATAACATGCTTTGGGGGCATTATGTTATATATATATAATATATATGTGTATACATAATATGTATGTGTATATAATATATATGTGTTAATATGTATACATTAATATATGTTGTTATAGCTTAATAGGTTTCAGGAGTAAAAATGAGTTTAGTAGATTGTAGTTCTTTTCTCCCATTATATAATTTTTATTTTTCCTGTCCTTTATCTCTTCCTTGCCCCTGTCACCCTTGTTCCTGTCTGTATATGTTCTTATTTGTACAGCAGATAATACAAATAAGTGTATCTGGGGACGCCTGGGTGGCTTAGTCAGTTAAGCATCCAACTTCGGCTCAGGTCACGACTTGCAGTCTGTGAGTTTGAGCCCTGCGTCAGGCTCTGTGCTGACAGCTCAGAGCCTGGAGCCTGCTTCAAATTCTGTGTCTCCTTCTCTCTCTCTGTCCCTTCCCCACTTGTGTGTTCTTTCTCTCTCTCTCTCTCTCTCTCAAAAATAAACAAACATTAAAAAAAAATTAAGTGTATCTGTTCGGCCTTCCAGTGATAGACATCAGGTTGTCTTCAGCTCCCCATTACCTCACACGGTAGTAACTTTAATGTACTTGTTCTCTTATGGACCTTTCTGATCATTTATTGAGGTTATGTTCCCAGGAGCAGAACTGCTCTGTCATAGGGTATGTATAGAGTTAAGTTGAATAAATAGTATAAGATTGCTATTCAGAGCAGTTGTATACAACTAATCTGCACTTTCAACAGAATGCATGAGCATTTATATAACCCTACATCTCAGAAACATTTGGCATTATCTGGATTCTTCATTTTTGATAGTGTTGAACAGGTATCTCAATAGTATCTCATTTTTTCACTAATACCACCAGTTATTTTGAACATTTCTTTTATATGCTTGTTGGCTTTTTGGGAGTCTCTTATAAATTGTTCCAATAAGGATTAGTGATTACTTTTTCAAACTGAACTGATTTTCCCATGTTCTTTGTATATTCTACATAGCAATTCCACGTTAGTTGTATACAGTGCAGATAACATTTCCCATTTTGTCATGTCTATCAACTTTGTTCATGGTATCCAGCATTGTATAGGATCATTGTAGAGGATTCTTTAATTTTGTTATAATCAAACTTACCAATTTTTTTTTTGCCTTAGAGCCTATAACTGTAAAGTTTTAAATAGCTGTTGGTATACTACGAAAAATAGTCCTCATCATGAACCATCCGGTCAAATAGGTCCTTTTGCTATTTTTACATTTTAAGTTATTTTGCTATTAATTTATAGCAGGAATAAAAGTATAATGAAAAACAACTTTATTAGAAATTTCAATAAGAATTTAAACATACTAAAAAGCTCTTTGTGTCAAGTAAATCTTGGTGCACAAGCAGCACAGGCATCATAAAGGATGAAGGATATTGTCATGCATCCTTTGAGCATGAAGTGGTCCACGTTCCTGTAGAAGAATATTATATGATGAAATTCTTCAGTTAAATGACTGATGAAAATTCTGTTTCCTTTTTTTCCTTAGAAATGTGTTATCTGATTCATTGATTCTTGAATTTGGGAAAATTCATCTCGGGTAATAACATTCGATGACTGAGATTTTATATGGTCATTGCCATCAGTTTTAGAATCTAGAGGTGTTATCTCTTTGTTTTCTGATTTGTCTTATAATTAATTATAAAATGTCTTCTGTCATTTTCTTCTCTTGACCATCTTGGGTGGAAGATGAAAATTTCTTGATTCTCCACTGGAGTCAGTGCAATCTAAAATCAGTCTGCAGTGATGTCTCCAGTCTTTCATCCGTTCTTGGAAGATGGTGCAGTACTTTGGGCAAGACAAGAAGATAACTGAAAGATGATAATTTATTTCACTATTGCGTCACTCTTTTAGGTCATTAACTCTGTATTGTTTTTCTATTTCTACCGTAAAAAATTACCAGAGTTGCTTAAAACAACAGACATTTATTTTCTTAAAAGTTGTGAAGGTCAGAAGTCTGACTGGTCTCATAGGGTTAGAATCAAGGTGTGTGGAGGACTGGATTCCTTCTCTGGAGGCTCTAGGTGGGGATAATTTTCCCTGCCTTTTCTAGCTTCTAGAGCCTGCCTAAATTTCTTGGCTGGTGGTCTCCTTCCTCCATCTTCAAAGCCAGCAGTCATACATCTCTCACTGTTCTTTGGAAGTCACATCTCCCTCTGATCAGTCTTGAAAGGTTCTTCACTTAAGTATTCATGTGATTAGAATTGGGCTCATGCCCATCTGGATAGTCTGGCGTAATTTCCCCAATTCAAAGTTCTTACCCTTACATGTACAAAGTCCTTTTTGCCATATAAGGTAACATTCACAGGTTGTAGGGATTAGGGTGTGAGCATCATTGGAGGTTCATTATTCTGCCTATCGTATCATCATTCTATTTTTTTAATGATTTTTGGTTGTTTTAGCATAGTTGGGAATAATTGATGAACAATGATGAGTAATGATGAAGTAATTCGAGGATGATGTAATAACAAAATATAGGAAAAATTAGATCCATAAGATCACATAATGTATTTTAAATTTGTGAAAAGGTCCATTGGATGTTTGGTGATTAATGACCAGATAGAATGCATTTTATTCTATTAAAAATAAATTTTATTTTTATGCTTTGGATGAGCTCTAAGAAAGAATAAAAGTCCCAAAGTACCAATTTTTACAAATAGCTAGAATTACTCAAAAAAAGCTCAAACACTGAAATTGGGTCCAGTGGACCATGAGGTATTTTAAGAGTTAAATACATCTTCCCCACCCCTGGGCTACAAAGATAATTCTACAGATTCTTCTGTTAATTTTATAGTTTTACTGTCATATTTGCACTTTAGGCCCTATCTTTTATATAGTATTGATAGGGACCCAGTTTTATTTTTCACCATCTAGTGAACCAGTTTTCTCCACAAGACTTCTTAAATCATCCGTATTTTTCCATTGATTGGTGATGCCACCATTATCGTGTATGTTAAGTTGCCATGTCTTTAGGTGGATCTGTCTGAGGTTTCTCTTACATTCTAGTGGTCTGTGTTCCTGTCCCAGTATCACATTAAAAAAAAATACTGTTGTATTTTTGTATGTTTTTTTTTATATGGTAAAGCAAGTCTCTTCTTTAATCTTCTTTTTGAAGGTTGAGTTAGTTATTTATGGATCTTTATTCCCTCATAAAAAATTTGAGTATCTCTTCACTTGCTTGTTGACATTTGGGAATTTTTATATAATGGTTTATTTGTATTTTTATCCTTAAAAGATTCAAGTAGAATTCTTATTTTGAATACATTGAATTTATAGATTAATTGAGGGAGGAAAGAGAAAGAGTAAAGAGAAAGAGGGAGAGAGAGAATCCTAAGAGGGCTCTGCACTGTCAGCGTGGAGCCCATTGGGGGCCTCAAACTTAGGAATTGTGAGATCATGACCTGAGCTGAAGTTGGATTGATTAACCAACTGAGCCACCCAGGTGACCTTGGAGGTTTTTGAGTTTTATAGCTTGGTCTTGTACGTAGCAGTCTTGTTGTTGTTGTTGTTGTTGTTTTGTTTTTTTGTTTTTTTTTTTTTTTGGTTGTAACAGTTTGTTGATTCTCTAACAAATAATATTCTTTCAAAAATCATTTTATTTCTTACACCTCATATATGTATTTTTTTCTTTTTATTGGTCAGGGCCTTCAGAAATGGAAATCCTCTATATTGTTTTGAGTGGTATTTATACCACATAAGCAGCTGTCAAATCTGAAAGGAAGGAAAAGCTTTATTTGTAATTTTCAAAATATTGTAAGCAACCCAAATGTTCCTCATCTAAGAAATGGATTAAAAAGTGTGATATATATATTTGTACAATGGAATACTATTTAGCAGTTGATGACGACCTGCAACAACATGGATGAATCTCAAATGGATGCATTATGCTGACTTTTAAAAGAAGCCAGATTCAAAAGGCTACATATTATAATGCTTATTCTACTTTCTTTTTTTTTTTTTTTTTTAAGTAAGCTCTATCCCCAATGTGGGGCTCACACTCACAATCCCAAGATGAAGAGTCACATGCTCCAACTACTGAGCTAGCCAGGTGCCCCACCTTTATTTCCTTTTTAACACAAGCGTTATTAATGTGGGATGTTTTAAGCTATTCTTTTGTTGCGGATTTCTAATTTATTGCATTACATTTTGAAAATACAGTTTTTATGACATTAATTCTTGAAGTGCACCCTATTTTATAAACACTTCATATCTAATAACTCTTAATTTTATTTGTTCAGATCTTAGATATTTCCTTGTATTGTCAGCTTGACCTTTTCCCTGAGTGGTGTATTAAAATCATTAGCTGTATAAGGAATATAGTCAGTGGTATTGTAATAGCATTGTATGGTGACAGATGGCAGCTACACTTGTGGTGACCATAGCATAACATATAGAGTTGTCCAGTCCTATGTTGTACACCTGAAACTGATGTAACATTGTGTGTCAACTGCACTTCAATAAAAAAAAAAGATCATTAGCTGTGATTATTGATTTATGTATTTCAGCTTGCAGTTTATCAACATTTGCTTAATATTTTGAGGCTATATTTTTACATGCATACATCTTATTCTGTTCTTTTTATAACTAATTATTTTTTCCTTAATTGTTTTTTTCAAATCTTACTATTTTCGGCCTTCTTTTGGTTCATTTTTGTCTTAGATATATGGGTATATGTTTTTCTATTTTATTTTTACTCATTTTAATTGTATTTCTTTTAGACCACATGTCTTTTTTTTTTTTTTTTTTAAATGTTTGTTTAGTTTTGATAGCAGGGGAGGGGAAGAGAGAGAGGGAGACACAGAATCTGAAACAGGCTCCAGGCTCTGAGCTGTCAGCACACAGTCCAATGCGGGGCTTGAACTTATGATCCGTGAGATCATGACTTGAGCTGAAGTCAGACACTTAACCATCCAGGCACCCCAACTGCATGTCTTTTTTGATAGAATATTAGTGTTTTTACCTGTTAAATGGTGGGTTTAGTCCATTATATTTATTGTAACTATTGTTATTTTCTGACTTGGCTCTGCTGTCTATTGTCCAGTGTCTTCTAATTATACTTTACTTTTATTTCCTTCTATCCCTTGCTTTCCATTGGACAGATGGAGTTTTTCCTGATGTTTCGAGATTACATGTTCTATTTTTAGTATTATGATGATACTGTATACTCATGTGTATATTTATACTAATTATATTGTTTATATTAATTATATTTATACTCAAACTGATATTTGTGTATTCCTGCAGGATTTCCCACCCAGCCCCTATTTTTTAAATAACTTTTCACTTTGAAAAAATATTATGCCTATAGAAAATTGAAAATACCGTACAAAGAATACTTGCATATTCTTTATCCAGATTTAAGAGATGTAATCATTTTTGTGAAATTTTGCTCGTGTGTACACAAGCCCCTACCATCTTTCTCTAATATCACTGTGGTCTCTTCAGTTGAATGTGAACGGACTTTTCTCTCAGGGAGCTGTGCTTCATTTCGGTGGGGAATGGTACTTAGGAACCAAGCTAGGTATGCTTGTTGTTATGTGGTAGTCTTTTGGAAGAATGTCAGCTAATGTAGAAGGAATGTGGAATCAGGAAGTCAACATTCAGTATTCCCTAGCGTAATTATTATTTAAGGCAAGGATTATCAGTGGATGTTAAAATCATTTAGTGAAATGTTTCAGAGACTAGTGTATTTTCAGGGTCTCAAATTTCACCCTATAGATGAGTTATTTATTACAGAAGAGAAAATGGGTATTTAAAATGGAGAGATTTGTTAGTCACCACCATAATCAAGGTCAAATTTTTTATTGGTAGTGACACAGACAGTCTGACGTTAATTAGGTGCACTCTGAGGAGATGCAACAAGAGGAAGCCCTATAGTTTTCATAGTGGAATTTTCTTTCTCCATAGTGGAAAAATTTTATTTGAATTTAGTCATGATAAAATACTCCTGCAACATCCTGCTGGACAACTGGCCTGGACTCTTCAAAGTATTCAGTTCCATGAAGAATGAAGAGATGTGGAGGAACTGTTCTGTCTAGATTGATTGAAGTGAAAGAGACAGCCAGATGCAGTCTGTGAATCTGTGAATCCCAATTGGCTCCTGAATTGGGAGAAGAATAGTTATAAAGAATGTTTTTTGAGACAGCTCAGGAAATTTGAGTATGGGTTCTGTGTTGGATGATGAATTAATGTTGGCTTACTGTTCTTTGTGGGTAGCCTTCCATTTTTAAAATACCCATTTAAATTTAAAAACAAATATAGATGAAGCTACAGAATGTAAAATACTGTTGATCAATGACTGTTAACAATGATTTTATACAAATTGCTGGTGATAATGTGCCTGTGAAATGCAGTATTGTTGGGTAGGCAATTTTAATAATGGTAAACCAGGAGTTGATAATGTGGAAGTAAAAGCACAAGGATCACAATTCTGATAGTGATGGTGCTCTGGGAGAGGAGGAATGGGAGAAAGGTAAGAAAGTTGTTTAAGAGTATGGAGTAATCATAAATTTGTCTATATTGAGGTATGTTTGCTTAAAAGTAGGAAAGTAATAAGTATAGGCAACAGAGATACTGTAAATAGAACTTTTAAATTACTGTGACAGGGTGTAGAAGGTGGAATAAAAAGAAATAATCCAATAAAAGTGAGGGAGAGAGAAAAAAGAAACAACAAATTCTATTTTAAGCTATTACATAATGTGGAAAGCATAAAGCCAAGTATATATTATCACAACAAATGAGACTCCATCTATAGACTGTTGACAAGAAGCATTTCCCAAAAATGACAAAGATTGGAAATAACTGAAAAGAAGATATTTCAGATAATCGTGGAGAACAATTAAATATAAATTTGAGATCAGTTTCTCCCCAACTCGGAGCCTTCCAGAGACTTCCCATCACATTTAAAATAAAATTAAGGGGCGCCTGGGTGGCGCAGTCGGTTAAGCGTCCGACTTCAGCCAGGTCACGATCTCGCGGTCCGTGAGTTCGAGCCCTGCGTCGGGCTCTGAGCTGATGGCTCAGAGCCTGGAGCCTGTTTCCGATTCTGTGTCTCCCTCTCTCTCTCTGCCCCTCCCCCGTTCATGCTCTGTCTCTCTCTGTCCCAAAAATAAATAAACGTTGAAAAAAAAAAATTTAAAATAAAATTAAATGTCTTCATCACACTGTAATAAGACCTTCTGATCTAACTTTAGACTAAATACCTTATTCAACTAACAGCCATTCTACTATGCCCACATTGTTGTATTTGCCACTTGTCTCAAACATACTTCTCCCATCCGTCGTTCAGATGTTTGCTCAGGTGTCACCTCTTCAAAGAGGCTTTCTCTGTCTGCTCTATGTAAGAAGATAGCTATATCACTCTCCCCCTTTCTCCACCTAATTTCTAATTTTCTATTTCCTTACATACTACTAGATATTTGTTTATTGTTTGTTTCTTTTCTTGTACAGTGTTAAACTCCATAAGCCTTGGAGTTAAGTCTTTTTTTTTTTTTCATTGTTATATTTCTAGCATCAGCAATAGTACTAAGCCTATTCTTCAGGAACAAAAGCCTGAATGGTACAAAGATAGATACTCTTTAAGGACTAATAATCCATAAGGAAGATATGACAATTATAAACTTTCGCATGTCATACAGTTCTAAAAATACATGGTGAATCTATTAAAGTGTAATTATAGTGAAGGATTTTAATTCTTTTAAATTTTAAATTCTTTGAAATTTTGACTGTTCAGTTATATATATGTACATATATATGTATAGATGTGTATATGTATATATATATATATATGTATATATATATACGTGCGTGTGTGTGTGTATATACACATATATATATAACAGTAGGCTATACAGGATTTGCAGTTTGCACAATATAATCTATATGCTTGATTTGATAGATAATGAACACACATACAATAGTCCTCTTTATTTGAGGATTTTGTAATTGCAAATTCACCTACTTGCTAAAATTTATTTGTAACCTCAAAATCAAAACTCAGATTGCTTTTGCCAATCATTCAAGGACCTGTGCATGTGCAGTGTTGGAAAATTTGAGCTGCCTGAGGCTGAACAAAACAACACTCCGTGTTTCAGTTCTCATACTTTAAACAAGTGTTCTTTTCACAGTTTACTCAGTGCCATGTTTTCACTTTTTTGTGTTTTTTATTGGTAATTTTGCTGTTTAAAATGGCCCCCAGGGGTAGTATTGCTGAGTTGCTATCTAGTGTTCTAAGCACAAGAAGGCTGTGATATGCCCTAGGGACAAAATACATGTGTTATTATGTAAGCTTTGTTCAAGCATGAGTTATAGTACTGTTAGCTGTGAATTCAGTGTGAATGAATCAACAATATATATTAAATAAGGCATCTTAAAACAGAAACACACTTTTATACAAAACAAGATTATGTATTAATTAACAAAAAATGTGATGAGAAGCTTGCAGGACCCTAACTGTGTATTTCCCCAAGTGGCGATGATTCAGCATTCACTTAATTCAGTGTTCACAGCTAATACAAAAATTGACTGTAGAGAGAGAGAACTTTTATTCCATCATGTTCTACTTCTTTTATCTTAGCCCAAGCCTGCTTCACCTGCTTATTTTACTTGTCCCAGATCCTTATGGCATGAGTTTGTGACTCTGTTGTAGGGTTACAAATAGAAGGTAAAGGTAAACGTTATGGACTGATGTAAAAGTTATTGTGTGGCTGTCATGTCAGGAAAAGGAGCTAAATATAAAGATTTATTTTCTTATATAGTGAGGAGTCACACATGGTTTAAAGAACTTAAAAATTGTGTATATTTAAGGGTAAGGTAACCATTTGAAAAATGTAAAATAAAAAATGCGAATATATCAGGAAGAAGGGGAAGCTGTGGTGCCAGTGAACTAAATTCTTCATCATTCATGGCAGAGTCAATAAAGGACTTATTGAAATAGAGGTACATACAGTAGAATACTCTGCCCCTGTTTGAAAGAAAGAAATTAGCAAAAGAAAAAAGGAATGAAGAATTTATTATATGTTGATTAGGAATTTCCCAGTCTCTATTAAGAGAAAAGAAAGAAGTGCAGGATAGTCTGCATAATGTTATTTTTTGTATGAGAAAGAAGGAACCAAGTTTGTATGTTTGATTTGTTAGTGTAGACAGATAACCTCTAGAAAGATAATAAGAAAGTAAACTAGCCTGTTTGTATTGCTTATTCAAAAATTACATTAAAAATAGTTTTTAAAAAAATGGTTGCCTCAATATTGGGACTAGCATGGGAGGGAGAAATTTATGTTTCAGTAATGAAATTTTTTTCCATGTGCCTGTGTTGTTTTTATATTTTAAAAAATACCTCATGAGTGTTTGCCCCACCAAATCTGCTTTGAAGGCTTTGAAAGTCTGAGTGTGTGCTTGCCATGTGTGTATAACTATGTATCTGAGTATATAAGTGATTATATACTAGGTTTTACCAAGCTTTCTTCCTCCTTCTGTGTTCCTTTCTCCTCAATAATTTGAAACTTTTATAAAATCTTTTTGTATTGAGATATAATTCACATACCATAATATTGGCCCATTTTAAAGTGTACATTTCAGGGGATTTCAGTATATCACAATTATGTGGCTATCACCACTCTCTAATTCGAGAATATTTTTATCACCCAAAAAAGAAACCCCCTACACGTTAGCGGCAGTTCCCCATTCTGCTCTCCTACCCTACACTTTAGCCCCTGGCAACCATTAGTCTTACTGGTCTCTATGGGTTTGCCTCTTCTGAACATTTCATACAAATGGATTCATACAAATACAGCATTTTGTGTCTACTTTCTGTCTCTATGGACTTGCCTATTCTGAATATTTCTATAAAGGGAAATATACAATATGTACCATTTTCTGTGTGTTTTTTTTTCACCTAGCATAATGTTTTCACAGTTCATGCATATTATAGCATATATTAGTACTTAATTCCTTTTTATGACTAAATATTCCATTGCATTGATGTATTAAGTTTTGTTTATCCATTCATCAGTTGTTGGATATTTGACTTGTTTCTATTTTTTGATGTGAATAATCTTTGAATTAACACTGGTACAACTGCTTTGAAAACTCTGGTACAGGTTTTCTTCAGTTTTCTTAGGTGTATATCAAGGAGTGGAATTAAGTCACTGTGATAGTAGCATGGGAAAAGAAAAATAGACTAATGGAACAGAATGGAGTCCAGCAACAGATCCATTTATATATAGTAACTAGATATATGATAAAGGTAGTTCCACAGTGCAGTGGGGAAAGGGATAATTTTTTTTTTTTTTTTTTTTTTTTAATTTTTTTTTTCAACGTTTATTTATTTTTGGGACAGAGAGAGACAGAGCATGAATGGGGGAGGGGCAGAGAGAGAGGGAGACACAGAATCGGAAACAGGCTCCAGGCTCTGAGCCATCAGCCCAGAGCCCGAAGCGGGGCTCGAACTCACGGACCGCGAGATCGTGACCTGGCTGAAGTTGGACGCTTAACCGACTGCGCCACCCAGGCGCCCCATGGGATAGTCTTTTATAATAGATGATGGATCAGTTGAATATACATATGGAGAAAAATGATTCTTGACCCTCAACTCTTACCATCATACAAAAATCAGTAATAGGTGACTTGAAAATCTAAATATGAAAGGTAAAACAATAAATATTTAATAAGAATGACAGATTTCATAAGTGTACCACAAAAGGCACTAACCATAAAGTGAAAAGATTTAATAAATGTAACTATGTTCAAATGACACCAGTAAGATGAGTGAAGAGGCAAGTCATAGAAGATTCATACTGAGAATTATGTGAAGAATTCCTACAAACCAAGAAGAGAAAGACATGTAATCCATGGTCAGAGTTGCCAAAGCCAAATTGTTCTACCCGACCTGTAATGAAAAGTAGTAGAACTATGTACTGTTCTTCCAACCCTATATTCATTCTTCACAGAAGTGATCCTTATCTTACAGCTTTTTATCGCAGGTTTTGTTTTATTTGTATTTCTAAGTAAGGTTATATAATAAATATAGGTTCTTTGTTCTTGGTTCTTTGTCTTTTTCAGTTTTAGGTATTTAATACTTTCCTTTTGTGTGTGTGTGTGTGTGTGTGTGTGTGTGTGTGTGTGTGTGTTCACCTATTTTGAGGGAGGGAGAGCAGGCATGAGTCGGGGGAGGGGCAGAGAGAATCCCACGCAGGCTCTGCCCTGACAGCACAGAACCCAGTGCGGAGCCCCATCTCACAAACGGTGAGATCATGACCTGAGTGGAAATCAAGAGTTGGACGCTTTAACAGACTGAACCACCCAGGCATGCCTATTGACTTCGTATCATAGAAGATGAGGCATTAACTCTTTTAAATGACCCAACCCTCTACCTCTATAAAAATATTCACATTTCCCTGACTCCATCCTAACTTAGATAGACAGTACTGCAATTTTGGGATTGATTGTTATTTCATTATTTACAGTATGACTGTGTAAATTTTATTCACAGCTGTGAAGGCTCCATGATTACATTTCTTCTTTTATACAATTTTCTGTTTTCACCGGAGTTAATAGTTGATTTATATCTTTAGTTTTTTAGTATTTAGTGGAAGCATCCAAATACTCTCCAGCAGAGGTGTGCAGATCTCTCATTATTTTCACATACAAGTTTTTGTTATTATTTTTTTATTTAGACATCCTCCCTGAAATTTTGTAGCTCTTTTGTTGAGATAGTTGCTCTCTCTTCCTGCTGGATGCCTGTCATCCTGGAATCTACCTTCTTGACCATCGTGGGAATTCCATTTGTGTCTGTCCTGTGAGCTCTGCTTTCTGTATGCAATCTCTTCATCTTTCTTGGTTTACTCCTTTGCTTTGGTGGAACAGATTCTCTAGTTATTTCCTGAGGAAAGGTAAATGAGTAGGCAGATTTTTGAAACCTTGCATATTCTCTTCTTCCCTTTGGTTGTTTGCACGTAGAATTCTAGGTTGGAAATCATTTTATTAGAATTTTGAAGGTATTGTTCCATTGCCTTCTAGCTTCCAGTGTTACTGCTGAGCATTCCAATGCCATTCTGATTCCTGATCCTTTGTAAGTAACCTGTTTATTTCCCCCTAAACGCTTTTAGGATCTTGTCTTTAATCCCTGGCATTTAACATATTTTATTACAATATGTTTTGGTGTGGCTCTTCCTTGAGCCAGGTGCTTGGTCAAAAGTATGTCCTTCAATGCAGAAATTCGTGTTTTCCAGTTCTAGAAAAATTTCTTGAATTATTTCTTTGATAACTTCAGCTCCTTGATTTTCTTGTCCTTTTTTCTGGAACTCACATCATTTGAACCGGGACCTCTTGGATAGATTCTCTAGTTTTCTTTTTTCTTTGAATTTTTTTGGTCTTTTTCTGGGAGGATTGCTTCAGCTTTGTCTTTGAATCCATCCATTTTTTTCTTTCATTTTTAGCTATAGTATTTTCTTTTGCCAGGAGGGTTTTGTTTTTTTTTTTTTTTCATTTTTAGTTTGCTATCCTAGGATATTTAATAGTGGTATTATTTTTGTGTGAAGTTTATTTCTTTATTTCTTACCAGTTTCTTTATATTTTTTGTTTGTATCTCTTCACATATCTGGTGATACTGGGCTTTGTTCATGTACATGCTTTAGACACTGAAGCACATTTTATTTTTTAATGTTTATTTATTTTTGAGAGAGAGACAGAGCATGAATAGGGGAGGGGCAGAGAGAGGCAGGAGACATAGAATCAGAAGCAGGCTCCAGGCTCTGAACTGTCAGCACAGAGCCCCACATGCGGCTGGAACTCATGAACTGCAAGATCATGACCTGAGTCAAAGTTGGATGCTTAACTGACTAAGCCACCCAGGCGCCCGGGCAGTGAAACACTTTCGGGCTTTGTATGAGTAGGGAGGGTTTATTGACCGATAGGTTTTGTAGCAGGATGACATGATTGGGTCATTTTTCTGAGAGATTTTTAATTCTTCATATCTATAGGTCTTATATCTTGAGATGCTGTTTTTTTAGAGAGAAAGTCTATAGTCTTCTGTCTGTGGAGTATAAGTTTGGTTGCTAACTTTATAGAATTGAGCATGGAAAGAGGGCTAAGGGTCTCTTCAGTTAGTGTGTAGACTTGCTTTTAATACCTTCTAATTCCTCAGGTGTGCCGGATGTGCCTAAATCCATAGTTCTGGCTCATCATTTCCAGAGATTAAATCTGGCTTGCAGTATTTATGATGACGAGATAGTAGTCAGTCATACCCTTTTTTTGTCCTTATGTATACAATATGTTAGCTTTCTCTGGCTGCTTTCAACATTTTTTTCTTTCTCTTTATATATATATTTTAGGATTTTATTTTTAAGTAATCTCTGCATCTTAATGTGGGGCTCAAACTCACAACCCTGAAATCAAGAGTGGCACACTGCACCAACTGAGCCAGCCAGTGCCCCAAGATTTTTTTCTTTTTAAAAATTTTTAGTGGATTAATTTTTTATTGAGGTGTAATTGACATATCACATTATGTTAGTTTCATGCATACAACATACTTGTATATATATTATATATATATATAATATATATCATATTTGTATGTATCACAAAATGATCATCACGGTAAATCTAGTGAAAATATCACCACACAGTTACAATTCTTTTTTGGTGATGAGAACTTTTTAGAATTAATCTCTTAGCATTTTTCAAATATGGAATACAGTATTATTAACTATAGTCCCCATACTGTTCATCCCAGCACTTATTTGTTTTATAACTGGAAATTTGTATCTTTTGACTTGTTTATCCATTTCACCCACCCCCATCCCCTGCCTCTGGGAACCACTAATCTATTCTCTGTGTCTGTGTGCTTGGGTTTTAGGGGGTTTTGTTTATTTTTTAAAATTCCACATATAAGTGAGATCATAAACTTTGGTCTGCCTTTGACTTATTTCACTTAGCATATGCCCTGAAGGGTCCATCCATGTTGTTGTGAATGGCAAGATTTCTTTCCTTTTTTTTAATGGCTGAGTATATTCCCTTGTATATATATACACCACATTTTCTTTATCCAGTCTTCCATTGATGGACACTTTGGTTGCTTCCATGTCTTGGCTATTGTAAATAATGCTGTACTGAGCATGGGGTGCAGATAATTCTTTTTTTTTTTTTAACTAAAGTTTTTATTCAAATTCCAGTTAGCATACAGTCTAATATTAGTTTTAGGTGTACAATTTGGTGATTTAACACTTCCATACAACACCAAGTGCTCATCACAAGCACACTTTTTTTTTTTTTTTAATTTAAATCCAAGTTAGTTAATATGGTTTCAATAATAATGACTTCAGGAATAGAATTTAGTGATTGATCACTATGTGTCACATCCAGTGCTAATCCCAACAAGTGTCCTCCTTAATGCCCCTTGCCCATTCCTCCACCCAACACCCCTCCAGCAACCCTCAGTTTATTCTGTGTAATTTAAGAGTCTCTTATGGTTTATCTCCCTATTTTACATTTTTTGCTTCCCTTCCCTTATGTTCATCTGTTTTGTATCTTAAATTCCATATATGAGTGAAGTCATATATTTGTCTTTCTTTGACAAATAACACATTAGCATAATACACTTTAATTCCATTCTTGCAAATGGCAAGAATTGGTCACTGAGTAATATTCCATTGTATATATGTCACATTTTCTTTATCCATTCATCATTCGATGGACATTTGGGCTCTTTCCATACTTTGGCTGTTGTCAGAATTACTGCTATAAACGTTGGGGTGCATGTGCCCCTTCAAAACAGCACACCTGTATCCTTTGGTAAATACCTAGTAGTGCAATTGCTGGGTTGTAAAATAACTCTATTTTTAATTTTTTGAGGAACCTCCATACTGTTTTTCCAGAGTGGCTGCATCGGTTTGCAGTCCCACCAGCAGTGCAAAAGGGTTCCTCTTTCTCTGCATCCTTGCCAACATCTGTTGTTGCCAGAGTTGTTAATGTTAGCCATCCTGACAGGTGTGAGGTGGTATCTCATTGTAGTTTTGTTTGGTGTTTCCCTGATGATAAGTGATGTTGAGCATCTTTTCATGTGTCTGTTAGCCATCTGGATGTCTTCTTTGGAAAAGTGTCTATTCATGTCTTTTGCCCATTTCTTCACTGGATTATTTGTTTTCTTTGGGTGTTGAATTTGATAAGTTCTTTATAGATTTGGATACTAACCCTTTATCTTACATGTCATTTACAAATACCTTCTCTCAGTCTGTTGGTTGCTTTTCAGTTTTGCTGATCAGATAACTTTTTGCATTAGTGTTTGATTTTCATTGGATGAATACCCAGAAGTGGAATTGCTGGATCGTATGGTAATTATATATATATATATATATATATATAATATATATATATATATATATTTAAGTTTATTTATTTATTTTGAGAGAGAGAGAGTGAGTGGGCAGATGCGAGAACAGGGGAGGGGCAGAGAGAGAAGAGGAGAGAGAGAATCCCAAGCATGCCCTGTGTTGTCAGTGTAGAGCCCAACATAGGGCTCAATCCCATGAACTGTAAGATCATGATCTGAGCCAAAATCAAGAGCTGGGAGCTTAACTGACTGAGCCATCCAGGTGCCCCTGGTAATTGTATTTTTTAATATTTTTGAGAAACCTCCATACTTGTCTCTTTTTTTTCCTTAAGTTTATTTAAGTAATCTCTGTACCCAGTGTAGCGTTCGAACTCTTAACCCTGAGATCTTGAGCTGCATGCTCCACTGACTGAGTCATCCAGTTACCTTACTCCATACTATTTTCCATAGTGGCTGTACTAGTTTATGTTCCTCTCCTCTTTCATTCTTGATTTTATTTATTTGGGTCCTTTCCTTTTTCTTTTTGATCAAACTGGCCAGTGGTTTATCAATTTTGTTAATTCTTTCAAAGAACCAGCTTCTGGTTTCATTGATCTGTTCTACTGGGGTTTTTTGGTTTCGATAGCATTAATTTCTACTCTGATCTTTATTATTTCCTGTCTTCTGCTGGTTTTGAGTTTTATTTGCTGTTCTTTTTACAGCTCTTTAAGGCATAAGGTTAGGTTGTGTACCTGAGATCTTTCTTCCTTCTTTAGGAAGGCCTGGATTGCTATATATTTCCCTCTTATGACCGCCTTGGCTGCGTCCCAGAGGTTTTGGGTTGTGGTGTTATCATTTTCATTGGCATCCATGAACTTTTTAATTTCCTCTTTAACTTCTTGATTAGCCCATTCATGCTTTTTTTTTTTTTAATGTTTTTTTAAATTTATTTTTGAGACAGAGCATGAGCAGGGGAGGGGCAGAGAGAGGGGGAGACACAGAATCTGAAGCAGGCTCCAGGCTCCGAGCTGTCAGCACAGAGCCCGACGCGGGGCTCGAACTCACGGAGTGTGAGATCATGACCTGAGCGGAAGTTGGACGCTCAATGACTGAGCCACCCAGGCGCCCCGCCCATTCATTCTTTAGTAGGATGTTCTTTAGTCTCCAAGTATTTGTTACCTTTCCAAATTTTTTCTTGTGGTTGATTTTGAATTTCATAGTGTTGTGGTCTGAAAATATGCACAGTATGATCTCGATCTTTCTGTACTTGTTGAGAGATGATTTGTGTCCCAGTATGTGGTCTGTTGTGGAGAACATTCCATGTGCACTGGAGAAGAATGTATATTCTGCTGCTTTAGGATGAAATGTTCTGAATTGTACTAGTTTATGTTCCTACCAACAGTGGCCAAGGGTTCCCTTTTCTCCACATCTTTGCCAACATGTTATTTCTTGTCTTTTTGGTAATAGCCATCCTAATAGGTGTGAGGTGATATCTTACTGTGGTAAGATTTTTTTCTTTAGTTTTGGTTTTCAGGAGTTTGACTATAATGTACATAGTTATGGTTTTCTTTGTATTTCTGTTTGGAGAAATCAGTGAGCTGCTTCAATCTGTACATTTATGTCTTTAACCAAATTTTGGAATTTTCTGGCTGTTCTTCACATATTTTTTCTGCCCCTTTTCTTCTCCTATGACTCCAAGTAAATTTTTGTTAGACTGCTTCAGTGTCCAAGAGCCAACTCTTTATATTTTTCTCTCTCTATAGTTTGAGTAATTTTTTTATCTTTTCAGTACTTTCTCCATTTTGCTATTAAGCCCATTCATGGAATTTTTTATTTTAGAGAGTGAATTTTTCAGTTATGGAATTTCCATTTGGTTCTTTTTTATATTTCTCTGCTTAAAGTTCTAATTTGTTCATTTATAACAAGCATATTTTCCTTTGTCATCTTGAGCATACTTACAGTAGCTGCTTTGAGATTGTTGCTAATTTTAGTATCTGGGTTACTTGTGGTTGGTCTCTATTGATTGTCTTTTCTCTTGAGTATGTACCACATTTTCTTGTTTCTTTATATGTTTAAGAATTTTGTATTATATCCTTCACAGTATAAATGATACATTATAGTGACTGTGGGATTTGGTGTCTTCTTCTGGAGAAAGTTGATTTTTTGGTCATTATTTGTGTTAACAAGCAATTACTTTGGCTGGACTAAACTCCAGGCTGTCTCTCCCCACAGGAGACAGTGGCTGACTATTCTGTTTAGTTGTAGCCTTATTTGGACTGCTTAGAGTCTGTTTCACCCATGTATATATTAGTGACCAGCCATAGACATGGGTAGAAGTTAATATGTAGAATATGGGATTCTGTTTTGTGGTTATTTCTCCTCCAGCGTATGCCCTCTCACTTTCCAGCTGTTGCAGTAGCTCCAACCTCTGGTTTTTCAGGCCGGTAAGACTGCATATTTTGATCCACGTTCCAGCTCTTCTGTGCTGTTCAGACTAGGACCTTTCTTCAGGTGAAAGCTGTAGAAATAGGAAACCCACCCAGTTCTATTCCTTTCTTCCAGATATTATATCCTATCCAGATTCTGCCTACTTTTGGTTCCTCAGATACCTTCAGGTAGTTGTTTTTTATTTTTTTTCCAGAATATATAGTTATCTGCGGGAATGTTGGTATGATGAGATACTCTATTACTTGTTACAGAATCTCCATTATATTTTTTTGTTGTTTGTTGTAAAAGTTAAAAACACCTTATGAATTTATATTTATACTTCCAATTCAAATCGGAACTTACAAGGTTTTTACTTAACATCTCTATTTTCTTTCTTCTGTACTAAAAGTTGTGGTTCTCAAGGACATAAAGCAGATGATAAAATTAGAAGGTCACATAGCTATTCACTCCTTTCCATATCTTACACATAGCAGTCTTAAAATAATAGTTGTATTATCATCGTGACCAAAGAGATTACCAAAAACCGTTACCATTTTTGCTTGTGCTTTCCATACTCTTCCATCTCCTATTTTAAAACAGTATTTTATTATTAACAACTTGACATGCTTTAGCCATTATATTTTATGCTCTCTTCCTTGTACTTCTCATTTAATCTTTATCAACAAGTAAATAATGTTGCTTGCCATTAGTTTTTAGGTTGAAATTCTGTTCATTTTGGTTATCTAATACTTGTTCTCTAGATTCTTTTGGAAGGCTCATGGGAGCAGTATTGATTCCCGACATTTTGATAACAGTTTATCAGTGCCTTCTATGTGTTAAAAATCAATTTAAGGGGCGCCTGGGTGGCGCAGTCGGTTAAGCGTCTGACTTCAGCCAGGTCACGATCTCGCGGTCCGTGAGTTCGAGCCCCGCGTCGGGCTCTGGGCTGATGGCTCAGAGCCTGGAGCCTGTTTCCGATTCTGTGTCTCCCTCTCTCTCTGCCCCTCCCCCATTCATGCTCTGTCTCTCTCTGTCCCAAAAATAAATAAACGTTGAAAAAAAAATCAATTTAAAAATTTAAGTTTATTTATTTTGAGAGAGAGAGAGAGAAAGAGCATGAGCAGGGGAGGGGCAGAGAGAGAGAGAAAATCCCAAGCAGGCTCCACCCTGCCAGCACAGAGCCCAATGACGGGCTCAAACTCATGAACTGTGAGATCATGACCTGAGCCAAAATCAGGAATCAGATGTTAATTCACTGAGCCACCCACGCATCCCCAAAATCCATTTTACTGAATATAAAACTCTTCATTTATATTTTCTTGAATATCTTAAGTATGTTACTCCATTTTCTTTTAGCATATAGTGTTTCCTTAGAAAAATTTGTTATTGGCTTTCTGGGTTGGTATTCTTAGGTGTACAGTGTGCTTTTCTGTTGGTAGTTTCCTTTTTTTTTTTTTTTAATTTTCAAGGAGATTTTCTTGAATTATACTTTTTACTATTTGTTTTCTTCTGGTATTATTCTTTAAAGACTTATTTTACCTGAATGTTGAATTTTTATTGCTTCATTAGTTGTTGCCTTCTCAGTCCTTTTTATCCCTTCATTTGAATTTCAGAAATGTTTCTCCTTTTTACCTTCTAGTTCTCTTGAAGCATTACATGTATGTATTTTCTCTTACATTCATTCAGGCTTAATCTTCATTTCTGAAACTTTTTTTTCTTATTTCTGATATTTTCCTGAGTTCTGTTAATCTTAAATCTCAGATTTTTGAAACCAGCTTTATGTTCTTTCATGTCTTGAGTCATTTTTGTAATGTTTTTTAGCTCATTTTGAAATAGTAGGTATAGTTTTCATACTCTTTTGTGGATATGTATTCCTGGTATGGTTTTATTATCAGGATGTTATCCCATGTTTCCTTTTTCTTTTTATTCTTTTTCTTATGATAACTTATTGACCTACATCATTTTCGGTTGTTTACGTTTTTGTGGTTTAGAATGGCTTTTCTTACAGAGCTCTCTCTGCTATTGTTTTTGGGCACTCTTCAAAAGTGTGGCATCTGCTTTCTGAAATTTCTAGACTTTGCTCCCTTCCTCACTTTTATCTGAATATTCTCTTTCCTTTATCTTCATTGTACCTTTTGTGCTCAATTTTGATTCTGCACCCAGTAGTTTATCCTCATTGTGATACCCTTATGAGGGATGTGTTAAGAGTTCGTAGCTAGAGGCTAGATTGCTCCAACTTCTTCACACTTCACCATGGTCCTCCCATACTTAATCTCTGTTGGAAAGGACAGAAACCCTTCCAATGACAGCCATTGTACTTAAATTGCTGTTTTCAGAGTCTCTTTTCTCAGATCTGTCATTGTTTCCTTTTGCTTCCTCTCCTATGATGCATTTCCTGTGGTTATTGGTGATTTGTCCCTGCCTTCTCTTTTGGGGGAATTCATGGAGATTCCTTGTCAGCCAGTTTTGTTGTAAATGTTGTCTGTGGGTTTTGGGTTTATATTTTTATCTGAGGATTTGGGGATATTCAAAAACTTGGTACAGCCTCCATTGTTTCTGAATCTAATTTATCACTTCTTAATGGCTGTTTATGGTGTTTAATAATCTTGCTCTAATTATACCTTCTTCCAAATAATGCTTGAATCTTAATCACTTTCACTGCTGGTTTGTGTTGAAAACAGCCTTTACATTGTCCAGCATAGTACTAGACATGTATGCAAGGACTCAAGAGTCATCAGTTTAGAAGTTAGCCTAAGAGTAATTGTAGGCCAACTTCCAACCTTTTAACAGTAGGATTAGCTCCTACTCTTAACAAATTGGAGAAAAACAGGGATATCAACTGGCCTGCCTGTACACATAGGTTATTCATGCATCATCTTTGATAAATATGCCATAGTCTGTCATCCTCTGATCTGAACACTCCTGGAAGACACTGATCTAAAGCTGATGGTCCAAAAAAGTCTACAAAATAATGAGCATCATAGAAACATATTGGAAACATAGCAAATGTCATCCTGTCACTGTTTAAAAATATTATAATGGAGGGGCGCCAGTGTGGCTCAGTTGGTTGAGCATCTGACTTCAGCTCAGGTCATGATCTTGCAGTTTGTGAATTCGAGCCCTGAGTTGGGCTCTGTGCTGACAACTCAAAGCCTGGAGCCTGTTTTGGATTCTGTGTCTCCCTCTGTGCCCCTTCCCTGCTCGCTCGCTCTCTCTGTCTCTCTCAAAAATAAACATTTAAAAAATTTTAAAAATACATTATAAAGGAGGGGTGCCTGCGTGGCTCAGTTGGTTAAACGTCCAGCTTTGGCTCAGGTCACGATCAGGTCATGGTTTGTGGGATCAAGGCTTGCATTGGTCTATGTGCTAACAGCATGGAGTCTGCTTGGGATTCTCTTTCCCTCTCTCCCTGCCCCTCCCCTACTCTCTCAAAATAAATAAACTTAAAAAAGTATTACTAAAGGAAATGTAGAAACTCTTGGTTGAAGCAATTAAAATGGTAAAGATGGGAAGAAGTTTTCTTAAAAGACTAAACCGAAACAAACAAAACCCCAGGGATTGCCTGGTTTGTTTTATATAAAAAAAGGCAAAGGGGTGTGGATGGTATATAATGGAATTTGATGAGACTGTGAAGGGAATTAAGGAGCACAAATAATACTTTTTTTTTTTTAAGGAAGCATCATTTTTTATATGTTGGGTACTAATTTTAGGGATCTTGTTATCCTAGTAATAGCCCAGTTCCTTTGTTTTTGAATTTGGTATTCTAAAAAGTCAGCTAAAACAAGTCAGTTCCTGAAATACAGATCTTTATTGACTTGATAAAACTTTCCAAGATATTTATAGTGTTAAGAAGTTGATACTTCTCATTTTTACTTCATTTAACTTCCTTGCTTAAAGGAATCCTACTTTATTTTCACTTATGAAGATAGTTTACCTTTTGTAGTATGTTTCATTTAAAATTATTCCTAATTTTTACCTTTTTAAAAATCTTTAACAGGCCTCAACAAATAATGAAAGTTCTAATCACAGTTTTGGAAGCTTGGGATCTTTAAGTGACAAAGAATCTGAGGTAAGTAACTTCATTTTAAATATGGTGCTGTTAAAGTAAAAGCTGGAATCACCTTTTTTCTTTTAATAGTTCCCCACCCCCCCATCTTTGTGCTAATAAGCATTAATGCTAAAGTTTCTGATGGGAGCATTTTTGTTCTGCCTTATGAAGCACAGTATTCAGACTGAAGACTATTTGGCATTAGTAAGAAAATATAGTTTCTTTGGTTATGTAGCTGAACTTATACATTAGTGTTATAAGTGTTCTTAATGGAAGACAGTTACTGGCCATTTATAATTCTAGTAGATGAAAGTGGTTTTTGAACTATGTACTACAGTTTTCCACTGTTTTTTGTTATACTCCCCTCTTAGTTTGGTTCTGAGTAAGGGTTTGTGTACTGAGATGTAGATACACATATTTTTTCTCTTTTGGAAATTTCTTGCGGAATTTCATGCTGTTGTTTTTCACTTTTCATATTTAAAACTACCTGGAAAATCCTCTCCCCTCCCATCCACTTACTGACCCCACTAAGAAAATACGTGGGATTTTATAAGTAGGCATTTGGATCCATGGTATAGTTAACAATGGGCATGATGTACTTAATAGCATCTTTTTTGACATATGTAGATAGGAAGTTCTTTGGGTTTTAGCATTCACTTGCTGATGCAACAACATCACTTTTTGTGGATACAACCTCTGTTCAGATTATAGCATTGTGTTACTTTTGAACGCATGCGTGTGTGTGTGTATGTGTGTATGTGTGTTTGTGTGTTTGTGTTTTCCTTTCAATGTTAACTTATTTCTCTTTGATCCATTTTAGTCTTTTTCCTACTTGGGCTAGTGTAGATATATCTCTTTGATAATATCAGTAGGTCATTAGCATTTAGTAACTCTTAGCCATTTGGTTTTGGTGTTCATGGAAAGAGAATGTCAAAGGTGGCATCTTTTAAAGTCCTGTGTTATTGAAAACATCTAGGACTCTCTAGGTAGACAGTTTTGTGCAGTTCTATGCAGGCACCCTGACACTCCAGAGGAGTGTGGCATAGGGTTTTCACTCATCAGGCTTTCCCTTCCACAGAGACAACTGGCAGGCAGCTGAAAGGACTGTGCAAGTGACGGGACTTTATCTGCAGTAGGTTCCCTTGAGGTAAGCGTTAGTAGCCCCTGTAGCACCAGATTATCGCAGTTTAGTTCTCAAATTAGCACATTTACATTAAGTCCTTACAAAGTGTAGGTTTAGATTTAGTCAGAGTGCAGCTTTTCAGAAGCTACATCAAGAATGTTTTCACTTTATATCTCCTGGACTTTGGAACATTTCTTGATATTTCCAGATTTTGGTCTATTTAGTAATTTCACATGTCTTTTCTTTCATAGGCTGTTACGTTATGAAGGGTAATAAAATAGTTTTAGATATTTCCCTTTTCTCTTCACCAAATCTGATATTTTTGAGAGATTTTTTTAATGGCAAAACTTAGTAATTAGATCACCTAAAGTAGTTATATGTTTCCATGTCCTTTATAGGTACCCATGCTCCCAATATAAGCCATAGATAGAGTATTTCAATTCTTTAAAAGAATGAGTCTATAAGAAAGTACCACTTCCCTTTAAAGAATTCTAAGAGTCGCTTTTGGCTGTATTTGTAGTTAAAATTTTTTCTTTTAAGACCATAGTGTAATTTATAGTGAAGTACAATTTGGCTAACCATTGCATATACTTAGCTTAATTTGTATAGAAATTTGACATTTCAGGAAGGAATAGAAAGTCTTAAAATTTTGGAGCTTTTGCTGTTCTGTGTTCTGTATCTGGAATTTTTAAAAATTAATCATTAAGTCAAGTGGCACAGTATTGGACAGGTCTACAGCTTACACTTTTTCCTTAAGATTTGAAGAAGGAATTTTTTTTGTCTTATCATTTAGGAAGCCACTTATCTGGAAAATGGTTTCCAGGTTTTATTTCTATATTAAGATACTTTAATTAATGCATTTCCTTGGGATGAAATTTTACACGCTTCAAAATACAGGTATTTGTAGGTCTTTAAATGAAGTTGTTGGGAGTAAACAATTGTAGGGTGGAGTACTGCTTTTTTTTTCCTGATACACCTCGTAGTAAAGTTTATGTAGTATTTCATTGTCTTCTGGTGTCATTTTATTTTTTTGGTAATCCATCCCTTGATCCATTACGTTTTCTTAAATAATAGTTTTTGTTTTTATGAACAATCAGTACTAGAAGTTTATTTGAAAAAAAAAATAGCAGTTCTCTGCCACCCACCTCTACCCTACCGCATCCTCAATTCTTCCTGTTACTTATTTCCACATTTTATTTATGCATATTAATATATATCCTGAGCTTTTGTTTCTTCAATTGGGCTCTTTCCTCCTACCCAGTACTCTTTTCAGACACCCAGAACCCTTCTGTTTTCCATCCTTGTACTGTTAAAACTGAAAGCATCTGATATTCACTGTTAGGCTGATTTGAATCTACTTCAACTGAAATTTTTCATTTCAGCTCAGATGTGAATTACTTCATACATAGATTTGCTTTTTGTTACTAAATGTAGAATTTAGAACAGAGATTTTTCCCTTTGTTAATGAAATTGCCTAGTAGATAGGAAGTAGATTGGTCTTGTTTTTGCTTCATTTTTTTTTTTTTACATCATTCTAGGTCTGTTTGATAGGCTCCAAAAATTTGCTGTGTTTTCAGTAAGCATTTATTACATATCTGTTATCTTCTAGCCTCTGTGTCCAAGCACAGAGAATATAAAAGATGGATACGATACAATCCCTGTGTTCACATGAGATCATTGTCTAGTAGAACAGACTACTTCATAAACAGTGTTAGATTATGCTATGATAGAAGTACAAGGTGGTATGGGAGCAAAGAGCAAGAACCCTCCAATTCCATCTGCCTGCAGGGGAGAAGAGGGGAGAAAAGAGAAGTTTTCCTTTAAAGAAGAGATGGTGATTGAGTTGTTAGAAAGGCTATGAATTCATCCCAGAACACAAGGGCAAAGTATGAGAAGGCAGGCAGAGAGACTATGATACGCTTTTTGCTTTTGCCTGGAAGCATGGCAAATAGTTTTGTTCAAGACGTGGTGTAGTGGTTCTCAACCCCAACTGCACTTTAGATCACCCAAGAAGCTTAAAAAACATAATCTGCCTGCGTGATTCACCTGGTTTGCAGACTTCTGGTGTAGGTAGGATATGCAACGATGGTGAAAGATTGGTAGGAATCAGGGTTTGAAAGCCCTTGTTCTTTGTACTAAGGAATTTGGACTTTGGTCTAGATAATGGCGAGCCATTTAAGCAGGAGAAACAAAACGCAAAGTAGATATGAGGAAGGCTCCCCCAGGTGGCAGTACAGAGAATAGAGTTGGGAGAGAGGAGAAACCTAAGTTGGGAAGATCATTTAGTTAAGGAATACTGCCACCTTTACGAAACTGCTCACCTCCACAGTTTAATAGTAGGAGGGAAAAAAGTGGGCAGCGTGCTAATTAAAGTGTTCTCAAGTTTACCTTTTGGGTTCTGCCTTCTCCTTCAGATTTTCTAACTTTGGTTATTGATATTATCACCATCCAGGCTTATGCTTCTCAAATTTTAGTGTGCACGTGAATTACCAACGGTTCCTTATGCCTTTAGGTCTGGAGTGGGGGTTTGCATTTCTAACAAGCTCTCACATTCTACTAGATTATAAAAGTAGAATCAGTAGGGTTTGATGACTGAATGAGGGTAAAGAAGGAAAGGGAAGAACCTAGGGTTGTTTAAAGTTATCTGGCTCTAGGTGAATGTTAGTGCCTTTGATGAAGATAGATAACACAGAAGGAAGATACATAGATTTGGCCTAGAAGGTAATGAATTAAATTCTGGACAACAGTGAGTTTGAATATCTGTGAACTGACCAAATGAAGATGGTACTTCAGTTAGGTGGTAGGAGCTATCTGGAGCTCAGGAAAAGAGGTCAGGTTAGAGATGAAGACTTAGAGGAATTTTTGGTGTGGGTGTTAAATCCTTGAGTGTTAAAGGATTCCTGGGTGGGGATGGGGAAGGGGGTGTCTCTGAGACTCTTTCAGAGGGTTCTGAAGGTCAGAACAATTTGTATAGTAATGCTAAGACATTATTTGCCTTTTTTACAATAATGCTAAGACATGTTTGGCTTTTTAACTTTCATTTTCTCATGAATTTACAGTGTGAAAATTTCTAGTGTGTAATGACACATGATGACATCATCACTCTGATGGCTTGTATATTCTGGTGTCTCAAAACTTTTTTAGTTTTAACTTCTAGAATAGTAAATATTGATAATTATAGCCCACATAAATAAAAGCTCTTGGGGTCCTCAACACTTTCAATAGTTTGTGGAGGAGTCCTGAGACCCAAAAGTTTAAAAACTGCTTCTGTAGCTGAACTCATCTTGATAGTGTTTGTAATGCTAGGAAATGTTAGCAGGTGAGATAGGTATGCTAGAGAAAGAATAGTAGTCTGGTAAGGAAGTAGACAGACAGTGGGAAGAAAAAGAGGAGAAAGTGGAGAAGAATAATAAGGAGAATTAAATGTCACAGAAGTCAGTTAGGATAATGACTGTAAAAAGTGACTAAGAATTGTCACTTAGGCTTAGTTTTAGTAGACTAATGGTAACAAGATGCCAGATTATAGTCTGTTAAGGAGGAGACATTGGATAGTGAGGAAATAGTGACAGCAAATATTGACTACTCTTGGCAGAATCTTGATGATAAAGGAAGGGAGACGGTATCTAGAGTCTTAACAGGCTTGACATATTATGTGCTAGGGAAGGGCTCATAGCAGAGCTGTGACAGTGGGACAAGAAAAGTGCTGTAAAGAGAGAAAATAGAATCAAACTTAAACTTTTTTTTTGAGGTGGTATGAAATGCCAAGATCCAGACCCTGGGTTGATTGGGTTCATTGTAGATAGAATTGACTGGGTACATCCTTTCCCCTGATGGGCAAACTTCCAACCAAAAGACCTTTCTCATACTTCACAGTGAAATAGAGGTTATCAGCTGAAGGAGAGAATCATGAATGGGTTGTGGGTGTGAGAATGATAAAAATGTTATGGGACGGACCAGAAAAGGAGTTTGTAGGGAATGGAGGGAGATGGCCGTTCATCTTATTTTAAATGTTTTAGAATGCCTCAAGGAGTTAGAAACAGTATATACGTGCGTTGTCTCCTGGATGAGAGTCCAGATTATTTTATGAGATAAGAGAATGGAGCCCATATTCTTTGGTTATCAGTGTTTTCTAAGTTTTAAAATCTGCCTTTATTTACCTGTTTGCAGTTCTTCTTGAAGGACCCTTCTCTAACTAAGCACAAAGACCTTTGCTACTTTCTATAAATTCTTTGCAGTTGCTGTCCCCACCCAGCCTTACCCCAGATCCTAAGATAAATTATGTATTGTATAGTTCATTTGGAATTTATAATGAATACTAATAACATAATTCTTCTCCCTCCCTCTCCTCTTGGATGTCCTAGAATATATTTTATATTTCTCTGTCTTACTTTATTTCTTACTAAGGTTGAAATATTTGTGACTGAATATAAATATAATTGAATTATGTCGTCTTTAATAATATTGGAGAAGCACGCTGTAAGTCTGTTTATACCTGTGTGCTTACATTCAACATGTTACATAATAATGTTGGTAAAGCAAACACACATGTCAAATTGCTTTATTTTTGCCTCAATTTAATCTTTAATATTCATCTTTTATAGTACTTCTGTATAACCTGAATCAAAGTTAATCATTTTAAAATAAATTATTTCTCTTTTCTAGAACCGAATGTTTCTCTCCCCCCCCCCTCTTGAGGAAGGTTAATCCTATAACCCTCTGTCCGCTGGCATTGAATTACTGTTTATTTTTGATCCAACTGAATTTGATTTCTGAGTTATTTAGTATTAAGGATTTTAAGTTATAGATATACGGAAGCCAGGACAGCTGTTGCATCTAGACATTTAAACTTACATGCATTTTTAGAATTGTAATGATTGTAATGAAAGATAAATATGAGGGGCGCCTGGGTGGCGCAGTCGGTTAAGCGTCCGACTTCAGCCAGGTCACGATCTTGCGGTCCGGGAGTTCGAGCCCCGCGTCAGGCTCTGGGCTGATGGCTCAGAGCCTGGAGCCTGTTTCCGATTCTGTGTCTCCCTCTCTCTCTGCCCCTCCCCTGTTCATGCTCTGTCTCTCTCTGTCCCAAAAATAAATAAACGTTGAAAAAAAAATTAAAAAAAAAAAAAAAAAGAAAGATAAATATGATATGGTGCCTTGATTGTCTTAATTTACCTCTAATGTTGATTAATGAAGGTCATTTTATGAAAGTTCTGATTAGCTTTGTCATTTGAATTAAGTTTGTAGAAGTCTTGAAACTTACATGAGATTTTTTTTTTCTCATTCAAGTTGAAGTGATAGCATTAAAGATACTTTAAAACATTAATGGCTTGTTTTGTTCTTTTTTAAAAAGAATTTTCAAAGGACCACATTATGCGTGGTTTCTTATTTTCATATTTTGGAGGAAATAGAAGTTGACACTAGGGAATTAGACCTAAAGCTAACTTGAACCTGGCTTTAGCAGGGTATTATTTCCATTTCTAGAGCTAGGGATATTGTGTATTGAGTTCTTTCATAGGTTATTTTTAATGTAAAATCTCCTTTGTTGAAGACGGTATTTAAAAATTCCATGTGTAACTTATACATATGTATGAATTATTTAAATGGGTTATCTTCTTATATTAGTTAACTGGCTAGATTAGGAGAGTGGTAAGAGTATTTCCTGTTTTTACTTTTTTTTATTCATACCCATCTCTACTTTTCATATTTCTTTTTTGCCCTCTTAATAGTGTTTGGCTTAAATGTTTCTGCAGTGAATGCTTAGGTATCCTAGGTTGATTGGAAATTATGATTCTCTTTGAAAATATAGATAAGACTGGCCTTAAATTTTGTTTTATTATTTTAATATAATTTACTGACAAATTAGTGTCCATACAACACCCAGTGCTCATCCCAACAAGTGCCCTCCTCAGTGCCCATCACCCACTTTCCCCTCTCCCCTACCCCCCATCAACCCTCAGTTTGTTCTCAGTATCCAAGAGTCTCTTATGGTTTGCCTCCCTCCCTCTCTGTAACTTTTTTTTCCCCTTTCCCTCCCCCATGGTCTTCTGTTAAGTTTCTCAAAATCCACCTATGAGTGAAAACATGGTATCTGTCTTTCTCTGACTTATTTCACTTAGCATAATACCTTCCATTTCCATCTATGTTGCTGCAAATACTGGCCTTAAATTTTGGGTTTTAGGTTGAGTTAAAAAAAAAAAATCATTAAAGTTTTACTTGTCTATATATATTTTTTATAACCCAGAGAATTTTTTAATGTCTTAGTCTGAACACCTAGTAAGAAAGAAGAAAACTTGAAAAATGAATTTAGTTGTGTGTAGTTAAGTATCACTGAAAGTTATATTTTCATGCCTATTCCTCCCTTTGGTGAATTACCTTGTTTTTCACTTTATTCTGTTTAAATCTGTTAGCTCCTCAAGATTGTTAGACACCTAGTTTAGTACCTTCATCAAATTTAAGAAATATTCTTTGTATCCTGCTGCCTACATTATTTTCTAAAATGTTTTAGTCTGATAAATAATTTTTGTGGTGTTCTACTTGATTGGGTTCCTCTGTCTTTTCTTGTCTTTGTGCTAGTAATATTTTGTCATTACTTCTTACTATGTTAGGAGGGCCAAACCAAAACCACTGTATATAACAGTGTTGCTATATACAGTATGTAATATGTATAATAACAATGTCATCTTGAAGGGGAGAGTACTCTGTGTGCATGCAAACTGGTGTATTTTATAACACTAATAAAGACATTTTCTCAGTAGAAGAGTAAGTTTGTTTTTTTTCTTTCCCTTATAAGACTAATAATCATACTTCTAAATTACAAGATTTAAAGTTCCTGTGAAATTCCTGGAATTTCTTTGTAAAATTTCCTTTTATTTAAAAAGAAAACTATATTTAATTATACTACTATCCATTAAAGGACATGCTTTTATAGGAGCTATATTCAGCTAAAAATTAGTGTTTGGCCCTAAAATATGTTATATGACAGGGTTCACAGCAAAGGAAGTGGATCTATCCAGTTGAATATATATGTCCTTAGTCTCCTGGAAGGAAAAGTTGAAATCAAATGTGGGTTTGATACTGTCACTGTGCCTCTTTTTCCATAAAGTTAGAGGACTGTATGTGTCGAAATCATCTGAGAAGCTTTTTCAGAGGAAAAGTATTCAGGCTCCCTGCTTGGAAATTCTTATATACTCTGTCTAGATAATCTTTCAGTTTCTTATAAATCATGAAATCTCAAAATAATGATTCTGTAACCCTTTTATTTTGGAAGCAAATAAACAGCTAGCTGTTAAATGTTTCCCTTTGTACAAGTGCATTTAGCATCAGTGATTGGTGGTTCTTTGGACAAGAAAGTTCTAAGCTGATTGATGCAAATAAGATTGGAAGAGAAAAATGCCAAGTCATTCTAAGACTGAAGACATACTTTAAAGTGGAACCTGGCCTAGTGCTTGACCATAGCATATGCTCAGTGAATATTTTTTGAATGAATAAATTTAACACCACTCTAGTTGTACCGTACTATACAGGTAGCTTTTGCGTCAACAACTACAGGTGGTTCTTACATATTCATCTCTTAACTTTATTGACATTTGGGGGTGGAGAATTCCTGGGATAGGGGTAGGGTTGTCTTGTGCAATGCAGGTTGTTCATCAGCATCTCTGCCTAACATACTAGATCTCCGTAGCCCCTCTCTCCTCCTCCACAACTGCCCTCCCTTGTGGCAACCAAAAATATCTCCAGGTATTGCCAGAAATCCTCTCGTTGAGTACCACCCTATTAATGAAGGAGAGAGAATAGTTTTAGCATGTTACCTGTGGAGCTAGATTACAACTCTGTAAGTTTCGCATCTCCTAAGTAAGAAAACAGAAGTCCAGAGAGGTTAATTAATTTGCCCACAGATAGTAAGTTAACGGTCAAAATTCTAGTACCTAAGTATCTGTTTTATTTCAAAGTGATACTCTCAACTACTGTGTGTACCCTCTCTCTGTATAACTAAGATAATGTATAACTCATTAGTTAGATAAATGATCCTAGCTAGTCTTTTGAAGAAAAAAAAAGGTATTCTTTTTTGGCAATATTTAGATTTAAAATGATTTATAATAACATCAGATTTGCCATTCCAAGGTATGCCTGGACTAAAAGCATTTCACAAATGTTTTTATCTGATAAATACTGCTTTTAGTCTGGATTTTAAGGGCAGTCAGCACAAGCTGACATTACTGAGAAATTCGGTTTCAGTGTGTTATACTATAGTAGAGTTTTAAAAATATTAGATGTATTTTTATGTCAGCAGCACACAGTATTATGATTAATTCTCATTTTCTAAAATAAGTGAGTAACCATGACAACCCATTGGACTTATATCCTAATGAGTTTTCTGCTATAGCTATATGTCACAATTTTGGTCTTTAATTTTTAATAGAAGAATATATTAAGAATAATTTCTTAATTTTAGACAATTTCCAGTATGGAATATGCAGGTCTTATTATTATATACATAGATTACTGCTAATCCTGGATACATCAGCATCACTTTCAGAGCTCTTTAAAAGTGAGGATTCCTTTGGTCTCTCTCCAGAGATGGTTAAATTTGGAATGGGGACTTGAGCATGAGCTTACATAAAAGCATTAAGTGGTTATGATATATAGTAACATTGAAAATCAGGGCTAATGGTTGAATGATAGAATGATTTCTTTCTACAACAAACTCACTTTTTTGGGTTATAAATGTAGTATTGCTATAGAGAACAACAATGGAATACCACCTTTTTTTTTTTTTTTTTTTTTTTAACATATCAGGTAGACAGATATTTAACGATTGGTGGGCATTCTCACAGTGTTATTGAAAGTGTAGATTGGCATTGCCTCTGAAAATGCACTTTGGCAATATGTTTAAAATTATTAGTGTGCATATTCTGTGTCACAAAACTTACACGTAAAAGTGTCTATCCCAAAGAAATTGTTTAAGGATCTGGGGATTCACGTTCAAGGAAATGTCTGTAGGGCTCTTACACAGGAGTATGTTACTCCATCATGAGTGTCACACCGGGAGAAAAGTTGTGAAATCACTGCTCTAAATTTTACTATTGTAAGCACTCTCAAAATGCCAACATTTCCAGAATAACTTATCTTGAAAATTTGCTTTTTCCTCCCACGGCGTTTGCTCTATATGGCTGTTTTATTCTGATTGTATGATTTGAAAACTTACAAGATCATATGAATAGGGGAGAAAGTCCAACTTTATTTTAATTTTTAGTCTATATTATTCAACAAATAAAGCCTTTAAAAGGAAAGCCAGAGAAGGGAAAATGCCAAGAAATAGTTATGCTATGTAAATTGTAAGAAAATGGGAGATAAAATTGCATTTCATCAATATTGAAGACTTGGTATGCTCCTTTAAACATATGTGAATGCAAATTAAAATGGGTCCAGATGATAGGAGCTTAAAAAGTCAGACTGTGAGAATGGCGAGCTAAGGTAGTTTTTAAAAAATTGACAGTAATATTGCTTTAGTATTATAGTTCTTTTAGGTGCTAATGCGGTTGTAGGTACTGTATATTTGTGAGCAGAGTAAAAATCTTCAGGCTTTTAAAAATGTTATGAGCTGGCACAGATTAAGTTACCTATAGAGAGCACACATTTTGGGGCGCCTGGGTGACTCAATCGATTAAACGCCTGACTTCAGCTCAGATCATGATGTCATGGTTTCTGAGTTAAGCCTCACATCGTGCTCTGTGCTGACAGCTCAGAGCCTGGAGGCTACTTCAGATTCAGTGTCTCCCTCTGTCTCTGCCCCTCCCCCGCTTGCACTCTGTCTCTGTCTGTCTTTCTCTCTCTCTCTCTCTCTCAAAAATAAGTAAACATTAAAAAAAAAAAAAGCACACATTTTAGTTGGGCAGTTACCCAAGTTTATCTTCTTGGCTCTCTACCATCTTTGATAGTACATATTATTAAATAATAAAGGCAGTACAGCAGAAAATAGGCTACACTCAAAATTGCTGACATGTTGATTGGAATAACTTCAGACAGCAAGGAAGTGCTTTTATTTCATGATAGGATCCCCAAAATGATGTATATATAAACTTTTTATACTAAATATTGAAATCAGTAGTATAACGTCGATCTTCTTTTAGGTGTCAAAGATTCAAGCAAATATTTCCAGATAATAATATTAAAGTTTTGACTCTTGGGCAGAGTCAGACTGTGAATTTCAGGTCCTGCCAGCTCAAAATCATCCTTGTGTTAGGATGTACATATTTCATGGTAGTTTTATCTAAATGTAAATTTGATGCAAAGCAGCAAGGAAATTTTTACAATAGAATTTTAGTTTTCTTATAGTGCATTATTCTAACCAAATCTTTATAGCAAAAAGTTGGAAGGAACAGTATCTTGTACATTTGATATTCCTGAATAGAACATCTATTTTACATTGACTATTTTTATAAAGCTCCAGATTTTCCTTTCTAGTTCAGTGCTGTTTTGATATATGCCATTAAAGTAACAGACTTCTCCAGCATTTTTCTGTCTTACATCTAGTTTAACAAATTTTGCCTAGAAATGTGGAATAAAATTGAACATTGGTATTACCAGCTTCAGGCAAAAAGATTTGTCATGCCATTTGTTCAAAGTACAGTGACCTTAAATTTGATACCTAAGTAACTCTGTGAATCATTTGAATAGCCAGTGAGTTGTATTTTTGAAACCTATCTTAAGCTAAATGAATTGATTGGAAAACATTCATTCTGACAAGTCTAAGGATTGAATATTCTGTTATAGATATTATTTAATAATAGAGTAACTTTTCTTTCTGATTTAAAGTATTTTCTCATTTAACAGGAAAATATTAAATATATCTGTGTCGGTTAACTGTAGTAATTTTATTAGAGATGATGATACCTGATTTTTTGTTGTTGTCTAGTCAGGGCTGATGAGTTCTGCTTAAGGTGGAGGCGAAGAATAAATTTTAATATCCACTCTTCTTTTGTTGATGTTAGAATGGTATCTTTTCACATAATGTTAAAATTTCCTGTAATGCATTTGTGCCAATAATTTTAAATATCTCTAGTTGGAGGCTGATAGAGGTGGTTATCTGTTTTCATGACACAATCCATACTGATTTATCTGCCTCCTTCTGTGACAGTGTTAAGATTCTAGTTTTCTTATATTTTGTCTTAATTGCATTGAAGAAACACACATGTATTTTTATCTTAAAAATACGTCAAGGAGCCAGATAAAACAAGATCCCGTAGTAGATATGAAAACCTTTTTTTAATAATCACTGGCTTAAATTCCAAGTAAAATGGAAGCATTAGTTCAATTATGTCACCTCTTAAATCCTTTAGATTTGTCTTTGTTTTTTGAACATACTTTCAACTGCTAGGAAGTACTGTGTTAAATTCTCACTAATATCTTAGAACATTTAAATGCCAGAGTAATCATTCAGGTTTTGGTATGATTACAAATTAGCACTTATGAAGCTAAACTGATTTTTTAAATAGTACCAGTCTCTCCTTTCATCATTTTCTCCTAACCACTGTTCTGTTGTATGTGATAATTCTTTGACTTTTTATAATTGCTGTAATCTTTCCATCTTTGCTTTAAAGCAAAATGACATTATTTTGCCTTCTATATTTATTTTGCCTTTGTTATTGTGGTCAAGTGTAATGCAACAGTTGAGAAAAAAACAGAAGAAAAGAATGAAATAACAGCATCCACGAGAGCAATAGCAAGCTTGGAATTATTTTATATAAAATGCTTGATATGAGCAAATTTTATGCCTCGTGCAAATACAAAGCTGGCGTGGTTGATGTCCCTTGGATTTTCTTGGAAATCACTGGTCAAGATTGATGGTTTTTCAAATCTTTTTTAAGCCATAGAACTCTTTCTTCAAAGTAAGTCAAATATAGAATTTCGAGTGTTAAAATAAGAAATGCAGTGTT